>NW_006408669.1:4336761-4340753 GCF_000296735.1 Chrysochloris asiatica
AACAATCAGCTTCAAGGAGTCTTGGTGTGGCGCTGTGGGTTAATGCACCAGTCTACAGAGCCATTTGAACTACAGCGTTGGTGGTTCAAGCTTACCACCTGCTCCTCGGAAACCCTATACAGGGTTGCGGTGGGTCACAATTGACTCGACAGCACTCAAGAACAACATCAACTTCATGTGCCTCCCTGATGTGGTGCACTGAGAAGAATGTAGTGCCCATCTAAGATAATTTTTCCAGCAATACATAACATCAGTCTAATGGGAAAATCTCAGACAAACTCAAATGGAAGGAATTTGTACAAACTAACTGACCAGTACTCTTCAAAGGTGTCTTCTACATCCTCTTCTGTCTTTCTCCCTTTTAAACAAGGAACCTGTAGACCTAAGGAGAGAACATTAGTTATTGAAGGGATCAGGGGCTTCAGACACTTGATCTGATTTAATGATCTCAGCATCAATATGAAGTAGGTTATCGATCTCATTAGACAAGGAAACAGAGACTCTGAAGGCTTAAGCAGCTTGCCCAAGGTCACCCAGTAAGTGGTGGAAATGGAATTTGACAACAGGTAGTTAGACTTTTGGCCACCAAGCTGTATTGTTGAAGTCAGAATAGATTTGAACACAACGAACTTGACGGTGAGCCGTTAGTAGTGAGCTTGGGTTGCCCTTCCTGCCCATGACCTAACCTACACTTATAACAAGCGCCAAGCAGGGTTCATTGGAAGCAGCTGTGCAGACTGGAATAGTGAACAGGTTGAAATAGTGAACGGGACAGAAACTGGAAGGCCCAGAACAACCAGCAACATCCTGTACAAATAGCTATTGTATGCTGCCCACCCTCTTACTTTCAGAAAACAAAGGGTGTGTTTCCAGTGCTGACTAATTTCCATAGAGGAATTAGAATGGCTAATTTTATAGCCTCTTGGTAAATTTTCCTCTTCCCATTATAACATGGCCAACAATGGTCCTCTTCAAATGAATATCAACAGTGATTGCTGCAGAACAGGGCTTTGAACTGGTTCCATCCCCTGCTGAGAATTTCCCTTTCCTCCTCTGATACAGTGAATCAGAATCCACATACCCAGTGAGGATCTTGTGAAAATGTAGGCTTGGATTCAGTATGTCTAGGGTTAGCAGGGGTTCAAACCAGAATGAACTGATTCAAAACTCTGCTGTAGAATTAGCCTCCAGAGGGTCAATATGGGGGGGGGTCTTTTTTTTTTTTTTTTTTTTCAGTTACAGTTAAAAAGGCACTATGCACTTGTTTTCTGTTGGGGTAGTAAGTGGAATATGTTGTTGTTGTTAAGTGCCATCGAGTCGGTTCCGACCCATAGCGACCCTTGTACAGGGTTTCCAAGGCTATAAGTCTTTACAGGAGTAGAAAGCCTCTTCTTTCTCCCGCAGAGCAGCTGGTAGTTTTGAACTGTTGACCTTATGGTATCAGAAAGGCTCAAAACCTTCATTTCTTGGCTGCTTGAGTCTGACTATATAAAAGCGTTTTTAAAAATTGTCAACCTGTGTTTTGAAGTGCTGTGGGCATTGATGAGACTGGTAGTTAATTACGCTTGTCATTTTAAGTGAAAACAGAGAGACCAACACTGCTGTTTCTTGAACACAGCCTCCGTGCCAGCCCACTGAATACCATGTGTGCTCTGTTACAGTTCATCAGTGTAACCGCCCAGGATAAGACTGGGGGTGTGGCTTTCCACCTTTTACAACTCGGGAAACTAAGGCCTGAAAAGAGTACTCAACCTGTGCCAAGTCACAGGGCTGTTGAGTCATGCTGCCAGGATTTGACCTGAGGAATGCCAGCTTCACAGTCCTTAAAACACTGTGCGTCTGAGGCTATGAGGTGTGTCATTAGGATTACATTTTCCTTTGTTTTAATGTAATAAATATACCAGAAAGAGCACACCAAAACTTCACATACTTAGTTTAACAAGTTGATATCCACCATCATGGTCAAGAACTGGACTATGACCATCATCCTAGAAACCCCCACCAATAGTATATCCCTTCTCAGGACCATATGTGCTACTTTTTATTCCAGAGACTGTGGGTATAGAGGGGGAGAGAGAGAGAGAGCCTGCCTTGGGCAGCTACCAGTTCAAAACTTTGAAGAGTCAGACAGATAACACCAGGAAGGAGAGAGGTGAGGTACAAGCTCTTCTAGTTTATTATTTGATCCCCTCTACTTCATGAGGTAAGGAACTTCTGTCTTGGTGACTGATAGGCACGTCTGGCACATGGCTGACCCTCCACAATGTTTATTCCATAAAGGAGCTGAGCATTATGGGGGATGCCTGTGACCAAGTGCCCGCAGGTTATTCCCTTTCAGGATGTAGTCTGATCTAGTCTGGGCTGTAGATTTGTCATAACATGACATACATTCAGATAACTTTGTAAAATCTCCAGCTTTGAAGAAAATATTGGCAACTAATTCAACTTTTCCAAGAACATGCTATGAAGATAAAAAGGTAAAGGGGCGGGGAAAGTAGAGTACTGGAAAGAAAACAAGCAGAACACAATGAAGAATGTTGACACATGGAAAATGTAACTAATGTCATTGATCAAGTCGTGGAAATTGTCTAAGGGGAACCTAACTTGCTTTGTAAATCTTCACCAAGAAACAAGAAAATAAAAACATGCAATCAGTGCCAAGCAAAATCCATCCATAGGCTAGATTTGATCCACTGCTTTCAACATCTGGTTTAAGCTGAACTGCCCCCTTAATTGAAGATTTGTAATTTTTCCAAAATCAGCTGCCAACTCACCAGAAAGCATGTTTCCAAAATGGAGCCTCATTAGTGGAGGGCTCTGGAGAAGGACAGGTTGGATGTCCTCCCTGGGCTAATTTGGGTCCTACCTTATGGTGGGAACCAGATTTGTTATTCAATGGACCCTTCCAATGCTTTACTTTGCTCCCCTGCTCGCCACAATGCTGGATCCCAGGCCACCTCACCAGGGTCAGATTGCCCTTGTGTGTTCTGAACCAATTCTGACTTCTAGCAACTCTATGTGGCAGAGTAGAACTGCCCCAGAGGGTTTCCTGGGATGCAATTTCAGGTTTTTTCTTCCTGCGAGCTGGGCCAGTAGGTTCAGTTAACCAACCTTTTGATTATCAGCTCAACACTTAACGCTTAACCGTCACGCCACCAGGACTCCTTAGGGGAAGACTTGTTCTGGTTAAGTGCTGTCGAATTGGTTCTGACTCATTTTGAACTGATGACTGTGTAGTTAACAGTCCACTGTTTATCCTACAGTGCCACACTAAAAGACGAGCAAGTGATTGTTAACTAAAATGAGTTTTTAAATTAGGACCTGACGTGTGCCCAACTACTGGCACAGATCCTAAAGTTTGATCAGACACAGTTGGTAAAGATGAGGGGCGCTGCTTTTCATGCCAATAGCGCTCTCACAAACATGGTGAGTGTTCCTATGACCCGCCGGACTTTCTGTAACAAGTGTGGCAAGCACCAACCCCACAAAGTGGCACCATACAAGGAGGGCAAAGATTCTCTGTCCAGGGAAAGCGGTGCATGACAGGAAGCAGAGTGGATATGGTGGGCAGACTAAGGCAATTTTCTGGAAGAAGGCTAAAACTGCAGAGAAGATTGTGTTGAGGCTTGAATGTGTTGAGCCAAACTGCAGATCTAAGAGAATGTTGGCTATGAAATATGCAAACATTTTGTACTTGGAGGAGAAAGAACCAGGTGATCCAGCTCTAAGCTTCATCTGGCTTTATTATTAAAACAATCAAATCTTGACATTAGGTTTTAAAAAAAAAGATGGAAAGAGACATTCCTTACATGCAGTTCGCAGCCCAAGTCGTAACCACTACGCTACCAGAGCTCCTTATGCTTCAGGTTTACTTCTCAGCAAAATGAGATGGGCTGGATGTTGAGCCCTTGGCATGGTCTTGGGTGTATGGGATATCTTATCTACTACCAACAGAATGCGGAAATCATCGGACAATCTCTTTGATATCTCAA
>NW_006408669.1:4342013-4345800 GCF_000296735.1 Chrysochloris asiatica
AAGTATATGATGACATATGTTTTATTGTTTTTATAGACATTTTGCCGTTTCCCCACAAGACTCTATAAAGTTGTGGCTTTTAAAAAATAGTAGACTAATGCTTGTTGTTGTGGTTGTTGTTAAGTACCGTGGAGTCGGTTCCAACTCATAGCGACCCTGCACAGGATTTCCGACGCTATAAATCTTTACAGGAGCAGAATGCCTCATCTTTCTCCCGAGGAACGGCTGGTAGTTTCGAACTGCTGACCTTGAGGTTGGCAGCCCGACTCGTAACCACTACGCTACCAGAACTGTGATAAATGGTTTTCAAAAAATAATAGACTAAATCATGGCAATGAAACGATATACCATAGCATGAATGTAAACCTAATGTTTTCCCATGTAAACTCTCACATAATTCACAATAAAAACTTGTTTTAACAACAACAGCAATGGCAAAAAAAAAAAAAAGTTACTTTAATTATCTATCCACATTTTATATTTTTGATTTTAAAAAATAATAGTTATGACCAATTAATTTTATCAGAGCAAATAAGCCCACCAAGATGAGTCAGAAGCAGCAGTGGGCCCTGCAAAAATAAAAAAATAGTAGACCAGCGCTCATCTATGATAACGTTTCCATTTTCCACAGAAAAGCAAGGTAATATGATAGTTTAAGAAGAAATAGTATAATAACTGTTGTTTCATGGATGATATTTCAATCATTGAGATGAAACATTATAAGATTTGTTGGATATAAAACTGATGATCTTCTTTGTAAATCTCAATTCAAATAAAAAGTTAAAAAAAAATTCTACAAATCATAGAGTCCCTTATTAAACAAAAATAATCGAAATGATTGTTTCTTGACATATCCTCCATGTAGGTCTTCTGAAGGTGGTGTTTACATCTCTCTAAAGCTCTGGATTAGACATTGTTTCATTCTGCTGAGCATAAGGTCGCTATGAGCCTGTGCCGACTCGATGGCACCTAACAACAACAACAACAAAGCTCTGGTAGCGTAGTGGTTATGAGTCGGGCTGCTCTCCTCAAGGTCAGAAGTTTGAAACTACCAGCTGTTCTGTAGCAAGAAGATGAGGCTTTCTGCTCCCATAAAGATTTACAGCCTTGGAAACTCTACACAGGGTCACTATGAGTCAACTGACTCCACGGCACACCACCAATCTACCAACAAAGCTGGCCAGAGATTCTCTTTGCCTTTTCCCAAGTCGAAACTTCAACTGAGTTTATCATTTCAAAAAAAAATGAAGAACCATGTTCCACTAACACTAAAGAATCAAACCAAACTGATTGCCATCAAGTCCGTCCTGACTCCTAGTGGCCCTGTATAGAGTTTTAGAGATGGTAAGTCTTCACAGAAGCAGAAAGTTTCATCTTTCTCCCTCAGAACCACTGGTGACTTTCAACTACCTTGTGGTTAGCAGCCCAGTACTTATCCCACAGCACCATCAGGGCTGGAGGAAATTAGTCCCAAGACAGAGATTATTTACCCCAAAGCCTGGCAGGAGCTGGTCTAGAGATTGTACACTTCAAGCTTTTTAATGCCAGACTTCACTGTTCCAAGAAAAAGCTAGTCCTAAAAGAAAAAGGACCTGGTGTGATGCTATTGAATACACACTAGACTGCTGGCCACAGGTCAACAGTTTAAGGTCACTCGCTAGTCCTCAGGGTCACTATGAGTCAGAACCAACTCCAGGGCACTGAAACAACAACAGCAAGAGAGATGGACCCACCTCACTACCACTGAGTCTGTTCTGACAGAGTAGGACTCCCTGATGACTGGGATACTGAGGCTGTAAATCTACAGCATCAGACAGACTCCTCTCTCTCCGGTTGTGGGGCTGCTGGGCTCGAATCTGCCAGCCTTTCAGTTAGCAACTCAACACTTAACCACTGTACCAATAAGATGATCTCATTGGAAGCAAAAAGCAGACAAGAAAGTCTAAGTAGTTTGCAGATTATTTTTCATCCATTGAAAAACTCTATAGTTATTAAATACAGTGCAAGGTCCTGAAATTTGACCAATCTAGATTAAGACTTATCACCTGTAGAAGTCTCTGCCCCTTGGCTTGTGGGGTATCCCCCTTGTTTGGTTGATGATGCATAGAGGGGATTGTAACCATGGCAATGAAACAAAATATGATAGGATGAATGTAAAGCTAATGTTCTCCCATGTTAACTATCACATAATTCACAATAAAACATTTTTTAAAAAGTCTCTGCCCTTTTTCAGCCAAACAATAGACAGGTCTATACTGTGTGACACTGTGGGATAATGCACTGGACCCTGGACCACAAGGTCAATGTGAACTGCAAGGTCAGTGGTTCAAATTCACCAACCCCTTCTTGGAAACCCTATATAGGGTCACTATGAATCAGAACCAACTCATGGCACTTAACAACCACAGCAACAATAAGGGGAACTATAACACTAGTGAGGTGTGCAGTCTTTAGCATAGTCAATCATTTGGGATCAAAAAGGCAGCATTTTTCCAAGGACAAAGTTCAGAAGGTCAAAAGACAGGAAAGAAGGGTGACCGGAAACAGGAAACACAGGAGGAAGTCGGATGAGTAATGTTACATTGTGAGGACTGCAATCAATGTTGTGAAACAGAATGAGTATCACTTGTTGAACGGAAGGCTGATTGTTCTGTAAACCTCCCCACAATTCTCAATTAAAAGTCAAAAAAATAAAATAAATTTGCCTTCTCCCCTTGAGTGATACTTATTCCTCAAGTCCAAGGCGAAAGAAAAAAGGGAGCTAAGGGTAGGACTCTCTAGAAGTCAACTTGAACCAGTAAGAATTGGTGGCATTGTTTACAGACTATGTCCTTTGTTTCTGACCTGTTATTGTTTTGTTTTCCATCCTCCTCTCCTCCCAACACACACAAAGGTGATTTTAAAAGATGTGGACTCACTTCTCTACGTGGACACTGACGTCCTCTTTCTGAGACCGGTCGATGACATCTGGAAACTTCTCAGGCACTTTAATTCCACCCAACTTGCAGCCATGGCTCCCGAGCATGAAATCCCCAAGATTGGCTGGTACAGTCGCTTTGCTCGACACCCTTTCTATGGTGCTGCGGGACTCAACTCAGGAGTCATGTTAATGAACTTAACACGCATAAGAAGTACCCAGTTCAAGGTAAGGAAATACCTAAAGCTTCCCTGTTAATAACCCTGCACTATGTCTTTTCAGCAGTGACAGTGATAGAGAGTGTCACTGTGCCGGTTTTGGAACTGTGTGGCCTGTAAGAGAGGATGGGAGGGCCGAAGAGAGAGAAAAGTACTTAGACAATGATAGAACATTTCATTGCTCAGAAAAAACCCGGGTTGCTATGATTTTCACAATTCTGCTGAATTACCGTTCAGGAGTATCAGGTTGCATTTCTGAATCACTTAATGTTTGAACTGTGTGTTTATCCAAGGCTTCAGAAAGTGGAGAAAATTTTTAGGAATTACCCTAGAGATGTAACTATATAAGTACACAGAGATATTTCTGTAAAGGTGTTCATTGCCTCATATTTTATCCGAGCAGAGAACTGGAAAGAACCTAAGTAACTCTCAGTGGAGAATGAGCCAAAAACATATTATTCTTTATTAAAAAGAATTAAGCAAATCTACTCAATGCATATAATTGGACTGTGGCTGGTTACCAGAATGTTGGTGGTTCAAGCACCCACTCAGCAGCACCACAGAAGAAAGGCCTGGAAGTCTAGTTCTGTAAAGAGTTCTGCAAAGAAAACCCAATGTAGCAGTTCTGCTGTGCAACACATGGGTCACCAGG
>NW_006408669.1:4348711-4366187 GCF_000296735.1 Chrysochloris asiatica
CATTCTTCTTGGATCAACTATCAACACTCACGGAAGCAGCAGTCAAGAAATTAAACAATGTATTGCATTAGGCAAATCTGCTGCACAAGACCTTTTTAAAGTGTTGAGGAGCAAAGATGTCAGCTTGAGGACTAAGGGGCGTCTGACCCAAGCCATGGTATTTTCAATAACCTCATATACATTTGAAAGTGGGATAATGAATAAGTAATTGATGCTTTTGAGTTATGGTGTTGGAGGAGACTATTGAAAGTGCCATAGGCTGCCGTAAGAACCAATAGATCCGTTTTAGAAGTGCAGCCAGAGTGCTCCTTAGACGCCAAGATGGCCAAACTTCGTCTCTCATACTTCAGACGTTTTGTCAGGAGGGAGCAGTCGCTGGAGAAGGATATCATGTTTGGTAAGGTGGAGGGTCAGAGAAAAAGAGGAAGACCCCCAAGGAGGTGTATTGGCCAAGTGGCAGCATCAATGGACTCAAACATGGCAACAGTAGTGAGGTTGGCCCAGGATCGGGCAGTGTTTCGTTCTGCTGTACATAAGGTCACTATGGGTCGGTACCAACTCGATGGCACCTACCTAACAACAAAAAAAAGTTGGTTTTGACTCACAGCAACCCTGTATAGGATTTCCAAGTAGTGGCTGATAAGTTTGAACCACCCCCCTTGCTGTTCAAACTGATCTTGCAATCTAGTGCTTATTGTAAGTGGTGATAAATAAGATCTCCAAGTAAAACATTATAAGGTAGTACAGTAATACTGTACAAGCACAGGGCTGCTAACTTCAAGGACAGTGGTTCAAACCCAACAGCCGCTCCTCAGAAACCCTATACAGGGTCGCTATGGGTTGGAACCAACTCGGATGACACTCACAACAACATATGATCCTTTTTTTTTGCATCTAGAAGGTTCTAGATCAGGATTTGAAAATCTGTTTTCTGCCCAAAATTATAGCATGTTTCAGAATTATTAACTTTAAAAAAGTTTAGTCATTTAATTTACTCAGCCCTAGTGTGATGGCTGGAATGGCAGTTGCCTTGGTAGGGCCAGACTGAAAAATTTTGCTGGTCTCATACGGTCCACAGGCTGGACATTTTCCAGCCCTGTTCTAGATGAATTCCTAAACCAGTATGAATTATGGCTACTTCTGGAGACTTTGGGAATGGAAATTGTAGAGATCCTGGAAGGTGATTTTTTACCTTCCCATTATATACCTTTCTATGATGCTTGAACTTTTTCTATGTATAGCTATTTTTAGTATAAATAAATCAGTAGTTATTTTAGGATAATAAATTATTTTAAGACAATAAATCATTCTTCTAGCTGTCATTTAGTTGCCCCCTACTTGTGGCAACCACATGCACAGTGGAATGAGTGGTGCTTGGTCTTGTACTGTTCCCATGGTTGGTTGCAGATCAGACCATAGTGGTCCATCGATTTTCACAGTTGGATTTTCAGAAGTAGCTTTCCAGGCCTTGTTTCCTCGTCAATCTTAGCTTGGAAGCTCCCCTGAAATGTGTTCAGCATCATAGCAACGAAGGCCTCCAGTGAGAGAAGTAGATTGCCTGGCCTTTCTTCCTAGTCTCTCTCAGTCTGGATGTTCCACTGAAATCCTGTTCAGCATCAACAGGAACACACGAGCCTCCACTGGTTGAAAAGTGGTGGCTGGCCATGAGGTGTCTTAGATGGAAATCAAACCCTGATCACCCACGTAGAAGGTGAATATTCTCCAAAATCGCCACTGCTCCTGTTTTCCATTGAGATTACCTTAATTCTACTCAATTTTGTTCTTTCCCCTCAGCGACAAGAAGTATGCATGAACAAGAAAGATGTTCACTTTCTGAGTAAAAAAATATATTCCCTACTACCAGTTTCTGGTCCATCTAGTGTCCATGGGTACATCCGGCAAAACTCTTAAGTCCGCAGCCCTCGTGGTGCTTTGCCTGATGCTGTCCAGTTAGTAGGACCATTCCTCTACTTACTTCATTCCCTAAGGGTGAAGGAGAGGTTCCCCTTTCAATGTTTGATAAGGAACAAGATATGTGAGTATTTGCTTTGCCTCAGCCTCTCTGATGGTTTTGTGTTTTCAGAACAGCATGATGCCGACAGACCTGGCTTGGGAGGACATGTTGTACCCTCTGTACCAGAAGTACAAGAATGCCATCACATGGGGAGACCAAGATTTATTAAATATTATTTTTTATTTCAATCCAGGTAGGTTCTCTTATAAGAATGCTGTTTGTGTGTGATCACTCTCACCTCAACACTGTGTTCGAGGCTTGTCTGTGCTAGTGACTAGGCTGGAGTGGTGCTCAGGGCAGTCTGTGTTCCGCCCCCCACCCCCAACCTGGGTATCTGATGGAGGCGTGTCCACACGCTGCTGACACCAAAGGCCAAACGTTGAAACCACCAACATTGGGCTCCAGTTTTAGAGAATTGTTTCTTAATTTTTTTGCACAGATGTTCTAGAAGTATCAGAATTTGAGGCACAGAACTACAGGAAAAGATTATAGTCTAGTCATCAGGCCCCTCTGCAGCCTTAAAAGTTACTGGATTGAAGAATTTTCAGGACCTTTAGTGTTAAGTGATTCATTGGGGTTAAAAGAACCTATGGATTCAATTCTAATTCAAAGTAGTCCTAAAAGGCACAGTAGAACTGCCCCTATAGGGTTTCCAATTTCCAAAGCTGTAATGTTTATGGGATCAGGCTCTCAAGTCTTCTCTCCCACAGAACCGTTGCTAACCACTGACCTTTTGATTATCAGCTGAGCACTTAACTACAGTACAACCAGGGCTCCTTAAACTAAAGACTCTCTTGTTGTTGTTGCTGTGTATGCTGTCGAGTCAGTTCCAATTCATAGAAACCCTGTGTAGAGTTTCTGAGGAGTTGCTGATAGGTTTGAACCGCTGACATGGGTAGAAGTCTAGTGATTATCCTATAGTGCCACACCAGACCATAAAAACCCAAATCCCATTTTCTTTTAATCTAGAGCAAAAGAAATTCTGCTTTTACTGTTAAGTCAATGATTTGGTGGTGAGGGTAAGGGTGAGGGAGATGGAAAGTTCTGGTCTCCTTTTTTCAGTCTCATCTCAATGATTACAATCCACTCCATGCACCATCAGTTAACAGTATTTACCTCTGTTCCTTTTAAATCTAGCATTCCTCCCTGTGTCCTCCCCTACCTTCACCTTTCTTCTGCCAACCACCCTCTTGTAGTGAGTGTATTGCCTTTCCCTTCACCAGAGGTATCACGTGTCTACCCTCTAGCCAGTGAGTAACTCTCCCTTCCCTCCCACCCATGGTAACCATTATAAATGTTTTGTGTTTTTTTTTGCATGAAAACCTTTGCTTGACTTTTTACAATAGTGTTGTTGTTATGTGCCATCAAGTCAGTTCCAACCCATAGCGACCTTGCATAAGGTTTCTGAAGAGCAGCTGGTGAGCTTGAGCCACTGACCTTGCGGTTCAAATCGTCTTTGTAATCCAGTGCATTAACCCACAGCACCACACCAGGACTGTTTTACAATAGTCTCATACATGTTCGTTTGTTATGATTAATTTCACTCAGCACAGTGCCCTCCGGGTTGACCCAACTTTTGAGGTATTTTGCAGATTCATCATTATTCTTCAACATTGTATATATTCCATTGTGTATATGTGCCAAAGTTTGTTTAGCAATTCTACTGTTGATGGCATTTCGGCTGTCTCCATCATTTTACTATTATGACGAGTGATGCAGTGAACACAGGTGTGCGTATATATATTCGTGTTACAGTTCTTATTTCTTAAGGATGTATATGAACCAGAAGGACTGCTGGACCATATGGTATTTCTGTTTTCAAATTTTGAAGAATGCATCAAACCATTTTCCACCATGGTTTTACCATTTTACAGTCCCATCAGAGTGTAGGAGGGTCCCAGTCTCTCCTCACTCTTGGTAGCATTTGTTGTTTTCTGTTTTTTTGAACTTTGCTATTAATGCTAGGGCAAGATGTATCTCATTGTTTATATTTTCATCTCTCTAATAACTAATGTTCTAGTTTAAGTTTTTATATTGATACCTAAGACTATTACAATTTTCTTTTTTTTCCCCCCTGCTAAAATCTTATTTGCTGTCATACAAATCAATGCTATGTTCTCTCCTTGAAAAACATCTTCATCCCACACTCACTAACTCACTACCATTGAATCAATTTTAACTTATAGTGGTCCTAGATAAGGTTTTTGAGGATATAAATCTTTATAGGAGCAGAAAAACTCATCTTTCTCCCATGGAACAGCTGGTGGATTTGAACTGCTAACCTTGAAATTAGCAATCCAGGGCTTATCCTTCATCTAACAATATTGTTTAAAACTCCTGATGACCATGAAGAGGATTGCCTGATGAACAATCGGAATCCCAGAACAGGAAGAGACAATAAAAAGCATACGGCAAATTGCTGAAGAGTTGTCGGAAGGAAAGTTCCCTAACATGGTGAATTCCCCCTAACAAGATAAGCATACAAGAAGCTTAAGTAACCCCAAACAGGACAAACCCTAAAAGAAAATCACCAAGCCATATCATGATCAAACTTTCCGAAACCAAAGATAAGGAAAGAATCCTGAGAGCAGCTCAGCAAAACTGAAAAGTTACCTACAAAGGATACTCAGTAAGACTAAACTCTGGTTTTCCAGCAGAAACCATGCAGACAAGGAGGCAATGGGATGATATATACAAAGCCAGGAAGCATATATTCAACAAATGTGTACCTCACATATTGTCAGGTGCCCTTGAATTGGTACCAACTCATAGTGACCCTACGTACAACAGAATGAAACACTGCCAGGTCTGGGACCAACCTCATTAATAATGCTGCTACGCCTGAGCCCATTGCTGCCATCACTGTGCCAATCCATGTCATTGAAAAACCGAACAACACATTCAATGAACTTGACTTCATATATATACAGAGCACTCAACCCAACAATAACATACTATATATTCTTTTCTATCCAGTCCACATGGAACATTCTCCAAAATAGACCATATGCTAGGCCACAAAGCAAATCTCAATAAATTTGAATGCATCAAACTATTACAAAATATTTTCTTAGATCACAATGCTATAAAATTAAAAATCAACAATAGTAACATCAAGAAAAAGGAGTCCTGATAGCACAGTGTGTTATGAGTTGGGCTGCTAACTGGAAGGTCAGCAGTTCGAATCTACCAGACACTTCACAGGAAAACGTGAAGCTTTCTGCTCCCATAAAGATTTACAGCCCCAGAAACCCTGTGGTTGGGCCTGACTCCATGACATACCACCACCACTGCCTGCCACCACCAAGATCAAGAAAAAAAATCAGATATATGAAAATTGAATAACACCCTGTTTAAAAGCTACTGGATAATAAAAGAAATATAAAATGAAATGTAAGTATTCCTAGAATCAAATGAAAATATCAACACTAGCCAAAGCAATCTAAAGATATAATGCAATCCCAATCAAGAGTGAAACATCATTATTTAAAGAGATGGAAAAACGAATCACTACCTATATATGGAAAGGAAAGAGACCCTGGATAAGCAAAGTATTAACAAAAAAGAAGACAGTAGGGACCCTCTGACTACCCGATTTCAAAACCTACTTCACATTCACAGTATTCCAATCTGATACTGGGACCATGAAAGACACATAGATAATGGAACAGAATTAAGAATCCAGAAATAAATCTATCCACAGATGGTCTGTTGATCTTTGACAAAGGGCTAGAATGTATTAGAAGGGGACGAGATAGTTTCTTTAACAAACAGTGCTGGTAAAATTGGAAATTCATTTGCAGAAGAATGAAACAAGACTCATCTTTCATGTCATATACAAAAATGAAATCAACATGGATTAAAGATGTAAAATGTAAAATACAGCATTTTAAAGACGGTCAATTAAAATATAGGAACAAACTATGGCATAAATGTACTATCAAAAATACATAAACAGAAGGCAAAGTAAATAACTGGGCTCTCTTAAATTTTTTGATACTTATGTGCTGCAAAAGATTTCATCAAAAGACAACTCACAAGAGACATCAGGTAGGCTGTGTGGTCACCTTGTACCTTCGATATTCAAGGTAAGCCGAAATGGGTGCTTACAAGTACATCCAGGAAGAAGCAGTTCTATATGATGCACTTTCTCCTTCAGGTCTGCTGTTAGCAGTACCACCAACTCTCTGCACTGCACAGGCCCTCCTCACCCCCACCCAGGTAAGGTGCACAGACTGGGATACAAAACCACGCAAGTTTATGTCGTCTCTCAGATTCGTCTGTGAATACCAAACACTGTTGAAGTTATCCTCAGTGATCTATTCCATAAAGCTACCAGAAGAAATTCTGACACCCAGTGGATCACCAAGCCAGTCGACAAGCCCAGGGAGATTCGTGGTTTAACATCTGCGAGCCACCAGAGCTGTGGCCTGGGTCACTTAGAGAAGACGCAACACTCTCCAGCTCCACCATTAATGCTAGTACAAGTAATGTCTGTAAAATTCATGCTGAATAAACTGCTTAGGACAGTCATGTCTTAAAAAATAGGAACGAAAGAGAGAACCGACAGACTGGGGAAAATATTTTGGCAATAATATATCAGACAGGGGACTGCTACCTAAAATTTTACACTTCAGCACTTCAACAAGATAAATAATCCAATTTTAAAAATGGGCAGAGGCTACCATTATAAAATAGATACTTGAAGGGGAGAGAAAGGAATGGACAGAGATATCACCATAGAAAGCTTGTAAGTCCGTCTTCTGCCTGTAACTGATTGGAATACTAAAAATGGGGCTACAACGTGCCAAGTAAAGGAGGCTTCCTGCAGAGCCTCTACGTTACAACATAAGACCATAGGTGGAATCCTGAACCCCATCCAGAATCTTCTGAGGTGGGAGTTTCCATTTGAAACGACAAGCAGACCAGCCTGGAGCAGCTAGAAGAACAGAAGATACTTCTTGAAAGAAAGACCAGCAGGAAAAATCAAAACAATAGCAGCAGTCCAACTGATTTGTTCAGTCCTACAAGAACAAGCAAATGATTACTACAAGAACAAGCAAATGATTACTACAAGAACAAGCAAATGATTACTACAAGAACAAGCAAATCGCTCGCCCACGAGACACCAAGGCAAGTGGTTGGTTCCCCTCAGGGCAAACTTCCTTCTAAGACTAAAATTCAGTGGGAATACTCAAGTAGACATGCACTCTGATTGCTGACCACGTTGGTCACCGATAAGGGGAAGTGAGGGAAAACAGCAATGAAGCTGCAAGCTTAGCTCAACCACATTCAATAGACTGCTGTGAACCGGGTGGAGACCTGATTGGCCACCAGTATGGCAAGACCTGGGGGCTGCTTGGGCCCAGAGTCAGTGACACAGCCACAGAGGACTAGAGTGGAGAGTGAAGTGTCCAGCTGATAAGAAGAGAGGGCATATACACAAGATAACCCACACTTGGAGATAATACCCACTTGACCTGGCTTTAATGGCTAGATGATCAGAACTCAACTAGAAGAAGAAAGAAGAGGAAAAAAAGAGTAATCTGATACAATTTGATGAACCTGACCTACACCTATGGATGCAGTAGCTCAAAAGAGGGAACAAATCTTTACAGCGAGAATCATTCCCACCCCCTCCATAAACAGAGTAGACAGGGATGGGCAACTTGGACATTGGCTAATCTAAATGGGGGGGCTACAAAGGGAAGAAGTGACTGGTTTACAAGCTTTCAAGAGGGAGCGTGGATCCAGAGGGCGTGGAGGAAGGTAGAACCTCCCCTGAGAAGTATCCAATCTGTCTGGGCGGGGCTCATGAAAGGAGATGGGGATAGGTCTCTTTTGGTACAATAGTGAGTAATTGTTATTAGGACTGACTCTGAGGGTTGGAAATGTAAAGGTAGACATTTTGTAGCAAAAGGAGGAGAATGATTGACTTTGCAGTCCAGGAGCAGAGGTCCCTGGGACCATCAAGGGAGAAGAGCGGAGTGCCGGACCCTACCCAGAGAAACAGTGATGCCAGAGATGGAAGCAGAGATGATGATGTGGAGAGATATAGCGGCTGGGGACTCTAGACCTAGAGAGGTAGAGGGGCTGTGTGCTGACGACTGGGGGGCAGGCTTGTAGTTGGTTGATGATGCATAGAGGGGATTGTAACCATGGCAATGAAACAATATTCAATAGGATGAATGTAAGCTAATGTTCTCCCATGTAAACTATCACATAATTCACAATAAAACATTAAAAAAAAAAATGGGGACATGAACAAACACTTCACCAAAGAAGACATTCAGGTGACCAGCAACTCATGATCATTAGCCATTGTTGTTAATAAGTGTGGTCAAGTCGGTTCCTTAGCAACTCTGTATAGGGTTTCTGAGGAGCGGCTGATGAGCTTGAACCATTGACCTTGTGGTTCAAGCTGACTTTGCAGTCCAGCGCATTAACCCACAGCGCCACACCAGAGTGATGCAAATGAAAACAACAACATGATATCATCTTAGGACAAACAGCAAAGTTCAGCAAACCAGAAAACAACAAATGCTGGCAAGGGTATGGAGAGACTAGAACTTTCCTACACTGTGGGTGGGACTTTTAAATATTACAGCCACTATGGGAAATGGTTACCCTCGGAAACCCTGTACAGGGTCGCTATGGGTCGGACCCGACTCGATGGCACTTAGCAACAACAACATGGGAAATGGCATGGTCCTTCCTCAAATAGGGCAGATACATGTTAACTTGGGTGACAGGGAAGGTTATTTACAATAAGAGGCAGGTTGGCAGAGGACAGATGAAGGTAGTGGAATACATGTGGAGGAATGTAAGAGTTAAAGTGACTAGAGGTAAGTACTATTAACTAATGGAGTCTTGGTGTGGTGCTGTGGGTTAATGCGCTGGACTGCAAAGTCAGTTTGAACCACAGGGTCGGTGGTTCAGTTTCACTAGCTGTTCCTCATAAACCCTATATAGGGTAGCTATGAGTCAAAACTGATTCAATGTCACTTAACAACAACAGTGGTACATGGAGAGGATTGTAATGAAACCAAGTATATGATTTGTTGAATGTAAAACTGATGACTTGCTCTGTAAACCGTCACTCAATTCATAATAAGTTTTTTTTTTTTTTTTAATCATATATGACAGGAAACAAGGAGCTCTGGTAGTATAGTGGTTACAAGTCGAGCTGCTAATCTCAGGGTCAGCAGTTTGAAATTACCAACAGTGCTACAGGAGAAAGATGAGGCTTTCTACTCCCATCAAGATTTCTTGTTGTTGTCAGGTGCCATCGAGTCGGAACAGACTCATAGCGACCCCATGCACAGCAGAATGAAACAATGTCTGATCCTGGGCCAACCTCACTACTGCTGCCACACTTGACGCTATCAATGATGCCACCTGGCTGATCCATCTCGTTGGGGTCTTCCTCTTTTTCTCTGACCCTCCACCTTACCCAACATGACATCCGTCTCTAGCAACTGTTCTCTCCGGACAATGTGTCCAAAGTATGAGAGACGAAGCTTAGCCATCTTGGCCTCCAAGGAGCACTCTGGCTGCACTTCTTCCAAAACAGATCTATCGGTTCTTTTGGCAGTCCATAACACTTTCAGTATTCTCCAACACCACAACTCAAAGGCATCAATTCTTCTACGATCTTCCTTATTCGCTGTCCAGTTTTCACATCCATATGAGGCTTACAGCCTTGGAAATCCTATATAGGGTCGCTATGAGTCGGAACTGACTCCACGGCACATAACCACCACAGGAAACAGACCAAAGGTGGTACATCTGTTGTCCTCCAAGAAAATAAAAGGACCATCCCTAGAGCAACTTGAAGTCATCAAAACTGTTGGAAGGAACACCAGGGCCTTCTTGATTTCAAAAGGTGTAGCCACAGCCTCCTAGATCTCAGCGTCAGATCTAAGCTAACTTAGTTCCAGTGTTGGGGATGCTATTAGGGTATGCCAGGGGGATGGGGCTACCACCCAAAGCTGAGGGGGTGGAGTCACCGTGAGATGGACTAGGAGGAGGGGGCCACCCAAAGTTGTGGCTCAGTGGGCCTTGAAGGTGGAGCTGAACTCCAGGCCAAGGGGGTCTCTCTACCTAGAGGTCAGAGAGCATAGCTTACACCTAGAATATGGAGGGGGTACTCCCATTTGTAATAGAGATACCTACCTTGTGCCTTTCCCACCATTGTTCCCGGGATACAGAAAACCTGTATTCTAAATTTCACGACTTCATAGATGAAGAAGAAATTTGCCCCAGGATGGAAGATACCTAAAGTCTCGCCCATATTTGATTTAGATGATCCCAAAGGTGAGATTTTGTATGTAGTTGATTTTAGACTTTGCGAATAATGTGATGCGGTGAATGTTTTGCATGTGGCAAAGACATAAATTTGGGGGGCCCAAGGGGGTAGAATGTCATGGATTGATTTGTGTTGTAAATCCTGACCTCTATGTCTGTGGTTAGGGTCCCATTTGGGAATGCATTGTCTTTGGTACGTTAATGTATCAGGATTAGTATGGGGTATGGTTTAAGTCAATGTCTTGTGAGATATGAGAGAAAACAAGAAAGGAAAGAAGCAAAGATGGGGGCAGACGGACACAGGAAACAAGCTTATGTGACAAAGAGCTTCCCCTGCAGCTGATAGAAAAAGCATACCTTCCCCTAGAGCTGGCACTTGGAATTTGGACTTCCTGACTCCTAAGGAGCTCTGGTAGCGTAGTGATTATGAATCGGGCTGCTAACCTCAGGTTCAGCAGTTCGAAACTACCAGCAGTTCTACAGGAGAAAGATGAGGCTTTCTGCTCCTGTAAAGATTTGCAGCCTCAGAAACCAGGTACAGGGTCAACAACACTTTACAACAACAGACTCCTAAACTCCGAGAAAATAAATTTCTGTTCATTAAAGTAAAAAAATATATCTGACATTGTTGTTGTTAAGTGCTGTTGAGTCGATTCTGACCAATAGTGACCCTGTATAGGGTTTCGAAGAAGCAACTGGTGAGCTTGAACCACTAACTTGCAGTTCAAACAACTTTGCAGTCTGACGTATTAGCCCACAGCACCACACCAGGACTCCATATCTGACATAGAGACTCCTTTTTATTAAGACTTATGTCTGTGGTTGTGTGTTACCCTAGAAGCACCAACTATGTGTCTTTTTTTTTTTTTTAATATAACAAAATTATAAAATAAAAGTTAATCTTATATGTCCTTAGATCAAAAAGGATCAGATCCTGAAACTGAAAAAAGCAGCTTGATACAGTTTCTGGAACAGTTCCCGATGCTAATTCCTTAGAAGGGAATTTTGTGGCCCTTCATTTGTTGTATGTTTTGATCCATTTCACTCTGACAGTAGTGATATTTAAAGTCTTCACCGCCTCCTTTTCCTTCTTCTTTTTTCTAGGTTTAGCTATATTGGTTAGATCTCTAACCAAATAATAGACCCTCAGAGTTAGTCTAAGGAAAACCAAAAACCAGTTGTGGAATTGATTCCAACACATGGCAACCCCCTAAGTGTCAAAGTAGAATTATGCTCCATGGGAATTCTGACGGCTGAGTTTGGGAAGTAGATCACCAGGCCTTTCTTCGGAGGTGCCTCTGGGTGGACAAAAATGTTAATTTTTTAGTAAGCAAGCGGGTGTCTCATGAAAACCAAGAACAGGCAAGTAGGCAGGATTAACACAGGTCCTCATGCAAGAAAGGAAACGCTGTGAGGAGCCCAGAGCAATGAGATTGTTGATTCCTCTTTGAAAACTGCGGGTCCCTGCTTCTTAGATCTGAAAGCAAAATGCCACCATTTCATGCTATAGGTATGGAAAAACACAAGGAAAAACTCATTTTATCCCATTTCTAAATTCCCATCCCAAATAAGATGGTTCCAGCATGAGTCAGCTAGACCTAGAGCCTAGAACTGAGAAATAATGGCTAACGTGTATTATTTATGAGGGGGTTTCAACAGGGTTTGGGCCAATGCCATGATCTTTTAGTTCCATGTTTCCATAAACTTTTTGAAATCCCCATGTACTAAGTATCAGGTGCTGTTCTAAGCATTATCGTACATCATCCTCACCACACCGTAATAGTATAAACCCCATTTTACAGATAAAAATACTAAGAGACAGAAGGTCAAAGAATTTTCAGACCCAGCACAATGAACCCAGCCACTCCCACTCTGTCCCTGTGTATTTCGGGGAGAGAAGTTTCTAGAGCTGGGGGATCCTAAAGAGCTGGGCAGATACCCTGAAAGGGATCTCTCTGCTCCATGTTTTTCTCTATTCCTTTCAATGCTGCATTTTCCTTTCTGTTGTGGATCTAAAACCACGGGATGTGAACAAATCTGTCTGTATTCCCAAACTGAGGAATTCAAAAAGTCCTCACAGTTAACTCCCCAGGAATCTGCTTAGCCTGTTGCACATTATTTGAGGACATAATCCGAGAGTAAATAGTGCTCAAAGGCAAGCGTAAGCAACTTTGCAATTAGACACGAGCCCACTCATTTTTAACAATGCTGGACATCAGCTGAACTTAATTTTATGTGTGCTTCCCCATTAGATCCAGGTGTGCATTCAGCCCAAGATCATTGTAAAATAATCACGAAGCCGCTCAAAATCCTGGTTCTGAGCAATAGCTAGCAAGTAAATACACTTTCTGGCTTTGGATCAGTGAGTATTAGAGGACCCCTTGATTGTTCTTGGTGTGGCCTGTGTTTGATCTTCCTATTCCATACTTGACCCAGGTACTTTATTAAACAGGAGATCTTTGAACTGAATTCCAGTCATCACAGGTTGTTCTTTGTTGTTTATATTGATTGTGAGCGCTTTCTATAAGCCAGGCCAAACTGTATTCGATCAAGACACTTGTAACCTTTATACCTGGAAAAGAGAGAGAAGGAGGTGGTATTGACTCCAACTCGTGAGATAACTGTGTTTATTGTTTTGGGCCTTTGGGTTGTCACAGGTGAGGTAAGGACATAAAACCTGGAGCTCTTGTCTAGAGTCTTACTCTTCTAGCCTCCTGTTAGCATCTCTCTCTCTTTTTTTGTAATGTGCTTAAAAGTCACACAGCTAAAAAAAATTATTTAAAGCTCGTGCTATAATTAGAGTAGATGCCTGTGCGTACATCATTGCAAGGCTTGGTAAGCGACTCAAGACGAGGCAGCTGAAGCCTATAGAGGGTCTGTAGGTAGTTCACCCAGAGGACACTGCATGACAGGTAAGCTAAGGTCACTTCTTCAAGGGGGAGAAGACTGAATTCACGTCGGGAGAATTTGAATCTTGAGCAGAATTTCATGTTGTACTTGTTAGCTGCCATGCAGCTGGCCCTCAACTCATGGCAACCCCATGTGTGGTGGGATGAAATGCTGCCTGCTCCTACACCATCCCTATGATCTATTGCAGACCAGAGCCTTGTGGTCCATAGGGTTTTCCTTTAGGTTTTCAGAAGCACATTTCTAGGCCTTTCTTCCCCATCCAACTTAGTCTGGAAGCTTTGGTGAAACTTGCTCAGCATCATAACAGCATGCAGGGGCCAACATGCAGCTCAGGTTGTGGCTGCCCATGAGGTATGTTGAAGGGACAAATATGGAAAGGGAAAAAAAGAACTCTAAGCAGAAAGATGGGTTGGGTTTGGTGCAGTTTGATTGCAGGGAGTAAAAAAACCACTCAAGCCAGCTAAGTAATGAAAGAGATTGGGGTGTATGGAGGTGTGTTCTGGGGGGCAGATTCATGAGCACATGCATCCGGTAGATTCAGGCAGATGACAGAACTAGCTCTGGAGAGTTTCTAGACACAAAAGCTACTTTGTTCATTCTTCAGAGACCTCGTGTTCGCTGTCATCTTTGCTTCTCCCCGTGCCTCTGCTTCAGTTCTCTCCCTCAGCCAGGATCCTTTGTACATGGCCCACTATGGCTGCCAGCCCCAAGTCAGCACAACCTTACAAGTCCATAACTAATGAGGATTCATGTCCTTTGGTTCCTAATTCAAACTCTGGAGAATGACTTCTCCCAGCCTGTGAATTAATTCTCAGACCAGCTATGAATCCATTCTCTTTGCCTTAGGGGATCGCCCTTGAATGTGGTCACCAGTGCCCTGAGGGACAAGGTCATGTGGAACACATATAACTACTTAGGTTTGCCCATTGATCAGGATTAATGTCTAGAAAAGGGTGGTAGGCAAGAGAAAGGAAAGGAAACCAGCCAAGTATAGATGACAAGGAAGGGCATCAAGCCAGAGACATCAAGCAGTAGGGTTCTGCCCGAGAGGAGAGAAAAGACCTGAAATGCCCCTGGAATAAATACATAGACTTGCTGTGTGTGGGGTGTCACACTAGGAACTCAGGAGAAGTTTAGGTAGGGCCGTAGGGAGCAAGGCACGTAGTCACATGGGATAAGCTTTATTGTCTTGGACTTGAAAATTCATCAGCCTCTTCAATAGCACTCTTATCCTTCTTCTTATCCTACCTGGAATTACTGAAACCATGGGCTTGAGTATGCAAGAATACCTTCCACACACACCAACAAACACCCAGCAACCAGCAACTCTGAGCATGTTATGGAGTTGGCAGGCTCGATCATTTGGTATTAGGACTGTTCTGGAAAACTGGTAACAAATTGCCTGGGCAATTCATGAGCTCTGCTGAAAGCACGAGAGAGAATGATCGATGCTGTAGGTTTCCAGGGAGAAGGAACTGTATCTACTTCATGTCTCTCACCGTGCCAACTTAGTGTCTTAAATGAAGTTGGACTTCAGAAGTCTTGGTTGGTTGAATGAATGGGATTTGGAGAGTGGAGGGGAAGGAATAAGGAAGAGTAAGAGAAGAAGACTACTGCAAGAGAAGGGGGGAGGAATGGGAGAGGTGGAGAGCCAGAGAAAGGAAAAGATAGACAGAAAGCCCTGCAAAAACTGAAGCATCCAAGAAACAGAAGCCTGTCAGAGAAGGAAATTGCAAGTGAGAGCAATCGGAAAGTAGTAAGACTGCATCCAGTCATGGGCAGAAAACCTGTGAGACCTGGGAAAATAAGGCAGCCTCACCTAGGTTTCATTCATTCATTACTTCAACAGATAGGTACCTACTATATGTCAGTTATAAGGAGCTCGGGTAGCGTAGTAGTTATGAGTCGTGCTGCTAGCTTCAAGGTCAGCAGTTTGAAACTACCAGCTGTTCTGCAGGAGAAAGATGAGGCTTTCTGCTTTTGTAAAGCTTTGCAGCCTCAGAAACCCTATGCAGGGTTCACTATAAGTCTGAACTGACTCCACGGCACAACACCATGTCAATTATGAGGATAAGTCAAAAGCATTGCTTCAGTTCATGTACATGCGCTGCTGTAAAAAAAAAAGAAAGACGGTTGTGTCAACTGTTTCATGGAATCCTAAAGGGGTAATGTTGCTAGATTTCCTTAAAGTGGTACACAAGGGATTATTAAGAAGAAGTTTTAAGAAAATAGAAAACTGCACTGACGAGAAAAAGGTCAGGAAAGTTGTGACAAATATTATTTTTCTTCATGACAATGCATCTGCTCATTCTTCGTGGGTAGCAAAGGCTGTCCAGGAGAAGTTCATTGGGAAGCTTGAACTTCCCTATAGCACTGATCTTGCCTTTTCATATTTCTTTCTGTTCCCCAAACTCAAAGAACATCTAAAGGGAGCATGATTTGAGTTCCTCAAGGATGCCAAAACTGCTGTTTTGACGTGTAAATCATAGGGCACCGAATTCTTTAGGAGAAGATTAGAGATGGAAGCACCTTCTTCAGAAGTATGGAGACCTAGATGGAGGGAGGGGGTGTTAAGAAACAACTGCATCATGCTTTGATAGTTTCACTTAATAAAGGTTTCTATGAATTTGTAGCAATGCTTTTGTACTATTCCTCATGTAAGGGCCAGGTGCTGTGGAGATGGCTTCAGACAAAACCTTGTTTTCACAAAACCCACTTTACCAAGTATAATGTCCTTCTCCAGAGACTGGTCCTTATGCACTATATATGGTTCTAAACCCTCAAGCTCATTGACTCAGACCCTCAAGGTCTTTGGTTATGGCTAAGAAGTCTGCATAACATTGGCCCCTGTATGCTCTATCATATGTCTGGATCTGTGTATAAATATGTAGTAAGGCATATGTGTTGCTGGAAGCTACACCACCAGTATTTTAAAAACCAGGAGAGTCACCCATGGTGGACAGTTTTCAGTGGAGCTTCCAGACAAAGACAGACTAGGAAGAAGGAATGGCAGACCATTTCTGAATTATTAGCCTCTGAAAGCCTAATGAATAGCAGCAGAAAATTGTCAGATACAGTGCCGGAAGATCAGCCCCTCAGGTTGGAGGGCATTTGAAATAAGACTGGGAAAGAGCTGCCTCCTCAAAGTAAAGTTGACCTTGCTAAAACAGATGGAGTTAGGTTTTGGGGGCCTTCATTTGCTGAGGTGATAAAACTCAAAATAAGAAACTGATATAAACATCCATTCATAATCAGAATTTGGAATGTATGAAGTGTGAATCTGGCAAATAGCAAAGAGTCAAACATGAAGTCGGATGAATAAAGATTGATATTCTAGGCATTGGTGAGCTGAAGTGGACTGATACTGGGTATTTTGAATTAGATAATCACATGGTTTACTATGCCAGGAATGATAAACTGAAGAGGAATGGTGTCTCGCACATCCTCAAAAAAGAACATTTAAAGATCCATCTTCAAGTCCAAAGTCTGTAATAGGATAATATCCATATGTCTACAAGGAAGACCCACTAATACCTCAAAAATTACACACCAAATAAAGAAACTGATGATGCAATTTAAGAATTCTACCAACTTCTTCAGTCTAAAATTGATTAACCATGCAGTCAAGATGCATTGATAATTACTGGTGATTGGAATGTAAAAGTTGGAAACAAGGAGGAAGGATTCATAGTTGGAAATATGGCATTGTTGATAGAAATGATGCTGGAGATCACATGAGAGAATTTTTACAAGGCTGGTGACTTAATCATTGCAAGTACCTTTTCCAACAATGTAAAAGGTGACTATACAACTAGACCTCACTAGATGGAACGCAAGATTCACATCATGATAAATAGAGAAAAGATTAAACTTGTCAAGAACTTTAATTTGTTTGGATCCATAATCAGTGTTGATAAAAGCAAAAGTCAAGAAATCAAATGACATATTTCATTAGGTAAATTTGCAGCAAAAGACCTCTTTAAAAAATATTCATGAGCGAACATACCAGTTTGAGGAATAAGGTGAGCCTGACCCAAGCCATGGTATTTTCAGTTGCCTCATAAGCATATAAAAGTTGGACAATGAATGAGGACGATGGTAGAACAATCGATGCATTTGAATTATGGTGTTGGAAATAAATATTGAAAGTACCATGGGTTGCCAAAAGAACAAATAATAAAATGTTATTTTTCCATTTTTAAATTTGATCGTTTGTCTTTTTTGTGTGTGTGTGAATTATGTGAT
>NW_006408669.1:4368077-4369217 GCF_000296735.1 Chrysochloris asiatica
AAAAAAAAAAATAAAGACAGCCAAGCATCTTAACATTATTTCCTCCTTTTTGTCCATTCCATCCATGCCTCAATCTCTGTATCCCAGAGCCCTGTTGTTCCAAGGTTGAGCATACATCATTATTTACCTTTGGCCGACTTAACCCAGGCAAACCTGCGTAATTGTTCTTCTATCTGTCTTGCTCTTGTTTGTCTTTTTGTGGGTGACATTTTGCAGTTTTCTATGAATGTAAGAGATTAGTCCCTTGTTGGAATAATTACAGGCCAAATGCTCCTTAGAAGCCAGAATAGTAAGATTCATCTCTCATACTTAGAAAAGTGGATGGTCTGCAAAAAAGAGGAAGACCTTCAAGGAGATGAATTGACCCATTGGCAGCAACATTGGGCTCATACATAGCAAGAATTTTGTGTGTGGCGCAGGACTGGGCTGTGTTTCGTTCTGTTGTGCATAGGGTTGCTATGAATTGGAATTGACTTAGCATGTAGAAATATCCTTTAGATGCTTATGTGTGTACTTCCATATGCCATTCCACCCTGTTCACTTATGCACTTATACATTAATGCTATTACTGATCTTGCAAGGTTGTGTATGTATTTACTGCTCTTGCCTTTTACTCTTGCGTACCTATCCGTGGTCTTCTTTTGCCTCTGTCACGTTTTGCTGACTTCCCCTTTATTTGTGTATTATCTTTCCCGTCACTCCAGTTAATACCTGCCTACTATCTAGATAGGAGTCCTGGTATGGCCCTTTACTGTAAGCACTGAGCTGCTAACTACAAGGTTGGTGGTTCAACCCCACCAGCCACTCCGCAGAAATCTTACACAGCATCGTTGTGAGTCAGAACTGACTTCATAACACTTAATAACAACTAGCTAGTTAGTGGTTTTTTTCCCTCTCATCTCCAGTAACCAATTAAGAATGTTGTTTTTGTGCATAAACCTTTTCCTAACTTTTTAAAATAGTGGTGTTCTACAATATTTATCTTTTTGTGATTGACTTTTTTCAATCAGCATAGTGTCCTCCAGGTTCATCCATTCTGTGAGGTTATTTCACAGACTCATCTTCATTCTTTTACATTACAGAGTATTCCATTGTGTGTATGCACTATAATTTATTTTTCCTTTCTTCCATTGATGGACT
>NW_006408669.1:4369462-4371627 GCF_000296735.1 Chrysochloris asiatica
CTGGGATAGTTTCTCTATTTCTTAACTTCTTAAGGAAACGCCATAACATTGTCCACAGGGGTTGCTTTTTTTTCAATCTCACAAGCAGAGATTTCATTAGAACTCCCCAAACCCTCACCAGCATCTGTTTTTTCCTATTGTTTTGTTTTGTTTTTAAATCATTGCTGCTATTGTAGGGATGAGATGATATCTTATTGTTGTTTTGATTTTTACCTCAATAATGGATAATGATAATGTATTTGTTGGCTGTCTGAATGTCTTTTTTGTTGAAGTAGCTGTTCATGTTCTTTTTCCATTTTTGAATTGGATCATTTGTATTTTTGTGGGCGACATTTTGCCGTTTTCTATGAATTTAAGAGATTAGTCCCTTGTTAAATATGTCATTGCCAAAAGTTTTTCTCAGATTGTAGTTTTTCTTCATATTCTTTTGGAGAAGTGTTTTGATGTGCATGAATATGTAGTTTTGTGAATTTTTAGTTATGCTTGCTAGACCATTTATGCTATAAATTAGTGCACCTGAGTTTGTCCCTATTTTTTCTTCTATGATGTTTATAATTCTAGGTTGTACATTTAGGCCTTCGATTCTTCTTAATGTTAGTTTTCTCAATATGATGTGAGGTATGAATCCTGTTTTATTTTTATCCAAATGGATGTATAGTTTTGCCAGCACCATTTTTGAAGACACTATCTCTTCCCCGTTGAATGGATTTCAGGCTTTTGTTGAAGATCAGCTGTTTATAGGTGGATGGATTTGCTTCTGGGTTCTCAGTTCTGTATGTCTGTCATTGTATCAGTACCAGGTGAGTTTAACACCATAGTTGTTTAGTAAGTTCTTAGATCAGACAATGTTATGGACTGTGTTGTGTACTTTTTTCTTTAGTACTAGTTTGTTTGGAACCCTGGTAATGCAGTGGATTACAAACTGGACTGCTAACGACATGATCACTAATTGGAGTCTACCAGTGTTTCCACAGGAGAACGATGAGGTTTTCTGCTCCTGTAAAGATTTACAACCTCGGAAACCCTACACATTACTATGAGTCAGAACTGACCCAGTAGCACAGTACCACCACCACCACCGCTTTGCTGTTTCCTCTCCATCTAAAGCTGGTGATTACTTTTCCCATCTCTAAAGAATGTTGTAAGAATCTGGATCCACATTGCATGCTAGCTATAGATTGCTTTGGGCAGTATTGACATTTTCATCATGTTAATTCTTCTACCCATACGCATGCTGTGTTCATCCATTTATGTAGATTTCTTGAAGTTATGTTTTGTAGTTTTTGTGTGTGTAAATCTTTTTATGCTAATTAGGTTAATTCTTGTGAAAGGAATTTGGAGGTAGCATCTAACCTCCTGTCTTCAGTCGGGGAGAAGGACAGTCAAACTCAGTCTGTGTCCCAGGCCAATTCCAAAGAGATTGAATTCAGACATTCCTCCATCCTCCAAGCTTTTGACCAGTTCTGACACCAGCCAGCCCTTCCACAGCAACTCACTATTTCTCAGCTGGCTTCCATCATTTACAACAGTGATTACACGCTTCTAGTTCAGGATCAGAAATGCTCAGGGACACTTCTTCCAGCCAGGACCAGCTGCCACTTGACTGCTTTGGAGTTTTGCCAACTTTCATGTAGAATCTCTGGGATCTTCTGTGTATAGCATCATATCCTCTGCAAATAGGGATCTGCAAATGGAGGTAGTTTTACTTCTTTCTTAACAATCTGGATGCCTTTGATGTACCTTTCTTGCCTTATTGCTTTGGCTAGGACTTCTAGTATAATACTGAGTAAGAGTGGTAATAAAGTACACACCTGCCTGGTTCTCATTCTCAAGGGGAAGGCTTTCACTCTCTCTCCACTGAGATAAATGTTGGCTGTTGGGGTTGTGTGCTATTGTTGTTGAGTGCCATCGACTCGGTTCTGACCAATAGCGTCCCTGTATATTGTTTTCAAGGAGTGACTGGTGAGCTTGAACCGGTAACCTTCTGTTTCCAACAACTTTGCAGTCCGGTGCATTAACCCATAGTACCACACCAGCACTTCCTTGGGGCTATGTATATGCCCTTAATTATGTTGAGGAATTTCTCTTTTGTTCCTATTTTGCTGAGAGTGTTTACCAGGAAAGAGTATTGGATTTGAGCTAATGCCCATTCAGCAACAATTACA
>NW_006408669.1:4372787-4374601 GCF_000296735.1 Chrysochloris asiatica
TATGGGAATTACCCAACAGCAGAAAGTAACTGAAGCTGGTCCATCCTAGTGTTGGTGGTGGTGGTTATGTGCCGTGGAGTTGGTTCCGACTCATAGCAACCCTGTATAGTGTTTCTGAGGCTGTGTATCTTTACGGGAGCAGAACCCCTTATCTTTCTCCTGCAGAACTGCTGGTAATTTCGAACTGCTGACCTTGCGGTTCACAGCCCAGTTCGTAACCACTATGCTACCAGAGCTCCTTGGTCCATCCTAGTAGCTCCCCTGATTTAGCCCCAACTCCTAACCCCAACGAGCTGCTCATTCCTGCCCAAATATCTTGACCTCTGATTTCATGAATTACCACATCTACTTGCAAATGGAAAAAAAGATTATTTGGGCTTAACAAGCTGGAATCAAACATGGTTCCTTGCAGCTTAATCTAGGTGTATATTTCTTAAATAATCTAGACCAAAACTGTATTTATGTGACCCGTTTTTTTTTACCAATATATTCCTCCTTTAAAGACAGTGTCTTTGCCCCAGCAAAACTAAAGTGACTTTATTGTTTCTAAAACTCCCTGGCAGTGTCTAAAGCTTACTCAACATCAGCTTGGTTTTCCCTACCTTGAATTCCCTTTGAGGCTTCTGTTCTGACTGCCAAAATTCTGACTTAACTTGAAGTTTAACTTACCATGAAGCTTCAGAGCTTCCTCTAGTCTTATTTCCCAGAAATAAACTCTGTCTTTTAATCTTGGTAAAACATGGTGTTTGTTTGATTTGATGACACTATGTAATATCTCCCTTAATCCCAATGCTTTATAATCTTTTTGGACTTAACAGCGATGCTGTAGGGCAGCATAGAACTGCAATGGCTGTAATCATTATGAAAACAGAATGTCTGTCACTTCTTTCTATGAGGGAGCGGCTAGTAGGTTTGAACCACCAACATTTGGTTAGCAGCTGAACACTTAACCCACTGTGCTACCAAGTCTTCTTCCATCTCCCTTCTTGTTATTGCATTGAGTTGATTCCGAATCATAACAACCCTATATAGTTGCCAAAGAGGGGCTGGTGGATTTAAAATACTGACCTTGAAATTAGCAGTCCAGTGCTTATCCTACAGCAGGACTCCTATCTCCCTTGAAGAGTTTAAATGCCTTGGAAGCAAGCGCAGTGCCTTGTCACCTGGCGACACCAGTGCCTTGTCACCTGGCGACACCAGTGCCTTGCAATAATGTGATTGATGTGCTCAATGTGTTTTACTTTTCATACTCTGGGAGAATTCTGAAAAGATGACAGTGGAAAGATGTGAATTGAATTCTTCAGAATCAGACTTCATATTCAAGGTTCAGTAGCTGGAATTCTTCAGTTGTTGTTGTTGTTGCAAGGTGCCATCGAGTCAGTGCCGACTCATAGCGACCTTATGGACAGCAGACCGAAACACTACCCTATCCTGGGCCAACCTTACTACAGTTGCCACGCTTGAGTCCATCAATGCTGCCACTTGGCCAGTCCATCTCGTTGGGGGTCTTCCTCTTTTGCTCTGACCTTCCACCTTACCAAACATGATATTCTTCTCCAGCGACTGGTCCCTCCTGACAATATGTCCAAAGTATGACAGACGAAGTTTGGCCATCTTGGCCTCCAAGGAGCACTCTGGATGCACTTCTTCCAAAACAGATCTGTTGATTCTTTTGGCAGCCCATGGCTTTCACTATTCTCCTCCAACACCATAACTCAAAAGCATCAATTCTTCTGCAGTCTTTCTGATTCACCGTCCAGCTTTCTCATGCATATGAGGTTATTGAAAATACCATGGCTTGGGTCAGGTGCACC
>NW_006408669.1:4374882-4377069 GCF_000296735.1 Chrysochloris asiatica
AGGATTTTTGTTTTCTTTATGTTGAGATGTAATCCATACTGTGGCTGTGCTGTTTGATCTTCATAAGTAAATATTTTAAGTCCTCTCTGTAGTCTTAATGGAAATCTATAACTAGTAAACTTTTATACAATTGTTCTTTTTTTAAAAAAAAAAAAAAGTTTTTATTGTAAATTGAGTGAAAGCTTACAGGGCAGGTCATCTGTTTTACATTCAACAAATCATACACTTTGCTTCATTACAATGATTATAATCCTCTACATGTACCATCAGTTAACAGTATTTCTTTCTATTCATTTTAGCTCTTTTTTTTTTTTTTAAACACTCAAGCATATAATAATTTACACCACCAAAGGGCACATTCTGTAAGCCTGCCTCCTCCTCTCTTCCCATGAATCTAGAGTCCTCAGCTGCTCCCTCTCTCCATGTCCCCACCTCTGCCTCCATCTCTGGTGTTGCTGCTTCTCTGGATAAGATCCTGCATTCTGCTTTTGCTCTTCTCCCTTGATGATCCTAGGATCCTTTGTTTATGGACTGTAAGATTAAATGCTCTCCCATTTTTGTTACAAAACTTCTACCTTTACAGTTGTGACAGTCGCAGTTAGTCATGATAACAGTTACTCACTATTGAGTCATAAGAATCTTATCCCTGTCTCTTTTCACCAGACCCATCTAGACAAGATGAAAACTATTCAGTGGGGACTCTATCTTCCCCAACACACTCTTAAATTATACTCCCTCTTGAAACCTTGTAAGCCAGTCACTTCATGCCTTTATCGCCCCTCATTTTAGGTAGCCTGTGTCTAAGTTGCCCATCCCTATCTACTCTCTGTACAGAGTGGATAGCATTGATAATTAATTTGAAGGCTCCTTTCCTCTCTGTTGGTATTTAGAGTTACTACATCCATGAGTAAAGATCAAGTTCATCAAATTGTAGCAATTTAACCTCATTTCCTTTATCAAAAATTGTTTTTTGTTTTTTTTTTCCAATCTTTCTCTCGTCAAGTCCTGATTATCAAGCCATTGAGGGCAGAATAGATGGGTACTATCTGCAAGTTTGGGTGTTCTTGTGCATCTCCCCGCACTTCATATCAGCTGGATGCTTCACTCTCAGCCCTCTGTGGTTATGTCCTTGTCCATGCGCAAAGGTGTCCCCAGGTCTCACCACACTTTGGACCAACCAGCCCTTCCTCTTCTCTCTCTCATCTCCAGGTCAATGGGAGTCTATGGAACATGGTTGAACTCAGGCCATTTCTTCATCATTACCTTTCCCCCTCTTCCATTCACCAGTAGACCAATGTGGTCACCAGCAAGCTTACCTGCCTGCTCATGTGTTCCCTTTGAGTTTCAGTCTTAGAGGGGAGACAGTTGTCCTTTCTTTATACATACTGTAGTAGTAGTTTCCTGGGGATGCTGTCACAAACTACCCCAGATTGGGTGTCTTAAAACAACAGAAATGTATTCTCTCACAGTTCTGAGGCCAGAACTCTCCAAAGTGTCATCAGGGCCAGGTTCTCTTTGAGGTGCTAGGAGAAATTCCTTCCTTGCCTCTTTCTAGGTTCTGGTGATTCCTGACAATACTTTTCATTCCTCAACTTGTAGATGCATCATTTCACTTTTTACTCCCGTTCTTACATGGCCATCCTCCTTCTGGGTATTTGCCTGTACCTCGTCTCCATTGACGTTGGATTAAGAACCACCCTACCCTAGTATAACCTCTAGTCAACCTCACTGATAACATTGTCAAAGACCCTATTTTCAAATAAGTTCATGGTCCACATGTACTAGCAGCTAAGACTTCAACAGTCTTCCTGGAGGAGACAATTTAATCTGTATAATATATACCCAGTTGTCTTTTTCCAAAGACAGTGTCTAAAGCTTTCGTTAGAGTCTCAGATATCTGTGACCTATTAAAAAGTTAAGAATGACTGGCCACTTGGATGTGTAGAAGCAATTGGACATTTATCACAGACATACTATATGTCAAAGATAACAAGACTAAATTAATTTATCTCATTTAATCATTCCAGCAACCTAGGGCAATGGTTCTTAGTATAACAATGATAAGGAAAATGGTAATAAACATAAGCACTCAGGTGGTAACCAATAGTTCAGCGGTTTGAACCTATCAGCAGCTCCACAGGGAAAAAGAGTGTTGCGCTCCCATAAAGATTTACAAATTTAGTAACC
>NW_006408669.1:4378239-4394984 GCF_000296735.1 Chrysochloris asiatica
ACTTTATCTCTCATACTTCAGACATGTTATCAGGAGGGACCAGTCCCTAGAGAAGGACATCATGCTTGGTAAAGTGGAGGGTCAGTGAAATAGAGGAAGACCCCCAACAAGATGAATTGGCACAGTGGCAGCAGCAAGCATTGAGTTCACACGTAACAGCAATTGTGAGGATGGCGGAGGACAACAGCAAAACCCTATCAGAGAAAATGTGTGTTCTAATTCTTTTGCCTATGTTTTTTTTAAAGGATTGATAGTTTTTTTATTGATGTTTGATAACTTCATAGTCTCTGGATATAAACCAGAGTTTTTAAGATACTAATTTTGTAGTCTGTAGCTTCACTTATTATACTCCTAAAAGTTAAGATAAGATCTTAATTTTGGTAGCACCCAATTTATCACTATAAAACATTTTTTTTAATGTATCATGCTTTAGATGTTATTGATAAGAACATTTTCCCAACCTTGTAACACAGTTTTTCTCCAATATTTCTTCCAAAATGTATATTTAGATTTTACATTAAGTCTATAGCTCCGTTTGATTTAGTATTTTGGTATATGACACTAAATTTAGATTTATTTGTTGTAGCGCTATACTGTTGATAATGAAGTATTTTAGTTTTGCATAGCTGACAAGTCTGTACTTTGTTATTACTTTTGAAAGCTATTTTCACTGGGAATGCAATTCAAAAAAAGTCTGTTTTTTTTCTTAAAAATTTTTTTTTAATAAGATCAACTTAGAGTTTAAGATGAAGTATTCAACATGTGTGCGTGCTGCTTTATACTTTCCCTCCCCAGAACCCATTAGAATTATAATAAAGTGATTTTTAAACTGTAAAAAAAAAAAAAATCCCGAATCAGACTGGTAATACTCATGACCCTCCCCATTTACAGGTGATAGTTTGCTCAATTATTGGTAAGGGTCTATATTTAAACCCAAAAGGTACATTTCAGAGCTTGCTCTCTTGGCCACTCCTAGGTCATAGCTTCTTCCTGTTGTTGTTAAGTTTCCATCAAGTCCGCTCTGATTCATGGGCACCTCGTGTATAACAAACGAAGCACTGCCCAGTCCTGTACCATCTTCACTACTGTTGGCATGCTTGAGTCCACTGTTTTGCTTTCAGTTTATAAATGCCATAAAAACGGAAGTCAAATCTAAATAATACAACTTATTGGGACTGCTTATAAAAGGATCCCTGATGGTACAGTGTTTAAGCGCTTGACTGATAACCAAAAGGTCAGCTGTTCAAACCCTCCTGCTGCTCCCTGGGAGACAGATATGCCAGTCTGCTGTTATCAAGCTTGACAGCCTTGGAAACCCTATGCAGAATTTGTGTTTTGTTGTATAAAGTCACTATCTGTTGGAATCAGCTTAATGGCCTCATGTTTGGATTTTTGGTTTGGTATTGCTTCTAAATTGAAATCAAGGGTTTAGTAACTAACCAACATTACAAAACTGATAGAAGCCAAATTTGAACCTATGTATGTCTGATTCCAAAGACCCCCTTTCCATTTTGTCTTTGTCTCACTGGGCTCAGTCCTCTGAGAGAGAAGACAGCTTTCTGCTATCAGGGAACCCTAAGGTGCGCCTGACCCAAGCCATGGTGTTTTCAATAACCTCATATGCATGAGAAAGCTGGACAGTGAATAAGGAAGACCGTAGAAGAATTGATGCTTTTGAGTTACGGTGTTGGAGGAGAATATTGAAAATGCCACGGGCTGCCCATAGAACCAACAGATCTGTGTTGGAAAAAGTGCAGCCGGAGTGCTCCTTGGAGACCAGGATGGCCAAACTTCGTCTCTCATACTTCGGACATATTATCAGGAGGGACCAGTCACTGGAGAAGGATATTGTGTTTGGTAAGGTGAAGGGTCAGAGAAAAAGAGGAAGACCACCAGCAAGATGGATTATGGACTCAAGCATGGCAACAATTGTGAGGTTAGCCCAGGACCAGGCAGTGTTTTGTTCTGTTTTACATAGGGTCTCTATGAGCCGGTACCAACTCGGTGACACCTAACAACAACAACAACAACAAAGCTAGTTAGAAAGAGGAAAAGCCCATCATGTCCGAACGTTGACTCCATGAAGGCATTTTAGGCTTTCTTGTTATTTACTGTGTTCACAGTGTGTATATCAAACCCTGAATCAATAAGTATTGGTTGAGTCAAACAATTACTGTATCTCTAAAAGCACACATGGCCTTTAGGACAGTTCTCTGTGCAGGGAACATCAGCAGGTAGATGCCCATGTGGGTGTCATGAATGAATGATGTGTGTACCATTAGGTTATAAAAGGAAGCAGTGGGGTAGAAGGAAACTTACCATGTCCCCAGCACTGCTCAAAAACGTTTTTAGACATTTTCACTGTTACTCTTCATATCTACTCTATTAAAAACAAAAAAAAAACAACCTATGCCATCAAGCCGCTTCTGACTCACCGTGTCCTCACGTGTTTTTAGAAGCAGGTTACCAGACCTCACTTCCAAGATGACCCTGAATGAACTGGAACCTCAGTCTTTTCAACTAGCAGACAAGCAGTTAGTCGTTTGCTCCACTCAGGGACAACTCCACCCTACTACCCACTGACACTAAGTGAATTCCAAGTCATTGTGACGCAATGGGACTGAGAAGAACTCCTTAGGGTTTCCAAGGTGGTAGATTGTTACCAGAGCAGACTGTCTCCCAAGGAGTGGCTGGTGGGCTCAACTCACCAACGTTTTCATTAGCCCAATGCGTAGCCTGCTGTACCACCACGACTCCTAGATAGCTATTACTGCACTTCCCCGTTTACAAACATTGTTGTTGTTGTTGTTAAATGCTGTCCAGTTGGTCCCAGCTCATAGTGACTCTGTCTAGGGTTTCTGAGGAATAGCTGGTGGGTTTGAACTGCCACCTTTGTGGTTCAAACTGATATTACTGCCCGGTGCATTATTCTGCAATACCACACCAGGACTCAGATGAAGGAGAGCTAAAGTGCTTTAAGGTCACAAAGGCCATACGTAGAGGAGCTGGGATGCAAATTTAGTGTGACTTCAGAATAACCATGACTCTGCCATACCCATGGACTGTGTAAGGGCAAGTATGCAGGGAAAGACCACAGTGGTATGCAGTTCTTCTGAGAAGAGAAACATCTAGTGGAGTCTGATGAACAGTGAGGAATTTGACTGAGGGTTCTGCCACAGGGACTGTATGCTGGTCTCATCATCCTTGTATTTCATCTTGAAGATCTGTAAGTAATCTCTTGGCAGTGGTCCTCTGTGTGGGAAGAGGATGCCTTCAACTCACCTGCAAGCACTTCTTTAAGTCCCTTCTCCAATAGTGCTCATTGATTAGCTGTAATCCTCCTGTGCTATCTCACCAGGCCTTGAGCAGAATCAGTGGCACACATTTGCAGATAGTTTTGATCCGTAACTCCTCTAATTCCAGCATGCAAAGGAATCAAGCTGAGGAACAAGAAGCTAAGAGGTCTTGAACTTGTTAATTTTATAATGCTAGTCATCAAATGGAGTCCTGGTGTCATGCTGTACTATAAGCACAATGTCAGTGGTTCAAACCCACCAACCGCTCCTTGGAAACCCTATTCAAGGTCCCTGTGTGTTGGAAACGACTTGATGGCACTTAACAATAACAACACAGTCATCAAAGAGAACTTTCCTGAGTTCACAGAATTAGATCAGAGTTTCTCGACTCTGACCCTGATTGTAGAGGCAGATCCTGGGCATTACAAGATTTTTTTGCTCTATCCCTGGTTTCAACTTTCACATACAAATAGCACCCCACTCCTCTTGTGACAACCAAGAATGTTTCTCTGCAGACACTGCCAGATGTTTTCTAGAGGCAAAATCACCCCTCTTCAAGTATAACTAGATTAAGCATTTAAAAACATACGTGTAAACATGCATACACACACAGAACGCCGCCAAAAATACAGTCACCTTGACAGAGGGATATTTTTCTTTCATTTCTTTGTGTTTTTTTCCTCTTTGCTTCTGTAAGTTTTTTTGTTTTTTTCTTTCTTGTTTCATTTTTGTTTGTTTGTTTGTTTATTATCCAAAGAGGAATGAATCTTTGCTTCAAGGTTGCTTTCTATTTTCTGTGTTTGTCCAGTTCACAAAAACTTCGTGAGGAATTGATTATGATCATAACCACTAATATTGTTGAGCACATCTGTGTGCTTGGCATCCTGCCCAGCATTTTACATGCATTTTTTTCCCACTTAATCATCAAATAAGAGGGTAAATCTGTTATTCCCACTTTAAAGATGAGGAAGCACAAAAACCTAGGTTTAGCAGTTTGTGAATGTGGGAGATGGGATTGGGGCCCAGGCTGTCAGATGCCCTAGTTGGCCCTTTTGCCCATAGTGCTAGATTGTCTTCCTTCTGTATATGAAATTTACAATATCACTGATGCTGTTAAGTTGTTAAATGCTGTTGAGTCGTTTCTGACCCATAGCAACCCTGTATAAGGTTTCTAAGGAGCAGCTGCTGAGCCTGAACTGCTGGCCTCATGGGTCAAGCGGACTTTGCAGTCCAGCACATTAACCAGCAAGGCCACATCAGGACTCCAATGCACACCCCTTTAATTCCTGATATCAAAAGGTTAACAGATGTCATGAAATTGGGTCTGTGGATCATGATCAAAGTCACATGCGTTTGTAGTTCGCACGGTAAGCAGTTTACACATCTGCATGTGGGCAGTTGATACAGTTGTTGGCTTAACCGTCAACATAAGATGTGAACTGATAGTCACTGAGGACATGTGTTATTCTTTGTCACCACCAGAGTGTCTCTATGTGTTCCCCTGTCATTGGAACTACCGTCCCGATCACTGCATGTATGGAAGCAACTGCAAAGAGGCTGAGCGTGAAGGTGTATCTGTTCTGCACGGGAACCGGGGTGTCTACCATGAGGACAAGCAGCCAACATTCAGAGCACTCTATGAAGCAATACGGGATGTAAGTTGGCCCCCACCACGGCCAGGCATTTGGGCGGAGGCTTGGTCCTCAGTCCCTCTGAAGGTCAAATGGGTCTCCCGAAGTTTTGAGTAAGACCCATTTGCCCCAACTCAAGTCTCCCTGTTTTCACTTCTGATTCTTAGCGACCCTGTGTAGGGTGTCCGAGGAGCGGCTGGTGAGTTTGAACCAACAACTTATGAGTCGTGGTGTGGTGCTATATTAGAAGCATTGGACTATTAAATGCAAGACTGGTGGTTCAGACCCACTAGCCACTCCTGTATAGGATTTCCAAGGATTGGCTAGTGAGTGTGAACCACCAGCCTCGTGGTTCATACTGACCTTCTAGTCTGGTACTTGTCCTACAACACTACAACAGGACTCCATCGCTCTTTATTTGGTGGCGGTGCCGTGGAGTCGATTCCCACTCATAATGACCCTGTACAGGGTTCCATTGTGGCTGTTGTTATGTGCCATGGAGTCAGTTCCAACTCATAGCGACCATGCATAGGATTTCCGAGGCAGTAAATCTTTACGGGCGCAGAAAGTCTCATCTTTCTCCTGTGGAACAGCTCGTAGTTTCGAACTGCTGACCTTGAGGTTAGCAGACTGACTGACAACCATTACACTACCAGAGCTCCTTTACTTACTGCTTCCAAATAAGTTACTCTATTATTTTTTTTTTAATTAAATTTACTTGAGGAAATTTTGTATCAGAAAGGGGAATTCTTTTTTTTTTTTTTAATGCTTTATTGTGAATTATGTGATAGTTTACATGGGAGGATATTAGCTTCTCATTGATCCTGTCATATATCGTTTCCTTGCCATGGTTACAAACCCCTCCATGCATCATCCATCTACCGCAAGGTATACCCCGCATGCCTGCCCCGCTGTCGTCAGCACACAGCCCCTCTCCCTCTCCAGGTCCAAAGTCTCCAGCTGCTCCATCTCCCCAAGTTATCATCTCTGCTTCCATCCCTGGCGTCACTGCTTCTCTGGGTAGGGTTGCGTTCTCTGTTTTTCTCCCTTGATGGTCCCAGGGACCTCCGCTCCTAGACTGTTAGGTTAATCACTCCCCTCCCTTTGCCCCAAAACATTTACCTTTACATTTCCAGCCCTTACAATCAATCAGTCCTGATAACAATTATTCACTATTGTATCGCAAGAGAGCTATCCGCCTCTCCTTTCATCAGCCCTGACTAGCCAGAATGGATACTACTCAGTGGAGATTCTACCTTGCTCCATACCCTCTGGATCTAGGTTTCCTCTTGAAAGCTTGTAAACCAGTCACTTATTGCCTCTGTAGCTTCCCCATTCTGGGTAGCCAATGTCCAAGTTGCCCATCCCTGTCCTCTCCATGTGCGGAGGGGGTGGGAAGGATCTTCGCTGTGAAGATTTGTTCCCTCTTTTGAGCTACTGCTTCCATAGGTGTATGTCAAATTCATCAAATTGTATCAGATTATTCTTTTTTCCCTGTTACTTCTTCTTCTGGTTGAGCTCTGATCATCCAGCCATTGAAGCCAGGTCAAGTGGGTATTATCTGCAAGTATGGGTGTAATTATGCATGTGCCCTCTTTTCTTTTCAGCTGGACGCTTCACTCTTCACTCTAGTCCTCTGTGGCTATGCCACTGACTCTGAGTCCAAGAGTCCCCAGGTCTTGCCACACTGCTGGTCAACCAGGTCTCCACCCGGGTTCACAGAAGTCTATTGAACATTGTAGAGCTTAGCTCGCAGCTTCATTGCTGTTTCTCCCTCACTTCCCCTTATCAGTGACGAACGTGGTCACCAATCAAAGTGTGTATTCCCACTGAGCCTTAGTCTTAGAAGGGGGTTTGTCCTGAGGGGGACCTGACCACTTGCCTTGATGTCTCCTGGGCAAGCCACTTGTTTGTTCTTGTAGTAATCAGTCAGTCTGCCTATATTGTTTTACATTTTTCCTGTCAGTCTTTCTTTCAGGAAGTATCTTCTGTTCTTCTGGCTGCTCCAGGATGGTCTGCTTGACCAGAAAGGGGAATTCTTGTCACTTGCCATAATGTAACCCAAACCCAGTGCCTTAGAGTCACTTCTGAAGCACAGCATCCCTGTAGGACCTACTAGAACTGCCTGATAGGGTTTCCAAGGCTGTCAGGCATTATAAAAGCAGATGGTCACATCTTTCTCCCACTGAGCATATGGCAGGTTTGAACTGCTGACCTTTTGGCTAGCAGCCCATTGCTTCCCCACTGTTACCATGTTAGATAAAGGTAAAGGTAATACCCACATCTGTCTGTCTGAGTTTGTCATGTTGTGGTGACTTGCATGTTGCTGTGATGCTAGAAATGATGTCACTGGTATTTCAAAGACTAGAAGGATCACCTGTAATGCACAGGGTTTAGTGGGGTTTCCAGACTGAGACAGACTAGGAACAAAGGCCTAGAGATCTAATTAGGAAAATCAGCCAGTGGTAACCATCTAGGTCACAACAGAGATGAGCTCACCAAATGTACCAGTAGTCATGAGTGTGTTTCCGGAGCTGGCAGTGTTTTCTCTGGCCTACAGAAGGGTACTATGAGTAAGAGCCCACTCAGCAGCAGCTGACAGTAGCAAAGATGATGGATATAGTAAGAATAAAATAACACTGTGCAGTTCAAGCTAACTGTGTTACCTGGTTGTTGGTTCCAACAACACCAGGAATCCAGTGTTGAAGAGTCAAAGATATAGACAGAGGTATTCCCGAGTTACGATGCTTTCGATTTACAACACAGTATGCTCACACTTTCCTTTCTTATGAGTAATGTAGTCCTGATGTGGCGCTGTAGGATAAGCACTGGCCTGCTAACTGAAAGGTCAGCAGTTCAAACCCACCAGTCATTCCTCGGGAACCATATACAGGGTCGCTGTAAGTCAAACCAACTTGATGGCACTTCACAACAGCATCTTTCGTTAGTAGTGTATGCTGTAGCACGTGATTTGCTAATGTCATCATTCTCAGATGTTCGGTGTGACGACTTACTGTTCAGAACTCTGCCATATGGCATACTATGAATACTTAGGAAAAATTTGTCTTAAAGGGTATTCATCTTACATCAGAACTAGCTTAAAACAGAGTGTCAGGAGCAGAACCCCATCCATCATCAGTCTGGGATCCGCTGTATCTTTTTTCCAGTTTGAAAGAACTTTTCTTTGTGGTTCACCACCTAAATGCATGCCAAATAATACCTGCTAGTATCACGCATCCCACACTTTTAGGAATACGTTCTTCCACATTCTCTTTTATTTTGAGATTGTTAGGTAAAAACCAGCTAAAGTTAATTTCAGGGATTACTCTTCTGAAGCAGGGCTTAGCACACTTGGACAAATCTGACCTGTTGCCTAGTTTTATACAATGTGGTCTAAGGTTGGTTTTTAAATTTCCCAATCGTTTAAAAAAAAAAAAAATTAAAAGAAGAAGGAGATTTTATGACATGAGAAAAAGATACGAAATTTAAACTTGAGCATCCATAAATAAAGTTCTACTGTGATATCACCTCAAAGAGTCTCTGACTGCTGTCTCTTCGTCAAGGCGGAGTTCAGGAATTGCAACAGAGACTGCTGGATCTGCAAACCCTAAAATATTGACCATGGAGGGCTTCACAGAGTTGTGTAAACACGAAGTGAAAAAACAATGGACTTTTTCCACAAACTTTTTAAAGCATTCTCTTATTGAGCCCTTTTACAGAAAGTCTGCCAACCACTTTACCAGAGTATGGGGAAACTTTGTCTTTTTTTTCTTGAGGATCTGGGAACCTTGGGGTTTCGTGAATAGGCTTTAGTTGAAATGAAGGGTTGTTGTTGGTTGTTGTTGAGTGCCATTGACTTGATTCCGACTCATTGCAACCCTATATGGGGTTTCCAAAGAGCACCTGGTGAGTTTGAACTTCTGACCTAGTGGTTCAAAGTCCAGCGCCGATCCTACAGCATCGTGCCAAGAGGCCGGGAGTGAAGTGTGTGCGTTGGGGGGGGATGTATTTCATTACATAATAACACATTTTTATATGTGTGTATGAAAATGTGCTTTTGCTAGGGGAGGTCCTAGGTAATGCTGTCTCTGCAATGCTTAGAGTTGTCTTATATGCAGGGAAAGAGTTTAGTATGTGTACAATCCAACACCCTCTCTTTTTTCCTGTATTTCCTGCTGTTTGATTGCTTTTTAATTACATAGAAAATGTTCTCAGTACTTAGTTATACCACCACACTTAGGTATGCAAACACTGTTTCGAGGGGGAAACTCATTCAGAAGGAAAAGTAGAAGTTGGGATGCAAAAGGCACATGCCTAGCAGTGTCGCTCCCGGATTTCTTTTGTAATTTCTCAGCCCTGGTTTGAAATTGAGCAATTGTGATTCTTGAGTTGTAACTTATTTGTTTTGTGGGGGGGACTAGAAAGAGAACCAAATAACTTTGTCTCATAAATGATCCTACCTTATACACTCACTGATGTTCCTCAGTTGGACCTAAAATTTCCATCCAGGCATTTCAATCAGGAATATCAAATAACTCATCCCCAATCTGAATGGCACTGTGAGTTAATGCACTGGACTGCAAAGTCAGTTTGAACTGCAAGATTAGCGGTTCAAGCTCACCAGCTGCTCCTCATAACCCCTATACAGGGTCACTATGGGTCATAACAGACTCAAAGACACTTAACAACAACAACATCATCATGAAAGATATAAGAGTAATGCCTTCCCATTCCCCACAATACTGCACACCATAGAACAATGGATCTGAGGTAGAGGATAAACAGACTTGGGTTCAAATCTCAATGTTTCACTCTCTGGTCATTGATCATTAATTCTGTATCCTTATTTTTGTGGACCTCAGTTTTCATCATCTGTGAAATGGGTTGTTTTTTTTTAACGCTCTCTGTTTATAAATATATTTCCTCTCTCACTATCTATATTTCTATTTTTCTTTGCATTTCTCTTTGAAAATTCACTCTCTGAAAACAATCTTTTCTCTCTCTCCCTTCACCTGACTCTCTCATGCTCACATGCCCTAAGCCTAGGCCCAGTCCTATGTGTATGTCTGTGTGCCCACCAGCCTCCTGGAGGACACACCCAATCTCTCCACGTGATGTGTCCAGGAGATCCATCTGTTAGAGTGACATTCTTTCAGAAATTCTTTGAACAATCATGCATGAAGCTGATGCATCCACTGTGTGCTAGGACCAATTCTAGGCTCTCAGAATTCATATGTTAACAAGACTGACAAAATTCCTGGTCCTCAAGAAGCAGATATTCTGGTGGAATGCGCCAGGCAGTATTCACATGCACACAGAAATCAATAAAGACCATACAAGATCATGAAAGGTACTAGACAGGAACCAGAGCCAATGATAAGAGGAACACCGTAGTCAGTGTTCAGAGAAGATACCTACCCGCCTGAATCTTGGTCAGATAGAAGCAACTATTGGGAAAACTGGGGCAAGAGCCTTCTAAGCAGAAAGAATTGTAGTGTGCCTTCAAGTTGATTTCCGCAGGTAGTGGTCAGAAGTAGATCACCAGGCCTTTTTCTAGCCAAGGTTGCAGGCTTCAAACGACTGGCTTTTCATTTGGCAGCCAGCTGCATAGCCCTCACGCCAGCAAGGCTTCTTAGTGGGAGTAATCAGGGAAAAAATCCCAGGAGGAGAAAAGAGTTTGGTGTGCACCAAAGTCAAGGAAGAGGCCGTGGTGACCTTAATGGTGAGGTAAGGTGGGGAGAGGAGCTGAGCGAGGAGGGTTCCAGCTCACATACAGTCTCTTGGACAAAGGGCGAGTTTTGAATCACATGGTAATTGCAGAATAATTGAGCCTATCAATAAACTCCTGGTGTGGCGCTGTGGGCTAATGCGCCAGACTGCAAAGCCATTTGAACCACAAGGTTGGCAGTTCAAGTTCACCAGCTGTTCCTTGCAAACCCTATACAAAGTCGCTGTGGGTCGGAACCAACTCGACGGCACTTAACAATAACAACATCAATAAATTATGTTATATTATTATAGCACATTAGATTAGAGAAAAATGGTTACCATGACAACTTGGTGTAAGAGGCAAGAGTGAACACACAGAGACTATTTGTGGGACTTGTCAGAGCCATACTGGTGGGAGAAGGGGCTGCAATGGTCTTGCGTGGTAAATAGCAGGAAGATGGGGAACAATTGCCATGTTCAGGATATGTTGTACAGACAGTTACAGGACTTCCTGGTGAGTTGATTGAAAGGTGTGGTGGAAAGAGAGAAATCAAAGATGAGTCCAAAGTTTTTCACTTATTCTGTTCCATACTGGGGAAAGTGCTGTGGAGTCAGCTTCAGCTCACTGTGACTCCATGTGTACAGAGTAGAACTGCACCGTAGTGTTCTCAAGGCTGTAGGCTGCTTTCAGAAGCACATCACCAGGCCTGTCTTTTCTCAGCTCCTCTGGGTGGGTTTGAACTTCCAACTTTTCAGCAGTAGCCAAATGCTTAACCACTGAAGGATTCCTTCGCTGGGCATACAGTATGAAAAGACAGACTCAGGATCTATCAATTTCTAAATTCTTCGATAAGCAAAAAAGTGTTCCAAGTCTGGACTGGGATTGAACCTTCTTGTATCATTGTTAGCTACCATCAAATCAACCTCCAAATCATGGGGACTCCATGCACAACATAAAGAAAACGCTGCCCCGCCTGCACCATCCCAGTGATCCACTGCAAATTGTACCATAGTGGTCCAAACAGTTTACATTGGCCAGTTTTTTCAGGAGAAGACCCTCAGGCCTTTCTTCCTAGTCTGTCTTAACCTGGAAACTTCTCTGAAACTTGTTCAGCATCACAGAAATATGCAAGCCTCCACTAACAGAGAGTCCACAGACATCTCGTATGGTTGCTACACCTGAGAGGCACTGGCCAGGAATCAAACCTAGGCCACTCACTTTGGTGTTGTTGTTGTTAGATGCCATCAAGTTGGTACCCACTCATAGTGACCCTACGCACAACAGAACAAAACACTGCCCTGACCTGTGCCAACCTCACAATCATTGTTACCTTTAAGCCCATTGCTACAGCCACTGTGCCAACCCATCTCGTTGGGGGTCTTCCTCTTTTTCTCTGACCCTTCACTTTACCAAACATGATATCCTTCTCCAGGAACTGCTCCCTCCTGATATTATGTCTGAAGTATGAGAGACGAAGTCTGGCTATTTTGACTTTCAAGGACTATTCTGGCTGTACTTTTTCCAACACAGATTTGTTTGTTCTTTTGGCAGTTCATGGTACTTTTAATATTTTCTTCCAACACCATAGCTCAAGTGTAACATTTTTTCTATGGTCTTCCTTATTCACTGTCCAGTTTTCACATGCATATGAGTAGTTATTGAAAATACCATGACTTGCACCTTAGTCCTCAAACTGACATCTTTGCTCTTGAACACTTTAACGAGGTCTTGTGTAGCACATTTGCCTAATGCAGTATGTCATTTGATTTCTTGGTTGCTTCTTCCATGAGTGTTGATGGTTGATCCAAGCAAAGTTACGTCTTTGATAACTTTAATCTTTTCTCCACTGATAAGGATGCTGTTTATTTGTCCATTGTTAGGGAATTTTGTTTTCTTTACATTGAGGTACAAGTCATACTGAAAGTTGTAGTCTTTGACCTTCATCAATAAGTATTTTAAGTCCTCTTCAGTTTCAGTAAGCAAGATCATGTGCATAGCACAGGTTGTTAATGAGTCTTCCTCCAATCCTGATGCCACGTTTTTCTTCATGTAAGCCAGCTTCTTGGATTATTTACTCAGCATACAGACTGATGGTGCACACTTTCCCTGATTTTAAGCCATTCAGTGTTCCCTTGTTCTGTTTGAGCTACTATCTCTTGGTCTATGTACAGTTTCCCCATGAGCACAGTTCAGTGTTGTGGAATACTCATTCTCCGCAATGTTGTCCATAGCTTGTCACCCACAGAGAAGGCAAGAATTCTATCACTGAGCCATCATTGTCCCCTTCTTGTATTACATAATGTATAATCTCCTGGGATGAAATGGGCATTTTTGATCAACATGATAGGGGAGACTTACAGGGATTAAGACCTATTCTAAGAAACCAGACACCAATCTCCTTAGCTCACTGTGAAGCCAGTATCTGCTGACCTTTAGCCATTCTCTCCTCCCTCTCTTTCCTCCCCCAATGTTTTTGTATACAATGCCCTTGACAAAGGCTTATCTTTGACCTGACCTACTAGAAGCTTTTTCCCTTGCAACAAAATTGTCATAAAACTTTGATACATGCTCATAGCTAAATGGTTGGAAAGATTTATTTTGTAAAGTACTGCTCATGGACACATTCCATGGGGGAAAAGTACAGACTTTTGGATCCAAAACCACAAAAATGATAAACCTCAAAAGCTTAATATTAAGTGCGAAAGAACAAAAGCCAGTACAGTCATACCTTGTTTTATTGTGTTTCATGTTATTGCATGTCACCAGCTACTGTGTTTATTTGTTTGTTTGTTTTACAAATTGAAGGTTCGCAGCAACTGTGTCAAGCAAGTCTCACTTCATGTCTCTGTACAACATTTTGGTAATTCTGACAATATTCCATACTTTTTCTAAATGCTATTGCACCCTTAACAGATTACAGCATAGAGGAGACACAACTTTTATATGCACTGGGAAAACAAGAAATCCACATGGTTCGCTTTATTGCGATATTTGCTTTATTGCTGTGATCTGGAACTGAACTTGCATTATCTCCAAGATCTGCGTGCTGGGGTACCTAATCTATTAAAGTAAAGCTCACTGCTGAGACATTTTACTAGTAGTTGCTAACCTGTGTTAGTTCTTCCTTAAGACTGATAAAAGGCAAAAAATATGAAAAATTCAGTGTTTTGATGTAGTAGACTTCAAGTATCTACTTAAAGTAAGTCTGCCTTCTACTTAACAAGAATATCAATATTGAAGATTTCCTGTATTTAGAGATTTTAAGATTTTAAGAGCTTTAAGGACACAAATACATCACCTTTCTTCCGGAGGAAAAGAAACCGAGGCACTCATAAGGTATATGACTGATTGTCTGTGCTACACCGTCAAGTCGGGATTTGAACCTCGGGTCCTCTTCACTGTTGGTTGGTGGTGGTGGTTGCTGTGGAGTTGGCTCAGTCTCTTGGTGGCTACATGTATGACAGAAACAAATCAGTTGCCCAGCCCTGCGACATCCTCACAGTGGTTGCTCTGGTCAAGCCCACTGTTACAGCCCCTATGTGTTTTGAACATCTCCCAAACTAGGGAATTCTTCTTCTAACACTTTAGCAGACCGTCTTCTTTTGTGATCCATAGAGTTCTCATGAGCTAATATTCACAAGCAGAGCACCAAGCCTTCCTTCACATTTGCTGTGTTTAAGACGCACAACGCTGTGATTTCCTCCTTGTAATAATTCCCCTTTCATTTCTCTAGTAAAAGTTATTTGCATTTTAAGTGGAATTTCAGCAATTAAAATAAAAACTTTTTCTTTCTCTGTCTTTCAGTTTCCCTTTCAAGACAATCTTTTTCAGTCCATGTATTACCCTCTTCAGTTGAAGTTTCTGGAGACTGTTCACACTTTATGTGGACGAATCCCACAGGTTTTTCTGAAGCAAATTGAGAAAACAATGAAAAGAGTTTATGAGAAACACGTCATCATCCGTGTCGGCCCTGACAGGAGGCACTGAATATTTCATGTTGTTTTCCTTTTCCTTTTTGAACTACAAGCAAATCATTCAGGCATCTCGTGGTCAAGGAAACACTGTTCTTTAAGCTGCCTGGATCTTTTTGTATGGATATTGAATGATGCTCTATTACCATTGAGCTTAAAAGATTTTCCTAGAGTTTTCTAAATCATTGACCCTAAAAGGGAAATGTGCTGCCTTTTTTTACCCCTGAAAATATGCTACTTATCTCTCTGTTCTTTTAAAAAAAACAAAAATCATGTAACGTTGCTCAAGTAGGGATGAAGGTAAGATATCTGGGAAAAGAAGCATTTGTGAGGTTTACAGTTCCTATTGAGTATCTTAAGCCATTTCATTGTATTCTGATACATTTAGGTAGCATTCTGAGACTCTTTCTGTGCAATCCTTACCCCCATTATAAAAGTAATACATGCTTATTTTTTAATAAAATAAAAAGCTCTTTTAGAAAACCTAGGTCAATCAAGCAAAACATTAGATTAGCCAGAACCTTACAAACCAACAGAGAAGATTGTTATCCTTTCAATGTATTTCCTTCTAGTCTTTTTTTCCCCTATATTTATTTGCTGATTGTATTTTCTGCCATTGTTATTGTTAAGTGTTGTCCAGTTGGTTCTGACTCATACTGACCCTGTAAAGGATTTCCAAGGAGCGACTGGTGGGTTTGACCTGCCAACTTTGTTGTTCAAACTGCCTTTGCAGTTCAATGCTTATCCTACAGTGCTACGCAGGAGTCCTTTCTTTCATAGTACATATCTAAAACAGATGGTTTGAGTAAAAACTGGCCACTATGATGAGATTTTTATGGAGGAGATAAAAGTTAGACAAGATGAAGATGATGTTTACAGTGCTTTGTTTACAACATGACCAACGCAAAGGAAGACACGGCGAGGTGCATAAGAGTAAAAGACAACAAAGGTAAATAGTATACCATGGACAATTCTGGAATAATAGTAATAACAAACAATAATGTATACATAGATTCATAGGTGGACATGCAACAAAAACAGTGTGGGGAGGGGGATAGGAGTCACCCCAAGGATATTTGAGTTTGGCAGAGGCTAGTTCTACGTATATAATTTGTATGTACTACAAATATATCCAAGGATGTAATAGAGCATACAGGAGGCAACATTTTGAAAACTTCATAGCTTTACCAAACATCTTGAGGGAATGAGAAGCCTTGGATCACAGTCTCAGGGGACATCTAGGCCAATTGGCATAATATAGATCACAATGTTCTATATCCTACTCTGGCAAGTCGCAACTGGGGTCTTAAAGTTTGTAAATGGATATCTAAGAAACACCTCTTTGTCTCTCCCCATCCAGAGCAAAGAAGAGTGTAGGAAAACAAAGACAATTAGTCCAAAGAACTGTTGGACTGCATGAACTACAAACTCCACTACCCTGAGACCAGAGGAACAAGATGGTGCCCGGATACCATTTCTGACCACTCTGATTGCACTTGTAATAGAAGGTTCTGGACAGAGTGAGAGGAAAATGTAGATGAAAATCCAAAGTCATAAAAAAGGTCAGATTTCCTGGTCTGAGAGACTGATGGAACCCCTGAGACTGTGGCCCCTAGTCACCCCTCAAGCCTGGAACCAAACCCACCCCCATCCCCAGAGATCCACTTTCATACCACCCAAAGTGAATAATAGTAACTCTAGGGAAGAAGGTATTCCTCAGAACCATCAGCCATATGAGAACAGAAGGGCAGCATTTGCCCACAATGTCTAGAAAACAGGAAGGAGCAGGAAAGATGAGTACATGGAAACAAGGAACCAGGGAGGAAGTAGGAGTTGTGCAGTTTACACTGAGGGGTTTATAACCGGTGTCAGAAAAACAAAATGTGTATACATTGTTGAATGAAGAAACTATTTGCTCTTTATTCGTTCATCCAGACTATAAAAGTTCAACCACCACCACCACAACAACAACATCAAAAAGCTGATACAAAAATGTTCGGGAAAAAAAAAACTCTACATAATGATGGCAAGATCTCCAAATGTTATTGCTAAGGTAAAAATAAAAGGCAAAGAACGTTTTTAAAAATAATAGAACAAACAATGTGGCACATAGGATCGCAGTGAAGTGAGGAGCTCC
>NW_006408669.1:4397275-4405048 GCF_000296735.1 Chrysochloris asiatica
AACTTGCCCAGTGAAATAGGCCTTTTGAAAAGCCTTTACAGAGTATAAGACCTTAAGTGGAATCCTGAGTCCCATCCAGAACCTTCTGAGGTGGAACATTCCCACTAGCAAGGACAAGCAGACTGGAACAGCTACAGTGACAGAAGATACATCTTCCAAGAAAGATCACCAGGAAAAACCCAAAACAAAAATGTCAGCCTGACTGGCTACTGCAAGAATAAGCAAGCTGTTCACCAGGAAGCCATCAAGGCTAGCAATCAAGTTCCTTCAGGACAAACTCCCCTCTAAAAGTGAAACTCAAAAGAAACAAATGACAGGCTTGTAAGCTTGCTGGTGACCACATTGGTCTACTGGTGAGTGGAAGAGGGGGAAAGCCAGCAATGAAGAAACGGACTGAATTCAACCACAGTCCATTGACTCCCATTGACCTGGAGATGAGACAGAGAAGAAGAAGGTCTGGTTGTTCCAAAGTGTGGTGAGACCTGAGGACACTTGAGCCCATGGACAAGGACATAGCCACAGAGGACTAGAGCTGAAAGTGAAGCAGCCAGCTGATATGCAGTGAGTAGAGATGCACAAGAACACCCAAACTTGCAGACAGTACCCATTTGACCTAGCCTCGATGGCTTGACATCAGAACTTGACTAGAGGAATCTTACCAAAAAAAAAAAAAATGTTTTTATAAAGGAAATGTGGGTAAATTGCTACAATTAGGTGAACTTGCCTTATACTCATGGAGGTAGTAACTCTAAGTACCAACAGAGAGGGAAGGAGTCTTTACATCAAGTTTCAATGCTATCTCCACTGTACACAGAATAGATAGGGACGGGCAACTTAGACATTGTCTACCTAAAATGAGGAAGTGATAAAGGCACAAAGTGACTGGCTTACAAGGTTTCAAGAGAGTATAGTTTAAGAGCAGGGGTGGGGAGAAAGTCCCCACTGAATAGTTTTCATCTTGTCTCGATGGGTCTGGTAAAAAGAGATAGTGTAAGATTCGTATGATTCAGTAGTGAATAATTATCATGACAAATTGTGACTGTTACAGTTGCAAAGGGGAGTGGTTAATCTTACAGTCCAGAAACAGAGGACTCTAGGACTATCAAGAGAGAAACTCACAAGCAGAATGTGGGACCATATCCAGAGAAGCAGGGACACCAGAGATGGAGGCAGAGATGGGGACATGGAGAAAGGGAGATGCTGAGGACTCTAGATTCATGGAAAGAGAGGGACTAAGAGCTGGTGGCCAGGAGGCAGACTTGCAGAATTTGGAGGTGTAAATTATTATAGATGCCTTTTTTTTTTTTTTTAAAGTTAACGTGTATAGAGAGGAAATACTGTTAACCGATGGTACATGGAGGGGACTGTAATCATTGTAATGAAACAAGGTGTATGATTTGTTGAATATAAAACTGGTGATCTGCCCTGTAAAATTTCACTCAATCCACAATTAAAACCTTAAAAAACAAAACAAAACAAACAAACAAATACTACATCTAAAAACACATTCAGATTTCAGTTAAATTTGTAGGTGTTACAGGAATGAAACATGTCTGGGGGTGTTTTGTTGAAGAGTAAACCATAAGAAATCTCAGAAAGGAAATTCAGTAATTATGTTAAACCCAAGGGCTTAGTTTAGCAGAGAGATGTGATTTTGTTTTTACCCACAGACAACAACGTTTTCTCTTTTAAGTCATCAGGCATTATGGCCAGTCATCAGGCATTATGGCCAGTCATCTCTCTCTTCTTTAAACTATTGAGAAATTGGGGGAAATCAGCCACCTGCAAATGTCATGTGTACCAAATAAATAGCTCAGGTGATTCCATTGGCAAGAAAATTCAACTTCTTATGAGCTATCAAAAGGTCTCTTTAACTTTTGTTCTTTTCTCTAGGGTTACCTAATTGTTAACCAAGGATTTGGGCAGGTTTTATCACCTAGCTATGGCAGAGGAAGTCCTGTATTCTGTTTTCTAAAGGTATCTGATTGAATCCCTAGCTACTCAGGTCAGTGGCATAAGGGCATTCTGCATAATGCTTTATTCATCTCAGATGGCTTATGCAAAAATGACCTCCTTGATTTGCAACAGCCTAATGAATTTAGGGTCCCTGTTAATGCTGTGAGTTACCTGTTGGACTGTTAACCTCAAGGTCAGCGGTTCAAACCCACCAACGTCTGTGAGAGATGAGGCTGTCTGGTCCTGCAAAGATTTACAGTCTTTGGAACCCTATGTAGGGTCACTATGAGCTGGAATTGACTCAGTGGCAATGGGTTTAGGTTGGTTAGTGAATTTAGTAGGGACCATATAATTCCCCTTGGATAAATAAGAAACTTACCACACAAAGAAACGAACATACTCAATATCATTGCTATCCTGTAAGACACACAGGAGTGAGTAAGATGAAACCCAATGTACAGAGAGTTTTTCAGAAATAAAAATATTAAGTATTTTTATTAGATATAGAAAGCGATCTTAAAGTGTAAATTTTAAAATATTAATATAAATGTATATTAAATAAAACAAAAACCACTGCCCTCAAGTTGATTCTGACTCACTGTGACCCTATCTAGGCTTCCAAGAATGTAAATCTTCTGGAGCAAATAGACTCATCTTTATCCCACAGAGGTGCTACTGGGTTTGAACTGATGACCTTATGGTTAACAGTCTAATACCTAACCCACAGTGCCACTAGGACCCGTAATACTGGATTCCATTGTATAGGATACTCTGTAGAAGCCTATATGTAAATATACAAATATCCTATATGGTAATATTGTTGTTAAGTGTCTTTCAGTCAATTCAGACTCATAGTGACCCTGTACAGGATTTTCCAGGAGAGGGTGGTGGGTTTGAACCTCTGATCATGTGGTTAGCAATTCAGTGCTTATCCTACAGCCTCACATAGTATCCTATGTATTGAATCCCAGTAGTATATCATAGGTTCTATATCAGCAGAAGCCTTATCCTGAAAGGATACATGAAACATATAAAAACCTGAGCACTGCAAAGGAATACATAGGTACCAATTGATATTTGTATGCTAGCACCTTTATGGCAGTAGCCAAGGTAAATCTAAAATGGTTGGGTAATTTTGTTTGTTAAGAAGTTACCTTTATGATGGGAAACATTCTTCTTTGTTGTTGAATTTTATGAGTCCTCATCTCACCATTAGGACTGACATTATGTATTTTATATTTTGAGTCCTAGATGTCCCATCTTTGATATAGGCACAAAGGACGATTGGAAATGCAAGTAATATGCTCACAAATAGGGCTTTAGTGAGCTAGCACGTGGACATTATTTTATGCTCATTTTCTTTCTACTTGTTCAGCATGGCTGGTAAGCCCCATTAACGTCACTTACATTTATTGGTGGGAATCCTGGTGAGGCAATGTAGGATAAGCACTGGACTTCTAACTACACAGTTGGTGGTTAAAACCCACCAGCCACTCCTTGAAAACCCTATACAGGGTCGCTATGAGTTGGAAACATCTCCATGGCACTTTAAACAGCAGCAACACGTACTTCAAGAAGTTCCTTTGACTAGTCTCAGAAAAGTCTACTATAAAGACTTCTGTGAGAGGCACATTTACCCATAATTCTCTCCTCTTGGTGCTTGTCTGAATAAGCTGGGTGGGATTTCCAGCAATCACTGACAGACCTCCCCCTAGAACATTCTAGAATGATAGGTCTTGAGACTGTGGTACCTTGGAACCTAATGTAATATTGTACATTGGAGCTCCTTTGCTGCATCCTGAAGTGTTAGATACATGGGGGGAAGAATTTAGGAACAATATGCTCTTCATCCAGTATTCGCTTCATGGAAGTGCTCATTATTTTTTAATTCTAGAAAGTTACCACAGGGCAGTAGTTTTTCTGCCTTTGGTAACTCCCACTTCAGTAGTACTTTCCAAACCTGGGAACCATAAATTCAGTGTACTTCTAAAACACATGGTCTGTGGTCTGAAGTTTGCCAAAGATAATGCTACCCTATGCTGCCACATTGATGTATATTGGGAAGAGCACATGGCTGCTTCCTTCATCTCCTTTGTCTCTCCCCTTCCCTCCCCACGTTTCTTTTTAAATTCTGTTCAATCTATATGATTATGGAATTCCATTGAATAGTGAAAGAGCATTTTCTAATAGCAAAATGTGACAGTATCTTTATATGCAGGGTCAGCAGACATGCTGACAATATTTTCCTGCTGAATTTTTTCCATTGTAAATCTCAGAAACCATGACTTACATTGGAAAGTCCAATATTTGAAAAATTGGCTGGCTAGAAAATCAATCTGTGTTTTTCTTTGACTTCCAAGATGACAATTTAGCATTTTAGGTACACCATAACAAGCTTTGCTATTTATTTGAAATACTGTCTGTTTCATATTCCATTGGAAATTTCGCTTTGACTTTTGCTTCATTTATCTTGAAAAATGGATGTTTATATGAATTTAAAGAGGTTTGATAGGTAATTTTCTATGGTGTTTGTAAGCAAAAACATATGCACATGTATAAACATACCAAATTTAAGTACAGTCACAGATAGGTGATCTAATTCATCCTGAAAACAGCACATTCATATAAATGCAGATTTATATGTAAATATCACTTGATGTTTACACATGAAAAACCAATTGTATGTGTTTGATAAACCAAAGTGAGAAATTCAGAAATACAATACGTTGAATTTCACGGGAACAAAAACTCAATCTTATTTAATAAAATGGTAGGTGATCTTTCTTAGGTTTTTCTGTTCCTTTCTTACTTTTTCATCCCCCTTTTACTTTTTGCCTTTCTCTTTCTATGTGTGAAGTAAACTTCTGAGTTAAGGCAAAATGCTTATCTTTATCAGCAGAGTGAACACCTTGAGGCAGAATTAAGATGTAATCCTTAGATCAAACCTGCATGCTGCGAGTTTTCCAGAACTTTAAAAAAAAAAAAAAAAGTCAACAAAACACACACTAAAGCATACAACATAAGCCTTTTACAGGAGCCACCAACATTTGTTTGTACTCTGAGTTGAAGTATTATTGATAGTGAAACCTGAGGTCAAATCATTTCACAATTGAAGCATTGGTATTTAAAACTGATGGAACTTCTTTAGCAAGAGACAGAGCTTTGTCCTAGTGTTTGTTGTTTGCATGTCAAAACTGGAAATATTCTCTTGAGTCTTCAAGATAAAGTGCTTGTATTTGTTTCACCATATACGTGTGAGCAAGAAAGCAGTGCAATTTTTGCTTCATCAGTTTCCCATGTTTACGTTGTCACTGAAGAAGTGCACACATTGTTTATAGATCCCAAAGAGACCTAGAATGCATTGTTTAATGATGTTGTAAAAGCTTTTTTTTTTTTGACAGTTTGTATATATGATGTGTGTGAATGTAAAAAAATATTAAAAAGAACACAACCAACCATCTTATGATTTAATTATTGTCTTATCTTTGTAAATGCCATCTCCTGTCTTAACTGTTTTGTTTTGTTTTTTAATTAAAAGCTTTTTTTTTAAAAAATTATGTTATTGGTGTTATTTTGGAAGTGTGTGTGCTTCATTTCCTTTATGGTTTAAGTTTAAATAGTAACTTTATTGCTTTCTAATTGAATTTGATAGTCTTTCCAAATTATAAAGAAATATTTGGCTAGCAAGTAGTCTTTTTTTTTTTAAATACTAAAAATTTGATTGGCTTATAAAAATTTCATGCTGTAAATTATGCTAAGAATGAAGCTTTGTGTGAGAATAAGAGTAAAGAAAATTTGGAAAATGTGAAAAATAGTTTTCCAGCTCCCTACATTCTATTTATCAAAACTAAGTCTGACTTTATTAGTTAGCTGGTTGTTGTTGTTACATGCTGTTGAGTTGATTCTGACTTATAGCAACCCTGTATATGCTTTCAGAGGAACATCTGGTGGGTTTGAACCACCAATATTACAGTGCAAACCAACCTTGCGGTCCAGTGCATTATCCTACAGTGTGACACTACGAGTCCTACTTAGCTGGCACACATGCCAAAAAATAACAGATAGAAGAGCAAACAGAAAAAAGGGTTTAAAAGTTGAAGAGAGTCTAAGATTCATGCTGGATAACATGAACAGGAATAAGTTAAGAATTATTGGCATTCCAGAACAGGAAGAACCACAGAAATCTACAGAGGAGATAGTTGAAGAGCTTCTGGAAGAAAGTTTTCCTAACATCTTGAAGGATGAGAAGATAAATATTAAAGAAGCTGAAAGAACCCCAGGAAGGATAGACCCCCAAAGAAAATCACCAAGACATATCATAATCAAGCTCTCCAAAATCAAAGACAAGGAGAGAATCCTAAAAGCAGCCAGGGAAAAGAAAAGTGTTACCTATAAAGGCAAGAAAATCAGATTAAGCTCTGACTTCTCAGCAGAAACCATGCAGGCAAGAAGGCAATGGGGAAACATATATAAAGCCCTACAAGAAAAAAACCGCCAACCAAGAATCATCTATCCAGCAAAACTGTCAATGAAATATGATGGTGCAATCAAAACATTCCAGGATAAACAGAAGCTAAGAGGTTTTGTCAAAGCCAATCCAGCACTTCAAAACATCTTAAAGGGATTTCTTTGGAGTGAAAACCAACAAGAACAGACAACAACCAGAGATTGACAAACGTGGCAGCACCACCTGGAAATCAGCCGACAGATAACAGAGTTCCGGACAGAACAAAATTACAGCAATGAATTCAGAGGACCTGTGAGGCCAACCAAAGATCAAAATATTAACAATGTCAAAGAAGGGAGAAATATAGGAACAGAGATCCATCCAGGTGGTGAGGAGGCCAAGTAGATAGCAGGATACAATAGACTGTCTTAAATGCAGGGAAAACTTAATAGACTATAGGGTAACCCCAAATAAAATTAATACTTCACAACTTACCATGAAAATAAAGATCCAAGCAGAACAAGGAAACATTAAAACTAAGAAGACACTGTCAACAAATAGCACAAAAAACATGAACACAGCACAAGAAGATATGCAGAACAAAGGAAGAAATGTTGTTGTTGTTGTGAAGTGCTGTCGAGTCAATTCTGACCCATAGTGACCCAGTATAGGGTTTCCGAGGAGCAGCTGGTGAGTTTGAACCACTGACCTTGCAGTTCAAACGACTTTGCAGTCTGGCACATTAACCCACAGCTCCGCACTAGGACTCCAAATAGCACCACAAAAAACATAATGACATCAGTTAATCCATACCTATCGATAATTACGCTGAATGTTAATGGATTAAATGCACCAGTGAAGAGACAGAGAGTAGCTGAATGGGTAAGAAAACCAGACCCTTCAATATGCTGCGTGTAAGAGACACACATTACACACAAAGACAAAAACAGACTAAAAGAGGATGGAAAAAAATATATGAAGCTAACAGCAATAAAAAAGCAAGCAGAAGTGGCAATACTAATCTCTGATAAAATAAACTTTAAGGCAAAAACCAGCATAAGAGACGAAGAAGGACACTATCACATGATTAAAGGGTAAATTGAGCAAGATGACATAACCATAATTAACATCTATGCTCCCAATGAAAGAGCACCAAGATATATAAAGCAAATCCTACTAGAATTGAAGAAAGAAATAGATAAATCTACAATTATAGTGGGGAATTTTAGTATACCACTTTCGAAAAGGGATGGAACAACCAGAAAAAAAACTCAACAAAGTTACAGAGGAACTAAACGGCACAATCAACCAACTTGACCTCATAGACGTGTGCAGAGCATTCAACCCAACAACATAATATACTTTCTTGT
>NW_006408669.1:4407598-4415837 GCF_000296735.1 Chrysochloris asiatica
AATTTGATGAACTTGACCTACACTTATGGATGCAGTAGCTCAAAAGAGTGAACAAATCTTCACAGCGAGGATCATTCCCACCTCTCCACACACGGAGAGGACAGAGATGGGCAACTTGGACATTGGCTACCCAGAATTGGGGGGCTACCGAGACAAGAAGTGACTGGCTTACAAGCTTTCAAGAGGGAACCTAGATCCAGAGGCTGTGAAGCACGGTAGAATCTCCACTGAGTAGTATCTAATCTGTCTAGGCGGGGCCGAGGAAAGGAGATATGGATAGGTCTCTTGGGATACAACGGTGAATAATTGTTATCAGGGCTGATTATAAGGACTGGAAATATAAAGGTAGACATTTTGTGGCAAAGGGAGGGGAGTGATTAACTTTGCAGTCTAGGAGCGGAGGTCCCTGGGACCATGGAGGGAGAAGAGCAGAGAGCAGGACCCTACCCAGAGAAGCAGTGATGCCTGAGATGGAGGCAGAGACAATGACGTGGAGAGATGGATCAGCTGGGGACTTTAGACCCAGAGAGGGAGAGGGGCTGTGTGCTGACGACTGAGCAAGGAGAGGCAGGGGGGACGGGGGGAGGGGGGCGCAGGCTTGTAGGATATATACCCTTTGGTTGGTTGATGATGCATGGAGGGGATTGTAACCATGGCAATGAAATGATATACGATAGGATGAATGTAAAACCAATGTTTTCCCATGTAAACTATCACATAATTCATATATTGTGAATTATGTGATAGATATACAAGAAGGCTAGCTAAAATGTTACATAGCAACCACGACTCTTGCTCTTGGATTTTGAGCACAAAGATGGTGGCACCCTGCTTAAAACAAAATAAATCACAGCTTTGGAAGCCTTATGGAACGTTGGACTCTGTCAGGTAGGGAGGCTAAGAGTCAGAATTGGCTTGACAGCAGACAATAGCACAGGCTCACCTAGGTGAGAAGTACAGAAGTAGTTTTGGATCCAGAGACCCAAATGATGCCAAGGTAAATGTATCATTTTAACAATCCTTTTTTTATTATTTTATTGAAAACCACATGTCTCTCCAGGATTCCAGCCCTAAAATGTTCATGTCATTTCACTAAAATCACACCATCTTTGGAAAAATAATACAGTGTCTGTGTCCAATTAAAAAATGGTATAGCCAATTTGGGTCAAAACATCAAGAAAATTGTTCTCCTGGTGGTTATTTTAAAATAATTGTAATAAATGTTTTTCCCCCCCACACATGAATGATTTTTTTTCCTGTGAGAAGTGGGGGAAGGGAAGAGGTGCATTTGTTTCTGGTAACAAAGCAAATTTAAATGTCTTATTAGAAAATGGGCTTCTTCTGCTTCTTTGTTATCGCTGTTATGAATGATTGCCTTCACACAGAGCTGAAGAACAAAACATAACGGTTGAGTTCTCACAGACTTGCCCTGTTGGAGTACGGTGTTTTGCCTCTTCTCAGCTTCACAGGAAGCCCACAAGCTCCCAGGGGTAAGAGCCAAAGTCAGGAGTGTAGACGTACCTTCTTAGGTTATAACTATAAAGAGGCTCCTGGGAATACCTGTGCCTGGCTCTTTACCCTACTGTTTTCTTCTTCCCGTTGCCATGGCATCAAACATACAGTGACGCCACACACATCAGAATAGACCTGTGCTCTACAGTGTTTCCAGTGGTTGATTTTTTGCAAGTTATTGCCAGCTCTCTCTTTTGAGGTGCCTCTGGGTGAACTGGAACCTTTGGTTAGCAGTCAAGTGTGTTAACCATGTGTATCACGTGTACCTGGTGCTGTAGAATAAGCAGTCGACTGCAAGGTCAGTTTGAACCACGAGGCCACTGGTCAATCTCAGCAGCAGCTCCTCAAAAATCCTATACAGGGTCACTATGGGTTGGAACCAACTCAATGACACTTAACGACAACAACAACCCAGGGACTCTGTAATGGTTCTATGTCAACACCAGGGTCCCCAGAGGTTAAATAGTTGGGATGAGCTTATTCCCATGGTGATAAAGCCTAACACAGGTATAGTTAACTCTATGATGAGCAGTTATGAGCAGCTAATCAATGAAAAGGACGCTTCCTTGGAGGTGTGGCCTGCTCCCGATATAATGAATGAGTGGAGGAACTTGCTCTCTCTCGTCTGCTGGGAACCTGGGACTCTACAATTGTGAGATAATAAACGTGTGTGTGCGCGCGCGCGCGTGTATATATGTATATTTCACTAGTTTTGCTTCTCTAGAAAACTTGGCCAAGACATGTGGTACCAAGAGAATGGGGTTCTAGAGAAACAAAATGATACAGATGAGTTTTATAAATTGGTTCTCAAGTCTGACTAAATTTAAAGTCATTGTTACGGGGTGGAGGTCTGTCTGAGTTTTACTTCATAGGAATCGGCCTTGGGCTGAGTTTAAGTTTGGTCCTCTTTCCCTCTTGTAGAGTCAGAGGAGTGAGACGTGGTATCCCCACTTGGTTTAAGCAGTTGATGCTGTGAGCAGGATACATTGCAATGGCTCCAGACCTACCAAATTGTGAGGTTCTGTAGGAGAAAGAACAAAGGGGCAAGGGATTAAATAGTTCAGAGGAGAGTAGAATAGCAGCTTCGAGAGTTGCCTGGAGCCAATAACTTTCTGGTTAAAGAGGATAGCTGATACTGGGTCTGGGTATACTTGAATCCACTCTACTAGAAGCCCAAGGCCCTATGCATATGAAAGTGTTAGTCCAAGGTAGAGGAAAAGATTGGATTTCAGTGTTTTAAAAGCTTTAAGTGTTTGAGTGTCTTCTGGATATTTGTTTTTTGTGCCTATTATTGTAAAATAACCAAACATGTGTGATAGTAGTATTGTGTGTGATAATTACAGAGAGCTTCTAAGCCCACCTTCAGTCAGTACTTGGTTGGGTTTGCTAGAAGGGGAGTTAGAATTTGCCTGGGGAGTGGGGATGAAGGATAGGCTTTTTGCTTTAAACCTTTGTAGATTATGGGGTTTTAGGTGAAATCCTGAGCCCCACCCGGAACCCTCAGATTTGGGACATTGGCATTTGAAAAGATATGCAGACCAGCCCAAACTGCTGGAAGAACAGGAGATGAAAGCAAAGAAAAAAAGAACAATTTGGATTTTTGATTTTTGAAGGCATCAAAACAAGGAAAGTCAACCCCTTCTAGGACTGAAAGTTAGAGAGAACGGAGTTGTATGCTTGCTGGGGACCACCTGGGTCTACACGTGAGTGTAATTGGAGGCAATGAAGCATTGATGACACACAGCTGGGCTGGGATATGTTCTATAGGCACCTATTGCCCGTGAGATAAGAGGAATGAGTGGGAAGGCTGACAGGTTTGCAGTTTAGGGGGTTGACCAAACCCATGGGAGCTAGGGCTAAGAGTAAAATGGCCAGCTGGTATGAAGTATAAGGAGATGCGTGTGAACACCCAAACTTGCAGTGGGTACCCATTTCATCTAGTTTAGAGGTTAGGGTTGAGCTGACCAGAGCCTGATTGGATGAAGATAAAGATGTGTGATACTCTGAACAAGTGTCAATTGCTACAATTTAATGGATTGGACTTTTGCTTATGAATGCAGTTGCTCAAAATTCCACTTGGTATAGAAGATTCTTCATATCAAGTACATGTTAGTCTCCTCAGTGTACTGGGGTGATGTTGTTGTTGTTAAGTGCCATCGAGTCGGTTCCAACCCATAGTGACTCTGTACAGGGTTTCCGAGGCTGTAAATCTTTACAGGAGCAGAAAGCCTCATCTTTCTCCCGCAGAGCAGCTGGTAGTTTTGAACTGCTAACCTTAAGGTTTGCAGCCTGATTTGTAACCACTATGCTACCAGAGCTCCTTACTGGGGTGATAGTGATGGGAAAATTAGACATTGGCTATCAAAACTGGGGAGCAGTAAGGCATGAAGTGGCTGCCTTAAAACTTTCATAGGTGTGCTTAGTTTTAGAATGAGGGAACAAAGGAAAATCCACACTGAAATGTTTTCATCTTTTCCAGATGGGTCTGGTGAAAGGGGTTGGGGATGATGATATGATTTTATTATTTAATTTTGAGTATTTTTTAGGATTAACTGTAATTGTCAAAACTGTAATTGTAGAAGATGTGTACCTAGAAGGGGGGGATTAATTATCTTTCGTTTCCGGAACAGAGGACTCTAGGACCACCATTAAGGAAGTACATGAGTGGAGCGTGGGATCCCTGCCTGGAAAAGTGAAAGTAGCAAGGACAGTGGCTGAGGTGGTGACAAGAAAAGGCAGAGCAGCTGTGGATTCTAGGCCCATGGACTAGCATCTAGTTTCTCTAGACACCCGACCTAACACAGACTCCTACTGAGCATTTAGAAGATACAAAAACAACTGCATTTCTTTTCTCAGAATTGCTGCTTTGGGTCTAGTGACAAAGCAAGTTTAAATGCCATATTAAAAAATTGGGTTGTAAGACTTCCAGAAAAATGGTGGACTAGGCAGATGCAGTACACGGACCTTCTACAGCAAGCGTTGTTGTTGTTATGTGCTGTGGAGTCAGTTCCGATTCATAGCGACCCTACACAGGGTTTCTGAGGCTGTAAATCCTTATGGGAGCAGAAAGCTTCATTTTTCTCCCGCTGAACCACAGGTAGTTTCGAACTGCTGACCTTGAGGCTCGCAGCCTGATTCATAACCACTACGCTACCAGAGCTCCATAGGAGAGATGAAATACAACAGACACAGATGAAAATCCTGGCACTCTGAACTTCAGAAGAAAGGTTAGAGAAGTGGATGGCGTGTTTGCTGGGAAGAGAAACTGAGCAGGGATGGCAAGAGAGGCAGAGTAACTAGTGAATGGCTGGCCAGACATTCCTTGAAAATCCTGTGAGCACTTTGGCAGCACTTTGGAGGGAGGCCTAGCAGAGCAGATTCACACAGACAATGGGAAAGGTGAAATTCTTCTTTTCTAGAGATGGGGTCAGCATCCAACCTCATCCACCCTGCTTTTCAGGAGATCAGAGCCACATGGTTGGGAGCCATGGCAGTGTGAGGTGGGGGGCGGTTGTGCAGCTTTGCTGTGCTGCTTTGGTGCCTGGATTCAGGTGGGCTCAGCTTCAGACCTACAAAACCCACAAACCCACCAGACCAGCATTGAAACAGTCATTATGCCCCCAATTTCCCTGTGATCCTAACAGACACTGAAACCAGCTCCATCCAGGGTCTCCAAACTATTTCCAGATAGAGTGCCCTGAATATAGATAACATCAAGGCTGATAGAAACTTAGCTAGGGCCAGGAACTCAGCTGTCAAAGTCTTTCCATAACTACCTCTAGAGCTTCTTGAATTGCAGGAGCCCTATAGAGATATCTTCCCTCCGGGTCCAACAATTACACTATTTGCTTTTACAAATACAAGAACCTCACAGTGCCCCAGAGACAACAGACAATTTTAGCCCACACAAAGAAACAAGAGAAAATGCCTTAAACAAATGACTAAGATATGGAGACAGAATACATTTCTGAGGGAAAAAAGGTAATGGGACTGACTGGAAAACAATTTAAAAGAATGATATTAAGTTACTCTCAGTAGATTGACAGGAAGATTGAGAAACACAAAGAGAACACAGAAAAACTTTATAAGAATTCAGGAAAATACCTGAGTCCCATCCAGAACCTTCTGAGGTGGGACATTTCCACTAGAAAGACCAGCTAGAATGACAGAAGATGCATCTTCAAAGAAAGGTCATCAAGAAAAACCCAAAACAAAAATGGCAGCATGACTGGCTACTACAAGAATAAGCAGTTGTTCACTGGGAAGCCTTTAAAGCAAGCAATCAAGTTCCTTCAGGACAAACTCCCTCTAAGACTGAAACTCAAAGGGAACACATGAGCAAGCATGTAAACTTACTGCCAATCACATTGATCTACTTGTGAGTAGAAGACATGAAAAGGCAGCAATGAAGAAATGGGGTGAGTTCAACCACCTTCCACAGACTCCCGTTGACCTGGAGATGAGAGAGAGAAGAGGAAGGGCTGATTAGTCCAATTGTGGTGAGACCTGAGGACACCTGAGCCTATGGACAAGGACATAGCCACAATGGGCCATAGCTGAGAGTGAAGCATCCAGCTGATATAAAGTGAGAGGAAATGCACAAGAGCACCCAAAATTAGGGTTAGTACCCATTTGACCAAGCTATTATCAATGGTTTATAATCAGAACTCGACTAGAGGAAGATTAAAAAAAAAAAAAGAACAAAACAATTTTTGATAAAGGAAATGAGGGTAAATTGCTACAATTTGATGAACTTGATCTATATTCACAGAGGTTGTTGTTGTTGTTATTATCCGTGGAGTTGATTCCAACTCATAGTGACCCTGTACAGGGTTTCCAAGGCTGTAAATCTTTACAGGAGCAGAAAGCATCCTCTTTCTCCCATGGAACAGCTGGTTCTTTTGACCTGCTGACTCTGAGGTTAGCAGGCCAATTCGTAACCACTACACTACCAGAGCTAGTAACTAGTAAGCTAGTATTCAGAGATAGTAATTCTAAATACCAACAGTCAGGGAAGGAGTCTTCACATCAAGTATCAATGCTTTCCCCTCTGTATACAGGGTAGATAGGGATGGGTACCTTAGACATTGGCTACCTAAAATGAGGGGATGATAAATGCATGCAGTGACTGGCTTACAAGGTTTCAAGGGGGTGTTTAGTTTAAGAGTATGTGGGGGAAGAAAGAGTCCCCACTGAATAGTTTTCATCTTGTCTACATGGTTCTGGTTAAAAGAGATGCGATGTGTGCTGATGACTGGGGGTGGGGAGTGGTGGCAGGCTTGCAGGGTATACCCTTTGGTTGGTTGATGATTCATGGACAGGATTATAACTATGGCAATGAAACAATATATGATAGCATGAATGTAAAACGAAAGGTCTCCCATGTAAACTATCACATAATTCACAATAAAACATTTATTTAAAAAAAAAAAACTAAACTGAAAATTAAATTTATGTAAGAAAAAAAAGAGATGGAAATATGATTCTTATGACTCAATAATGAGTAATTGTTATCATGACTAATTGCGACTGTCACAATTGTAAGGTAGACTTCCAGTTGGCAGAGGCAGAGCAGAGTCAGGTAGGACAGCCTCTGTGGGGGTGGGGCTGAAAACCCAGAGACGCGGCTCTCACGAAACTGCACCAAAGCTCTGGATCTAGCATAAAGGTGTGGGCGTCAGTTTCCCACAACTGCAAGTATAAAGGAAAACATTGCATTTTAGAAATCAGCATGAGACTCCTTCGGCAGCCATCCTGACCAGGCAGAAGTGAGAGAGTGGGACTACAGACAGATTGGCACAGGGAACCTGCACTAAAAGCAGCGAAGCAACATTTGCAAAAGGAGGTGTGGAGGGATTCTATACTTTTTTCCCCTCCTTTTCCTAGTCGTGCCTTCTTTGTCCAGCCCAGATGCCTTCAGGTGGGTGGGTGCACACCCCCAAAAAAAGTCCAGCATTGAGACTACAGCTTTCCCACGGTACCGAGAGAAAGAGCCCCATCAGTCCAAGGGCAAATCCTTTGGCTGCTGCTTTTGACTCTGCCTGTGGGTCCCAGCCCTAAAGTGAACGTGTATAGGACAATTAACCCCTGCCTACCCAGAAAGAATAAAAGCAGGTTTGGACTGACAGACAAACCAGATGAACAATCTGTAAAACCCCAACATAAAAAGACGCAACTCTTTCAAGAATTATGCTGTGCACATGCAGATACTTAACTGACCTTCAGAGACAAAAATAGTAAGCAATCTTTCTCCCACTAACTTCTCAATATCTATCTGTGCACCTCTACAGTGGTGACTAGGGGAAGGGCCTGAGCAAGTGGACACCCCAACCCACTCCTGGAGGCTTCTACGGTGCACACACACAATTTTATTTTTGTTTGAAAGTGGATGTTCATGTCTCTGCTTTTATTTTGCTTCTACTTTGGGGCCTTTTGATCACACATTTTTCCTGGAAGTGGGAGCTTTTTCTCCCTACGTTACCCAAGAAGAGACAGCAATCATGGCCATATAGCCAAGCTAAAAGCATACCCCATAATATTCCACCATTGAGACAAAAGCCAATGACAGCTGCTAAATATTACATGCTATAAAGGGAACCTTATCTCCTGATCATATCCACCAGGAAACACCCAGTAAGCTTAATAACAGAACAACAAATATCCATTTAAGCATTAAAAACCCCACATAACTACTGGAAATGACAAACAGATCTCAAACACAACAAAC
>NW_006408669.1:4417489-4420827 GCF_000296735.1 Chrysochloris asiatica
TTTTTTTTTCAGGACAACACTACAAGAACAAACATAAATGCAAATTTTGAAACAATACAAAAACTTCAATTAGAATTCTAGAAGATTAATATGCTAAGATTTCTGAAAAGAACAATACATTGAAAGGGCAAAGGAGAAGACTCAAAGCAATGAAAGATCAAATTAGTGAACTTGAAGATAAATTTCTCAATACTATTATATTAGAAGGACAATCAGAAAAGGAAAGGAAGATTCCAGAGAAAACCTAAGAGTTATGTGGAACACTATGAAGAACAACAACGTACGGATGAGTAGAATTCCAGAACAGGAAGAGACAATAAGAAGCACAGAGAAAATTGTTGAAGAGTTGTTGGAAGAACACTTCCCTAAAATCATGAAAGATGAGAAGATAAACATACAAGAAGCTGAATGAACCCCAAACAGGATAGATCCCAAAAGAAAATCACCAAGACATTTCATAACCAAACTTTCCAAAATCAAAGACAAGGAAAGAATCCTGAGAGCAGCTTGAGAAAAATGAAAAGTTACCTACAAGGGTGCACCAATAAGACTAAGCTTTGATTTTTCAGCACAAACCATGAAAGCAAGAAGGCATTGGGATGACATATACAAAACTCTGAAAGAAAAAAATTGCCCACCAGGAATCTCTACCCAGAAAAGCTGTCTTTCAAATACAATGGGAAAATTCAGGCATTTCCTGATAAACAAAAATTAAAGGAATTTGTAATGACCAGACCAACGTTACAAAAAAATGCTAAAGAGTGTTCTTTGGACTGAAAACCAACAACAATAGACAGGAACCTGAGATTACCGTACATTACAACACCACCCAGAACTCAATCCAGATACAAAAGTATTTAAACTAAAAGAAACCTACAAGACTGAAAATAGGGAACCCAAGATATCAATGTATAATAAAGTCAGCTACAAAGGAAGATGGGAAACAGTATAGATACAGAACTTCCAAATGGTGAGAAAGTCAAGTCAATTTCAAGATAAAACAAACTGTTATAAGTAGGGGGAAAAAATGAATGTTAGAAAATAGAAAAATTATACACTTGCACATCATAAGGAAAATCCAAAAAAATTAGTAAACATTAGTTTTGTTCTGCTGTTCATGGGGTCGCTATGAGTCGGTTCTGACTCGATGGTACCTGACAACAACAACAACCACAATAGAAATGAAAATGAAAGGAAAACCTACAAACAAAATGAACTCAGTATAGAAAATTACACATAACAAAGAAACCAGAAGTACCACACACACACACACAAAAAAAAAAACACACAGAAAAAGGACAGTAATCAATTCACACCTATTGATAATTACACTGAATATAAATGGATTAAATGTACCAGTCAGGAAACAGCAGAATGGATAAGAAAACAGAATCCTTGAATATACTGTCTACAAGAGACATAAAAAAATAGGGAGAACACCTGTATGCCCATCAACAGAATGGTTAAACAAACTTTGGTACGTAAATATGATGGAATACTAAGCAAAATTGAAGAATAATGATGAATTTGCAAAACATCTCACAACATGGTAGAACCTATAGAACATTATGCTGAGTGAAATGAGTCCATCACAAAAGCACAAATATTGTATGAGACCAATGTTATAAAATGTTAAGGAAAGGTTTTGATAAAATAAACAATCTATGATGGTTACAGAGGGGAGACGAGAAGAATTATTTACAAGTTAGAGGGCAGACACATGTTAACATGGCTGACAGAACTGGCAGCATACAGCAAGAGGGAGGTTAGCTGAGGAAAGATGAAGGTAGGGGAGACACAGGGAGGTGTGCAAGCATTAGAAGTGAATAGAGGCAAATACTGTTGTACGGTAGAAGGGATTGTAATCATTGTAATGAAGCAAAGTATCATATTGGTGGTTCTCCTGTCTAAAATCTTCACTCAATTTCACAATAAAGAGTTGAAACAAAACCAAAAAAAATCCCATTTGAGATACACTGCCTCTCACTTCTCTAAATGCATGTTCTCTAATAAAAATATTGTAAACTAAAAGAAAAATTGTTTTTTTCATAACTGCTATTATAAATGATCGCCTATACACAAAGTTGAAGAAAAATGTAAAGCTTGAGTTCCAGTTTTGATATTAAATATTTACGCTTTGATAGATAGTTGTTTAGTGATGGTGTGGTATTCTTTGCATGTCTGTGTTAGTGTAGACGGGAAAGTTAGCATAAAATTAAAAGATGGGAGCTCAATTTAGAGGAAAAGTAAAGGCAAAAACTAATTTTTAAAAAATTGTTGTGTGTTAAAATTGAGGCTTCCTGAAGTTACCATCTGCCTGTTTACACCCCACAGAATCTGGCATGTAACTGATGACAAATGTGGCCTTTTCTGCCATGAACTCCTTAACTTGTACTATTTCTACACCAGATTTCCGAAAGCCGGAACTATGGCAATGCCTCAGGGTTCTCTTCAGCCACCGTACCCAGCTCTGTATGCATATGTGCACACTGGAAATACTAGGAAACAGGACTGACAAGAGTTGGTGATTCCATAAAGTCTCCAAGTCAGTTTCAGAATTATTCAGAGGGAGTAAGTTAGAATTGGTCCACAGTAGTAAATTTCTTTTCTCTCTCTCTCTTTTTTTTTTTTTTTTTTTTTGTTTAAATGTTTTATTGTGAATTATGGGAGAACATTAGCTTTACATTCATCCTATCCTATATAATTTCATTGCCATGGTTACAATCCCCTCCATGCATCATCAATCAGCCAACCAAAGGGTGTACCCTGCAAGCCATCCCCCCAGTTGTCAGCACATAACCCCTCTCCCTCTCTGGGTCTAAAGTTCCCAGCCACTGTATCTCTACATGTCATCATCTCTGCCATCATCTATGACATCATTGTTTCTCTGGGTAGGGTTCCACACTCTTCTCTTCTTCTTGATGGTCCCAGGCACCTCCACTCCTGGACTGCAAAGTCAATCACTCCCCTCCTTTTGCTACAAAGCTTCTACCTTTACATTTCCAACCCTCACAGTCAGTGATAATAGCAATTATTCAGTATTGTACCAAAAGAGACCTATCCGCATTTCCTTTCATCAGCCCCGCCCAGACAGATTGGATACTACTCAGTGAAGAGTCTACCTTCCTCTGCACCCTCAGGATCTAGGCTCCCTCTTGAAAGTTTGTAAGCCAGTCACTTCTTACCTTTGTAGCCCCCCCATTTTGGGTAGCCAATGTCCAAGTTGCCCATCCCTGTCTACTCTGTGTATGGAGGGGGTGGGAGCGATCATCACTGTAAAGATTTGTTTCCTTTTTTGAGCTACTGCATCCATAGGTGTAGGTCAAGTTCATCAAATT
>NW_006408669.1:4421929-4423361 GCF_000296735.1 Chrysochloris asiatica
GGTCTTGTTTCAATCTTTTGCATATCACTTTCCAGTTCTGCCAGCACCATCTGTTGAAGACACGATCACCTCCCCATGTGATATATTTAGACACTTTGTTGAAAATCAGTTAGCTCTATGTGGATGAGTTAATTTCTGGATTCACAATTCTGTTCCATTGATCAATGTATCTTTCATTGTACCAGTACCAAGCTGTTTTGTCCACTGTAGCCATGTAATAAATTTTTATATCGGGGAGTGAGGTTTTCAACCTTATTCATCTTCTTCAGCAGTGCTTTGCTTATCCTGGGTCTCTTTCCTTTCCATATAAAGTTTGTAATAGTTTTTTCCATCTCTTTGAAGAATGTCACTGGAATCTGGATTGGGATTGCATTATATGTGTAAATTGCTTTGGGTAGTATTGATATTTTCACAATGTTAAGTCTTCCTATCCTGAAGCATGGTACATTCTTCCATTTTTGTAGGTCTCTTTTGGTTTCTTGTAGTAGTGTTTTGTAGTTTTCTTTGTATAGGTCCTTTGTGTAAATTTCTTAATAACGTTTCCTTCAATTTTTCCCACTCCCTTCCCTGTCTCACTGTTCTACCAGTATTTCCTTAATTCACTCCCTTGTACTTAAGTTAACCATATGTACTCAAATCTTTATTTCACCATTTTCCATTGCTAAACATTTAATAATATTATGAGCTTATTTTTGCTAATTATGAGAACATTTCTTTTTCTTCTTTTTAATCTCTATTCCTCTTTAAGGAACTCTAGTGGCAAAGTGGTTAAAGTGCTCAACTGCTGAAAGGTTCGAGGTTCAAACCCACCAGTGGCCCCTCAGGAGAAAGCTATGACAATCAGCTTCTCTATAGATAACAGTGTTGGAAACCCTATGGGGCAGTTTTTTCCTGTCCCAAAAGGTTGCTGTGAGTCAGAAGCAACTCAACAGTAATGGTTTGGTTTATTTTTCATTTAGAAAAATTGAATTAAGTCTCTGAATAAAATACTTACTGATGAAGATCAAAGACCACAGCCTTCAGTATGGGTTGCACATTTATGCAAAGAAAACAAAAATCCTCACCACTGGACCAATAAACAACATCCATAAAAATAGAGAAAAGATTGAACTTGTCAAAGACTATTTTGCTTAGGTCAACCATTAACTCTCATAGAAGCACAGTCAAGAAATCAAATGACACCTACACCTATGGAAGCAGTAGCTCAAAACAGGGAACAAGTCCTTACAGCAAGAATCATTCCCACCCCCTACACACACAGAGTAGACAGGGATGGGCAGCTTGGACATTGACTACCCAAAATGGGGAACGAGGGGAGAGGGGGCTACAAAGGCAAGAAGTGACTGGCTTACAACCTTTCAAGAGGGAACCTAGATCCAGAGGGCCTGGAGGAAGGTAGAATCTCCAGTGAGTAGTATTCAATCTGACTAGG
>NW_006408669.1:4424011-4430919 GCF_000296735.1 Chrysochloris asiatica
AATGAATAAAGAAGATCGTAGAAGAATTGATGCATTTGAGTTATGATGTTGGAGGAGAATATTGTGAGTATCATGGACTATCAAAAGAACAAACCAATCTATGTTGGAAAAAGTACAGCTAGAATGCTCCTTGGAAGCCAGGATGGCCAGAATTCGTCTCTCATACTTCAGACAAATTATCTGGAGGAACCAGTCCCTGGAGAAGGACGTCATGTTTGGTAAAGTGAAAGGTCAGTGAAAATGAGGAAGCAACTAGATGGATTGGCACAGTGGCAGCATCAATGGGCTCAAGCACAGCAATAATTATAAGGTTGGCTCAGGACCAGGCAGTGTTTCGTTCTGTTGTGCATAAGGTCACTGTAAATAGGTACCCACTCAATAGCACATAACAACAATTTTCTATACAAAATATTTAGAGATTGGCATTTTTACATATCCTCTTACTTACATTTATCCCATGACTGAGTTTTATTAGCCTACCTATTGCTGCTGAGTCAATTCCAACTGCTACCCCACAGGACAGAGTAGAACTGCTCCACAGGGTATCCAAAGCTGTAAATGTTTCCGGAAGCCTGTGCCATCTTTCCCCCTAGAGTAAGTGGTGGGTTCAAACAGCCAATCTGTTGGTTAGTAGTCCAGTGTTTAACCCACTGCACCACCATTATTTTATGTATTTCAGTGTTTATAACACTTACTGATTTGCCACATGGGCCAGATTTTAATTGCATTATGAATGATGGCATTGTTGGTTTGTCAACTTGTTTTAATTTCAAAGATCTCCAAATGTTTTGAACTACATTATCCCATGGTGGGGTTGGGGTGGTGGCTATGTTCCATGGAGTTGGTTCTGACTCATAGTGAGCCTGTATAGGCTTTCCAAGGCTGTAAATCTTTATGGGAGTAGAAAGCCTCATTTTTCTCCTGAGAAGCAGCTGAAGTTTTCAACCCTCGGACCTCGTGGTTATCAGCCCAATTTGTAACCAGTACACTACAGGGCTCCTTTATGTGCTATTTGTAAGTGATCATATTTTTTATATGGGCTTTATTTTTAGATCTTTTCATTTTGGACTTTTGATTTGGTAAGTCATTAATATTTTTATGCAACACAATAAGCAATATTTAATTAAATGATACAGTTTGACCTATTTTGCCTTCTGCATTTTTTCTTGAAAGTATATCACAATCAAGATAAACGTTACCATCACCCCAGATGGCTTGAGATTCATTCATGCTCTTGAATGTATCAATACTTGACTCTTTTTCATTATTAATATTTCATTCTATGGAATTACCTTAATGTGTTTATTCATTTACCTGTTAAAAGACATTTGATTGGCTTTAGTTTTAAGCTATTACAAATAACGCTATGAACATTTTTCGTAGTATTTGTTGTTGTTGTTAAGTGCCTTCAAGTCGGTTCCACCTCATAGGGACTCTGCAAAGGCTTTTAAACTCTTTAGGGGAAAAGAAAGACTCATCTTTCTCCCACAGAGTGGCTGGCAGGCTCGAACCACCGACCTTGTGCTTATTGTATGGAGCCACCATGCTCCCTTATGTCCACATACTTGTGCTCATATGTATTTCCATTTGGGCAAAAATTGGGTGAGTTATATGACAATGTATGTTTGTTTTTTAACGTTTATTGCGAATTATGTGATAGTTTACATGGGAGAACATTAGCTTTACATTCATTCTATCGTATATCGTTTCATTGCCATGGTTACAATCCTCTCCATGCATCATCAACCAACCAAAGGGTATATCCTACAAGCCTGCCCCTACCCCCAGTCATCAGCCCACAGTCCCCAGCCACTCCATCTCTCCAAGTCATCATCTCTGCCTCCATCTCTGATGTCATTGCTTCTCTGGGTAGGGCAAATGTATGTTTTAACCTTTGAAGAAATTACCAAATTGTTTTCCTAAGAAGTTGTAGCATTTACATTCTCATCAGCAGTTCCACTTACTCCACACCCTTGTGTGGACAATCTTTCATTTTAGCCAGTCTCATGGGTGTGTGGTGGCTTCACATTGTGGTCTGAGTTGCAATTCCATAATGACAGATGGTGTTGAGCATCTGTCATGTGTTGATTGACCACTCAAGAGACCTTCATGGCCGATGTGCCTGTTCTCATCTTTTGGCCTTTATTAAGATTGGGTTGTTTGTCTCATATTATTAACTTTCAGGATTATTTGCATATTGTGATACAAATAAGTAGCCCTGTAGTGTAGTGCATTACCAGCTAGACTGCTAACTGAAAGGTCAGCAGTTCAAGTCTACACGCCGATCCAAGAAAGAAAGATGAAGCTTTCTGCTCCTGTAAAGATTTACAGCCTTGGAATCGATGCCACAGCACACAACCACCACCTGATACCACTGCTTTAATAAATAAGGAGGCTTCAAAATGTTCATGGGGAAAAATGAAATGAAAAGATAATGGTATTTTATTTCCACAAAAATTTTTGAAGCCCCCTCATATGTTGTTAATATTCTTTCTCAAACTCTGTTTTGCCTTTTCATTTCTTAGTGGTGTCTTTGGAAAAGCAAAATTTTTATGGTGACAAAGTTTGGTTTATTAGCTTTTTCTATTTTGGGTCTTGGGTTGTGTTCTAAGAATTTTTTTTGTCTATCCCAAGGTTACAAAGATTTTCTCCCATCTGTTCTTCCAGAATTCATATAGTCTTTGGTTACCCTTAGATCTATGATCTTCACTTTGAGTTAATTTTTTAAATAGTGAGAAATAAGGGTTTTATGTTCATTTATTTCTATAGCGTTATCAAGCTGATTCACCAGTTGATCTGACATGTATTTGTTGTTGCTGTTAAGTGCTGTTGAGTCAGTTCTGACTCATAGCAACCCTGTATAGGGTTTCCAAGGAGCGGCTGGTGAGTTTGAATCACCCACCTTATGGTTCAAACTCACCTTGAGGTCCTGCACTTATCCTACAGTTTCATACCAGGGTTCCAACCCGAATTTAGCTATTTATTAATATTTGGATCAATACAGAAAAGGAAAGGACTAATCACTAGGTACCTGTACTCATTCATGCAATATTTATTGAGTATTAAATTACTTAGCTTTGGAAACACATGATGAATAAGACACACCCCTACCTTCAAAAACATGTTAATGGAGGGGATACATATAAAAATAGTAATGATATGAGAAAAGTCTATTACAACTGTGTTTTTCATATACCACAGTCAACTAAAAAAAGCTGCAACCATCATTTAAAAATTAAGTAAGTCAGAGCAGATCACATGTAGTATTATTTTACAAAATCATATCGTTTTATATAGTTCATAAGAATATGTTTATCAGAAACCCTGCTGCTGCAGCAGTTAAAGCACTAGGCTGCTAACTGAAAGGTCAGCAGTTCAAACCTACCAGCTGCACCACGTGCAAAAGATGAGGCAGTCAGCTTCCCAAAGAATTTACAGCCTTGGAAATCCTATGGGGTATTTCTACTCAGTCCTAGAAAGTCTCAGTGAGTCCAAATCAACTAGATGGCACTGGGTATGGTTTGAGTACGTTGGGTTGAAATCCAAAATAAATTTTTACCGTGTCTTGGTCAAAAACATATTCAAATCCTGGTGGGACAATGATTAAACACTGGGCTGTTAACCAAAATATTGGCCGTTTGACCCCTCTAACAACTCCGTGGGAGAAAAGAGCTGGGGATCTGCTCCCATAAAGATTGCACCCTCGGAAAGAAACCCTATAGGGCAGTTGTACTTTGTCATATAGGGCTGTGGGAGTTGGAATCAACTTGATGACACTCAGCAACAACAGATGGTAGAGTCCATGGGTTGTGCAAATAGTTAATGCACTTGGCTGCTAACTGAAAGGTCAGAGGTTTTAAGTACACACAGGGGTGTCTCAGAAAAATGACCTGAAATCTACTTCCGAAAAGTCAGCCATTGAAAACTCTACAGAGCACAGTTCAGTTCTAACACACATGGGGTCACTGTGACTCAGTGTTGACTCACTGGCAACTGGTTTTACTGGTTTTATTTTATAGTTACATATAAAGTTTTCGGCAATCCCATGAAAGTAACAAGCATCCAGCAAGGGGTTGAGGACACTGGACACAGACAGGTAACATCTGAGCTGAGTTTAAGGACATACTTGGGGAGAAGGTATTGCAAGGAGAAAAAACAGCACATGCGAAGTCCTGGGAACGTGCACAGCCAATCAAGTTCCTGGAATGGTGAGAAGTTCTCTGTGCCAAGACCCAAGAATGCTAGTGGTGACCCAGTGTAGGGTAAGGGTGGGACAAGATGAGGCTGGATAGATACTGTGAAGCGCTTTTCATAACGTGCAAGAGAGACTTCAGTCTCTGGGCCAGTGTTTCTCCAAAGTGTCATCCCAGGGACCACTCATATTAGAATCCCGCTATCAGTGGTTCATAAAGTGTGGTTCCCGGACCAGCAATATCAGTATCACCTGGGAACTTGACAGAAATATAAATGATTGGGCCCCACTCCAGGCATAATGAATCAGAAACTTTGTGGATAGATGCCATCATCTGTGTTTCATAAGCTGCCCAGGTATTTTTGATGCACACTGAGCTTTGAGAAACACCAATTTTAGGGACTTGATAAAATGGAGATTCCTAGCTCCCGCCCAATGCTTACTAAATCAGAAACTATGGAGTGAGGACCTATAGTGTTTATTTTTAGCAAGCTCCCCAAAGTAACTCTAACTCACTCTAGATTTTGAGCAAGGTAAGTCCAGGTGGAGTGGAATTAGATGTGGGTTTTAAGATGATGGAGGAAGTGACAGGGACACAGGCATTTTTAAAAGATGTGTGCCTGCAAAAACCATATGGAGGCCATGCCTGACCTCTTGGGCTTCACAAGGGCAAAGAAAATCAAACTCAAAATCAGCCCACAGCCAATTCCTGTGAAGCGGAGGTCAGACATGATTCCACCCTCTTTACAAACTTCTTTACCCTATTCTGACACCACCCATCCCTTCCACAGCACTCTCTGCTTCATATCTGAGTTCAATAATCCATTGTAATAGCCACACAGAACTCCTAATAATACTCACCATTATGGGGTTTATTAGGGAAGTAAACAAGGTACTATCAGGATCAAAAACCAACTCAGAATGCAGCAGTTTCCCAGAAAGTGCCGTCCTGCAGACACACCCTACTCTTCTCAGCCATGTGGCCCCTTGGCCTCTGCCCTGCTTGGGCATTTGTCGTTTGCCCCTTGGGCAAATGTTACAAAGCTCATTAGCCAGTCTGTGAATGCCCAAAGGACACATTCTGCAAACCAGTCTCCTGCACACAGGCACTCGGGTTTTACTCAGGCCGTGGGCCTAGAGCCTACAGCTGCTCATCTCTCTGCTGTTGCCAGTTTTCTAGGGAGGGTCTCACGCTCCATTCACACTCCTCTTTCTTTATGGTTCTGAGATCATCTTCCTGCTTCTGAAATGGCTCCTTGTAAACCTAGCTGGAAAGTAAAATGAGCCAATCCCAGTCTTAGAGTCCTGTACACTTTATTTGCATAGTGCCACTAATCACTTGGCGTCCTGGTGTGGCACCCCGTAGCATCATCACTGGACTGCAAACCACAAGGCCAGCAGTTCAAATCCACCAGCTGATCCTTGGAAACCCTACACAGGGTCACCATGAGTCAGAACTGACTACTGACTTGATGTTACTTAAAAACAACAACAACCCAATCACTTGGTGAGAATTAAGACATTGAAAGATAGAAATTCAAGGTACCACAGCCCCATTAGGAGCACCGGATAAGAAATCATGCTATTCTGACAAACATAAATTGATCTTGCCATTTCCTTGCTTCAAAGATTCTACTTTCTACTGCTCTTAAGATGACACACACATTCCTTAGTATGATTAACAAGGACTCACAGTTCCTGACCTCTGCCTACCTACTGCTCCGCTGCTCTCCCTCTTACCCACTGCATTCCAACTTTTCTCCACGTTTCACTGAGAACTAAGAATTCCATACCTTTTCCTGTCTCAAAGCTTTGGCATCTTTTGTCTTCCCAGCCAGGCACATTGCAAGTCTCAACCTGGATTCCCCATCCTAAAAAGACCATTACTGACCATCTCATCACATGTGATCGCTCCATATTACTCTTATACTGTTTATTTCCTCTGTAAGCACCTGTTTTTGTTAAGTGCCATTCAGTCTGTTCCAACCCATAGTAATTCTGTATCGGGTTTCCAAGGAGCGACTGGTGAGCTTGAACCACTGACCTTGTGGTTCTAACCAACTCTGCAGTCCAGCACATCAGCCCACAGCGCCACACCAGAACTCCCTGTAAGCACTTAATGCATCTATAATTCCTGGATTTTTACTTGGATGTCTATTTATTCTTTTTCTGTCTGTTCTACTGGGCTGTAAGATCCCTGAGGCCAAGGATCCTGTCTGTGTTGTTCACTGCTCTCAGCAAAGACCAGTTCCTGGCATTTAATACTTACTCAACAACTAATCTGGCCCTGAGAATTTTCTTGAACCTACCTTATGTTCCAAGTTTAAAAAAAAACTAAACTAAACAAAACACTAGTTACCATAGAGTTGACTCCAACTTTTGGCAACCCCATGTGTGTCTATGTGCGTGAGTACAACCTATTCCATCACGTTTTTGAGAACTGATCTGTTTGGAAGTAGATCACCAGATCTTCTGAAGTGGTTGGACTCCAACCTAGCAGTTAGCAACTGAGTGTGTTAACTATTTGCACTACTCAGGGATCTCCCCAAACCTGTAGCTTCGCTGGAATAGCCCAGTCCTCTGTCCACCTAACTTCACCCCTCTGTAATGGTAACACTAATCAAACACACATGCAATTGAGGAACTGCAGAAGTAATCTGCTTTATGACAACTCAGAAGACACCCAAATCCAATCAAAGACCTTGGGTTGTCTCAA
>NW_006408669.1:4435289-4436685 GCF_000296735.1 Chrysochloris asiatica
TTTTTAGGTGTCATCAAATTGATTCCAACTCTATGCACAACAGAACGAAACGCTGGCCAGTCCTGAGCCATCCTCACAATTGTTGCTACACCTAAGCCCATTGCTGCTGTCACTGTGACAATCCATCTTGATGGCCGCCTTTCTCTTTTTCGCTGACTCACTCTTCAGTTTACTAACCATGATGTCCCTCCCGATAACATGCCCAAAAGATGAGAGACAAAGTTTCACAATCCTGGCTTCTAGGAAATATCTTGGTTGTGCTTCTTCCAATGAGTTTTTGATTCTGGCAGTTCTAATTTCTTCTCCATCACCACCATTCCAATGTATGAAGTTTCTCTGTTCTTTCTTATTCATTGTGCAAGTTTCACATGCATATAGTGCTATTGAAAATACCATGACTTGGGTCGAGTGCATTTGAGTTCTCAAATTGATATCTTTCATCTTGAACACTTTAAAGTGTTGTGCAGCAGATTTGTCTATTGCATTGGTGATGGTGATGGTGGTGGTGTGCTATGGAGTTGGTTCCGACTCAGCGACCCTCTGTAGAGTTTCTAAGGCTGTAAATCTTTACGGGAGCAGAAAGCCTAATCTTTCTCCCAGGGAACGGCTGGTAGTTTCAACCTGCTGACCTTGAGGTTAGCAGTCTGACACATAAGGTCATTAGATTTCTTGACTGCTGCTTCCATGAGTGTTGATAGTGAATCCAAGCAAAATGAAGTCTTTGACAACTTTAATCTTTTCTCCATTTACCATGATGTTAAATATTGGTTCAGTTGTACAACTTTTGGTTTTCTTTCTGTTGAAGTACAATCCATACTGAAGGCTGTAGTCTTTGATCATTGTCAGAGATTTTAGTATCGGTAAAATAAAATAGGAAGATCCCAAGATGTTCTATTAAGTTTTTTTTAAAAACCAGATTGCAGTCTAATATGTTGCCATTTATGTAAAGACCCAGACAGAGAGAAATTTAAGCCTGAGAGAACTTTCATATACAAATGTATATGTGTATGCAAAAAACCCCAAAACCATTTATTTAGTGCGTATTGTATACAGAGTTCCCTGCTTTTGTTCTGGGTGCCTATGTTCTAGTGATGAAGAGGCATTTGAGAAAGAGAATTTTAATAGTAAACTACATCATACGTTTGTTGTGGCTATTAAGTGACATCAAGTCAGTTCTGACTCATAGCGACCCTATATAGGTTTTCTGAGGCTGAAAATCTTCACAGGAGCAGAAAGCTTCATTTCTCTCTCAGTGTGACTGGTGGGCTCAAGCTGCTGAATCTGTGGTTTACAGTCCAGTGTTTATCCTACAGAGCTATATTGTTGTTATAGTTGTTGTTGTGTGCCGTGGAGTTGGTACTGACTCATAGCGACCCTATACAGGGTTTCCGAGGCT
>NW_006408669.1:4438059-4447702 GCF_000296735.1 Chrysochloris asiatica
CATCAAGTATCAATGCTATCCCCTCTGTATACAGGGTAGATAGGGATGGGCAACTTAGACATTGGCTACCTAAAATGAGGGGACAATAAAGGCATGAAGTGACTGGCTTACAAGGTTTCAAGGGGGTGTTTAGTTTAATAGTGTGTGGAAAGAATCCCCACTGAATAGTTTTCATCTTGTCTAGATGGGTCTGGTTAAAAGATATGGGGATAAGATTCTTATGATTCAACAGTGAGTAATTGTTACCATGACTAATCGCAACCATCACAATTTTAAAGGTAGAAGTTTTGTAACAAAAAAAGAGGAGTAGTTCATCTTACAGTCCAAAAACCGAGGACCCTAAGGTCATCAAGGGAGAAGAGCACAAGCGGAATGCGAGACCTTATTCAGAGAAGCAGCTACATCAGAGATGGAGGCAGAGATGGGGACATGGAGAGAGGGAGCAGCTGAGGACTCTAGATTCATGGAAAGAGAGGGACTGAGTGCTGGCAGCCAGGAAGCAGACTTGCATGTAGAATGTGCCCTTTGGCGGTGTAAATTATTATATATGCCTGAGTGTTTTAAAAATAAAAAAAGGCACTAAAGTGAGTAGAGAGAAATACTGTTAACTGATTGTACATGGAGGGGATTTTAATCATTAACATGAAACAAGGTGTATGATTTGTTGAATGTGAAACTGGTGATCTGCCCTGTAAACTTTCACTCAATCCACAATAAAATCCTTAAAAAATAATAATAATAAAGATTATCTTTAGGCAATAGTTTCATGGAATCATCCATATTTCATGGCTCCAGAAAGTCCTGAGTCCATACGTATTTGAAATTTTATTCTGCATTTTTTGTTCCCCCCCACTTTTGGTCAGGATTCTTCTATAGAATCTGTGATCAAAGCCTTCAGCAATGGTAGCTGGGCACCATCCAGTTCGGGTCTCATGGCAAAGGAGATAGCAGTTCAAGGAGGCAATTAGCCACACATTCCATATCCTCCTCCTATTCCTGACTCCTTCTTTCTCTGCTGCTCCAGGCAAATAGAAACCAGTTGTTTTGTGTTGGATGACTGCTTGCAAGCTTTTAAGGCTCCAGGCACTCCACAATAAACTAGAAGGCACAACGAAGTTAATTAGGCCAATTAACTGGGATGTCCCATGAAAGCATGAACCTAAACCTGCAAACCAAAAAACCAAGTCCCGTGGGGTTTTTAGTTATATATAAAATGGTCTCAGCAATTACTCTTCTTTTGGTTTTCTTTGTTGTAAATATATCTACCACACAACTTTTGTCAGTCCAACTTTTTACAGGTGTACAGCTTACTGGCAGCAAATATAATCAGCTGTGCAATACTATCCCAATTCTCTGTGATTTTTCCATCACCATTAAGCCCTCCTGTTACTTTCCCCTGGTAATGACTCTTAAGTGTTTTTCCCTTCAATACAATCGCTTTTTATTTGTCTTTTTACAGATGTGAGATCATACAATATTTGTCCTTTTGTGAACAACTTATTTCACTCAGCATAATATCTTCAAGTTCCCTCCATATTGTACTGGTTGACTCAACATGCCAATGTATGTGTGTACCACATTTTCTTTATCTATTCATCTACTAATGGACATTTAGGTTGTTTCTACATTTTGGTTACTGGGAATAGTGTTGCAGTGAACATAGGTGTACAAGTCTCTGAGTTTCTGCATTCCAGTCTTTTGGGTACTAGAGTAGATCTAGGAATAGAATTACTGCAGTGATGGTAGTTCTCCTTTCAGCTCTTTGAGAAACTGCCACCAGGAATGGATAAGGATTGATTTCCTTCAGTTGCTGCATTGAAAACAAATCTTAGACACACTGTTTCTTGTGTTTGCTGGAGGGGTGTTCTCTCATGTGCGAATGGATCATGTTTCTAAATGACACCCACAGTCTGGGTGAACTTTCTTTCAGATTGCTCATGTGCGTGGGCTCCACATAGCACCAGACTGCCGCCTCTGTGAGCTTGGTTAAGGTCAATCAAGTCCCATTTTTGTAGTCATGTTTTTGGGTCTCCAGCTAACCATCTCCTTCTTCTCTGGGAATTCCATTGCTTGGCCTCACTGCCCCCCCATTTCCGGCTACAGCATGCAGGACTTCACTGTGATGCAGCTGAAACTAGGAAGCCATGTGCTCCACACTATAGTGGAGTGTGGACTTGGCCCAAATTGTGCCAATCCAGTACTGTGGTTGTGACTCAGAGATGCTGGTTAGTTGTGTTAGCAAGCCATTTAGAAAGAGGTCATCTATTTGTATACCATACTGTGGTGACTTGTATGTTGTTATGACGCTGGAAAGTATATTTCAAATACCAGCAGCATCACCCAAGGCGCAGAGGTTTCAACAGAACTTTCAGACTAAGACAGACTAGGAAGTAAAGCCTAGTGATCTACTTCTGAAAATGAGCCAGTGAAACCCTTATGGATAGCAATAGAATAGTGTCTGATACACTGCTGAAAGGTGAGCTGCCAAGGCTGGAAGGAATTCAAGAGACAGAGAGGCTACAACACTGGACCCCAGCCTAGCAATGCTTCTAAAGGTGACACAGTGCCTCTCCACAGCTGTGAATATTTGTAAGCAGGGCACACTGATTTCACAGAGAGACAGAGAACGAGAGAGCAAGCGAGGGGCACGACAGACAAAGAGGAATGTGCAACCGATGAAGAGAACAGTGGTTGGGCCCAGCATCACCTGCTCTCCCATCATGTTGTTGTTGTCGTTATGTGCCGTGGACTCATGGTGACCCTGTACAGGGTTTCTGAGTCTGTAAATCTGTATGGGAGGTGAAAGCCTCATCTTTCTCCCACGGAACAGCTGGTAGTTTTGAACTGCGGACCTTGTGGTTCACAGCCTGATTTGTAACCACTATACTACCAAGAGCTTCTTGCTCTCCCAGCATAGCCCCATTTTATTTCACACAACTCAAAGTGAATTTCCATGATTTCAGTCAAGCTTAAAACATCCCACCTAGGCAATCCTACTCACTTGCCAGTGTCCTCCTCTGGCACTGCCATGAAACCCAGAATGGCACACAGCAGCCATCCTGCCTGTTGTGGCACCACAGAAAACCACCTGGATCTTTTTGCCTAGGCTCTTTTGTTACCGTATTACCACTAAGACAGTGGTTACTTTTTCGAAAGTCTAGAGAAAACCAACTATGATATGTGAAACTGCCCTGTACTTGTTTAGAATATTCACCGTAATTTGCCTTTCTTCCCATAAACGAGACACAGTGAGGGCATTTGACCTCCTTAACTGCACAAGGGGACAAGAAGACTCAAGATAAGCAGCCCAAAGTTGATGCTTATGAGATGGAAGTCAGACATCTCACGCAGCTTCTCTCACATGCCAACTTTTTATTTTGTTACCAATTCTGATACCTGCCACCCCTTTAGCACTCTCTACTTCTCTGCTGGTGTCCTGGTGTGATATTGGGAGTTAATGCGCTGGACTGTGAAGTTGGTCTAAACTGCAAGGTTGATGGTTCAAGCTCAACAGTTGCTCCTCAGAAACCCTAGACAGGATCGCTATGGGTTGGAACTTTTTCAATGGCACTTAAAAACAGCAATTTTGCTGCTGAGTTCCATGATTAGATGCAATGGCCACAAACAACTCACAGGCCATATTCATGATTACAGGGACATGACAGGTTACAATCCAGAACCAGATACTAGCCAGATAACTATCGTTCTGTGGTCAGGCAGTTTCTTGGTCGTGCCTGCAGGCAGAACTCTCCACAACCCTTGACCTCTTGACTCTTGGACACTCATGCTGGGCTGGACTGACCTCTACTCTGCTCAGACAAGTGTTGCAAAGCTCTTTAACTCCACTGATAAGTGCCCAAAGGCACCCTACTCCACCAGCAAACCTCGGTCCAAAGGTGCTCAGCATCATGGATCTTCAAGATGAGTTTTACCAAGTGTTCAGAGGCACTGTACCAGCAAGCCTCCTCTCCGAAGACACCTGAAAGCTCACTGCACCATTTCCTGACAGTCTCCTGGTTCTGCTGCCTCTGTTGGCAGTTTCCTTGTTGCTGTTCCTCACTGCCTCTTACCAGGATCCTGGGTCCAAAAGGCAAAGTTTACTCCAGTCCCCTCTCTGCTTGCTTCTTGCCCCTGCACATATTCTGACATAAAATATGTAAAGGTGATGACTAGGGTAAGGTCAGTGACATAAGTCATAGTGTCCTGTAAGGCTGTTGTTGTTAAGTGCCATCAAGCTGATTGAGAGCCACCCTGACCAGGGTTTCCGAGGAACAGTTGGTGGGTTTGAACCCTGACCTTGTGGTTCGCAGTCCAGTTCTTATCCTACAGAGTCATACCAGAAGTCAGTAAGACAGTGATTTGAAATACATCCCACTCTAGCTTTCCCTCATTAACAGAATGAACAAATCACTCCAAAATAAGACTGCACCAGCTGCTCCTCAGAAACCCTATACAGGGTCACGATGAGTCAGAGAGACTTGACGGCACTTAACAACAACAACAGCAATTATGTCAGATCACAAAATGGAGGGCAACCACACAATATTAAGAAACATGGACTAGCTAAGTTGACATATATTTGGTGGTGGTGGTGGTTAGGTGCCATCAAGTTGGTACCAACTCATAGCAACAGTATGCACAACAGAACAAAACTCCGCCTGGTCCTGAGCCAACCTTACAACTGTAACTATGTCACTGTTGCCAGTCCATCTTGTTGGGGGTCTTACTCTTCTGTCTCAGACCCTTCACTTTACCAGACATGATTGCCTTCTCCAGGGACTGGTTCCTCCAGATAATTTGTCTAAAGTATGAGAGACAAAGTCTGGCCATTCTGGCTTATAAGGAGCATTCTAGCTATACTTCCTCCAACACAAATTGGTTTGTTCTTTTGATAGTCCATAGTACTTTTAATATTCTTCTTCAACACTATAACTCAAATACATCAATTCTTCTACGGTCTTCCTTATTCATTGTCCAATTTTCACTTGCATATGAGGTTATTGAAAATACCAAGGTTTGGGCCAGATACACTGACATCTCTGCACTTCAACACTTTTTAAGAGTTTTTGTGCAGCAGTAATACAACACGTCATTTGATTTCTTGACTGTGTTTCCATGAATGTTAATGGTTGACCTAAGCAAAATAGTCTTTGACAACTTCAATCTTTTCTCCATTTTTGCGGATGTTGTTTATTAGTCCAGTGGTAAGGATTTTTGTGGGGTTTTTTAACACTAAGGTGCAAGCCTTACTGAAGGCTGTGGTCTGTGATCTTCATCAATAAATATTTTAAGTCTTCCTCGCTTTCAGCAAGCAAGGTTGTATCATCTGTATATCACAGGTTGATAATGAGTTTTCATCCAATCCTGATGCCACATTTTTCTTCATATAATCCAGCTTCTTGAATTATTTGCTCAACGTATAGACTGAGTAAGTATGGTGACAGAATACAACTTTGCACACACCTTTCCTGATTTTAAACCATTTGGTGTTCCTTTTTTCTGTTCGAAAAACTGCCTCTTAGTCTATGTACAGATTCTTCATGAGCACAATGAAGTGTTCTGGAATACTCATCCTGTGCAGTGATGTCCATAGCTTGCCATGATCCACACAATGGAAAGCTTTTTATAGTCAATAAAGCACACGTAAATATTTTTCTGGTATGCTCTGCTTTCATCCATCTGGCATCAGATATCCCTCCTTTCACATCCACATTATTCAGTCTATAACATTCCTCCTTTAGTCTCATTCATTCATTATGCAGGAATCACAAAGACTATAGCAAGAAGGGCCATACTGAGTCATTCACTGTACTATGCTTCCTAACACAACTTCATCCTGATTTGTTGTTATTAAGTGCCATCGAGGCTATGAATCTTTATGGGAACAGAAGACCTCATCTTTCTCCCAAGGAGTGCCGGGTGGCCTTGATGCACTGACGTTGTGCTTTGTAGTCCAGCGCTTACCTTATAGAGCCATTGTTTTACTCATTGTGGCATACATGTAAGAATGTATGTTGTTGTTGTTGTTAAATGCCATCAAGTCAACTCAGACTCATAATAACCCTGTATAGGGGTTCTGAGGAGTAGCAGCTGGTCATTCTGGACTGCCGAGCTTATGGTTTGCAGTTCAGTGCTGATCGTTCAGGACCACACCAGGAGTGATAAGAATGTAGAGACATGAATAAAAGGCCCCAAGAGTCAATGAACCTCCAAGGCTTTAAATAGTGATATTTTAACCCAGGTCTGTGCCCTGTTCTCCAGCCTTTCTAGACTGGGGGTTCATTTGTGTAGATTATCCTTTTTTTTGTCCCTTCTCACAGTCTCATCTCAGAGGGACAGCCAAAATTTAGTATATCTCCCCAGGATTATCAGAAGATAGTCACATTTTCCCCTGACATCGTTCTGGCTGGGTTTTATTTTTTTAAGTTCTTATTGAGAATTATGTGATAATTTACATGGGGGAACATTAGCTTCACATTCATCCTATAGTATTTCATTTCATTGCAATGATTACAAACCCCTCCATGCATCATCAAACAACCAAAGGGTACACCCCATAAGCCCATATCCCCAGCCATCAGAAACTGTTAGAATTTTGCAAGACCAATGACTTATTCATTGCAACTACCCTTTATTCAACAACGTGGGCAGAGACTGTACATGTGAACCTCACTGAATATAATATACAGAAATTAAATCAACTACATCTGTGAAAAGAAATAGTGGAGAAACAACACAATTAGTGAGAACAAGACCCAGGGGCCAACTGCAGAACAAACCAATAACTTCTAATATGAAAGTTCAAGTTGTAACTGTAGGAAATGACAAGAAGAGACCACAGGAACCACAATATGACCTTGGGTATATTATATCTGAGTTTAGAGACTATCTCCAGAACTGACACATTGAACTCCAATGACCAAAGAGCAGATGACTTGTGGAATGACATCAAAGACACCCTACATTAAGAAGCCAAAAGGTCTTTATAAAGCTAGAAAAGACCAAAATGGATGTCAGAGAGACTCTGAAATTGGGTGGTTTTGTTTTTTTTTTAAGGTTTTTATTGTGGATTGAATGAAAGTTTACAGGGCAGATCATCAGTTTTACATTCAACAAATCATACACCTTGTTTCATTACAATGATTATAATCCCGTCCGCGTACCATCAGTTAAAAGTATTTCTCTCTATTCACTTTAGCTTTAAAAAAACAACACTCAGGCATATATAATAATTTACACCTCCAAAGGGTAAGTCTGCCTCCTGGCCACCAGCTGTAAGTCCCTCTCTTCCCATGAATCTTGTGTCCTCAGCTGCTCCCCATCTCTATGACCCCATCTCGGCCTCCTTCTCTGGCATTGCTGCTTCTCTGGATAAGGTCCCACATTCTGCTTGTGATCTTTTCCCTTGATAGTAACGTCCTCTGTTTCTGGACTGTAAGATCAACCACTCCATTGTTTTTCTGTTTTTGTTTTACAGACAAAAGCTTTTGGTTTTAATACACAAAGTAAATGAGGTCCTTGGTGAGTTCCTGTTCTACCCTGTAGCCTGACTCCTCCTTGATGGCCATGGGCTGCCATCAAGGGTGGTCATGGACCGTCATGGATGAAGGAGCAGAGCTGGGTTCCAGGCACTTCAGCAGCCTCTTGGGGTCAGGAGTCCAGGCTGGAGAGTGGGGCCAGGACAGCCCAACCAGCCTGCCCTAGGAACAAAGGACAAGAGAAGGTCATGTTCCTCTGTGTCTGCCTCTCCTCTGTTGTTGTGCCAAAGAGGCGGCTGGGTTCTAGCAGGTCAGCCATCAGTTCAGCGTGGCACCTGGCTGTGGTGCAGGCTGAACTCCTTGGTCTTGAGACGAGACTGGCGATGCTGTTGGTTATGTTGACGCTCAGGGTCGCGGGGCCCGAGCCTCCAGGGCTGTAGGGCGGCACCATGCTGTAGGGAGACGAGGCTGTCCAGGAGAGATAATCTGGACTCAGGGCAGTGGGCCGGGGAGCCACAGGCTGCTCGATGAAGCCTCCTGGCTGTAGGGCTTGAGGAGCGAAGTGGACCGGTTGGCCAGCATGGCTCTCTCATTTCGGCGGAATTTGGCACAACGGTTTTGGAACCAGACCTGGACGCGCGCCTTGCTGAGGTTGACTCGCCGGGCGAGCTCCTCGCTCATGCAGGCATCAGGGTAGTGAGTGCCTGCAACTGGCTGCTGTTGAACGTGGTGCGATGGTGCGATTTCTCCGCTGCTGCTTCTTCCATTTGGCGCGCTGCGCCCCTGGCTGGGGCACTCACCTCCCACTCCATTATTTTTGTTACAAAACTTCTACCTTTGCAATTGTGACAGTCGCAATTAGTCATGATAACAATTATTCACTATTGAATCATATGACTCTTGTGGCCATCTCTTTTCACTAGACCCATCTAGACAATATGACAGCTATTCAGTGGGGACTCTATTTCCCACCACACACTCTTAAACTTTACTCCTTCTTGAAACCTTGTAATCCAGTCACTTTGAGCCTTTATTGTTCCCTCATTTTAGGTAGCCAATGTCTCAGTTGCCCATCCCTATCTACCCTGTGTACATAGGGGATAGCATTGATACTTGATATGAAGACTCCTTCTTCTCTGTTGGTATTTAGAGTTACTACCTCCATGAGTATAGGTCAGGTTCATCAAATTGTAGCAATTTACCCTTGTTTCCTTTATCAACAACAAAAAAATTTTGTGTATGTGTAATAGTGGTTACGAATCGGGCTGCAAACCTTAAGGTCAGCAGATCGATACTACCAGCTGCTCTGCGGGAGAAAGATGAGGCTTTCTGCTCCCATAAAGATCTACAGCCTCGGAAACCCTGTTCAGAGTCGCTCAACGGCACTTAACGACAACAACAGTCTTCCTCTAGTCGAGTTCTGATTATCAAGTCATCGAGACTAGGTCAAATGGGTACTGTCTGCAAGTTTGGGTGTTCTTGTACATCTCCCCTCACTTCATAGCAGCTGGATGCTTCATTCTCAGCTTTAGCCCTCTGTGGCTATGTCCTTGTCCTTTGGCTCAAGTGTCCCCAGGTCTCACCCAACTTTGGACCAACCAGCCCTCCTCTTCTCTCGCTCATCTCCAGGTCAACAAGAGTCAACAGACTGTGGTTGAACTCAGTCCATTTCTTCACTGCTGCCTTTCCCCCTCTTCCACTCACCAGTAGACTAATGTCACCAGCAAGCTTACATGCCTGTTCATTCGTTCCCTTTGAGTTTCAGTCTTAGAGAGAGTTTGTCCTGAAGGGACTTAATTGCTTGCCTTGATGTCTTCCTGGTGAACAGCTTGCTTATACTTTGTAGTAGCCAGTCATTCTGACATTTTTGTTTTGGGTTTTTCCTGATGATCTTTCTCTGAAGATGTAGCATCTGTTGCTACAAGAGCTAGACAGAAAATTTCAAAGATCAGCTCAAGAAGATAAAGACAAATATTAAAACAAAATGTGCAAAGACAATGGATCAGAAAACCAAAAAGAAGAACACGCTCAGCATTTCTCAAGCTGGGGGAACTGAAGAAAAAATTCACACCTTGACTTTCTTTATTGAAAGATTCTCTGGGAAAATTATTGAAGGAAGCAGAAAGCATCAAGAGAAAATGGAAGGAATACACAGAGTCACTGTA
>NW_006408669.1:4447802-4449148 GCF_000296735.1 Chrysochloris asiatica
CAGCTTGCTTATACTTTGTAGTAGCCAGTCATTCTGACATTTTTGTTTTGGGTTTTTCCTGATGATCTTTCTCTGAAGATGTAGCATCTGTTGCTCTAGCTGTTCCAGGCTGATCTGCTTGTCCTTGCTAGTGGGAATGTCCCACCTCATAAGGTTCTGGATGGGACTCAGTATTCCACCTAAGGTCCTATACTCTGCAAAGGCTTTGCACAAGTCCTATTTCACTGGGAAAGTTCTAGAACTTTTAGGTATTCCAGTAGACGAGCAGTGAGGAGCTCCATCACCAACAACACAGAATACTGGACCAAGCGGGCTCAGGGGATGATGCTAGAGCTCTGAACCACATATAAAGAAGTATTTAGAAGATTGGAAGGCTTACAACTAGCGGAATTTGTAGCAGAATGAAGAAATCCATTGCTTTCTAGTTCAAGCTACTCCCGGAGCTGCCATCTTGGGAGAGACCCAGTGGGGGAAGGATCAAAACAGCCACAAACGTCTGACAGAACCACGGAGATATAGGTGTGGACGTTCTTTATTTGATATCTGTTCATTGCTCTCTCATTGTCTGTGCACTTCCATTCTGGTGACTAGAGGGGACGCCTGAGCGAATGGAACCCCTGCAGGGTTCTACTACGCATGTGCACAGAGCTCCTCAAAATTTAAAGTGACAGTTTCCACTTAAAACCAAACGACCAACCCTCGTCTGTCAGTTTGTCGTACTGTGGTGGCTTGTGAGTTGCTGTGATTCTGAAACCTATGCAACTGGTATTTTAAATACCAGCAGGGTCATCCACGGTGGACAGGTTTCAGATGAGCTTCCAGACAAAGACAGACTAGGAAGAAAGAATGACGAACTACTTCCGAATATTTAGTCACTGAAAACCTTATGAATAGCAGAGAAATACTGTGAGATATAGTGCCGGAAAATGAGCCCCTCAAGTTGGAAGGCACTCAAAATGCGACTGGGGAAGAGCTGTCTCCTCAAAGTAGAGTTGACTATGATAACACGAATGGAGTAAAGCTCGTGGGAGAAAAGACCGTGGGACCTTCGTTTGCTGATGGGGTACAACGCACAATGGAGACAAACAGCTGTAAACATCCATTGAAAATCGGAACATGGAATTTATGAAGTATGAATCTGGGAAAATTGGAAGTTGTCAAAAATGAAATGGAATACATAAATATCGATTTCTTGGCATTAGTGAGCTAAAATGGACTGATACTGGCCATTTTGAATCTGACAAACACATGGTTTACTATACAGGGAATGACAAATTGAAGAGGAATGGTGTTGCATTCATCATCAAAAAGAACATGTCCAGATCAGTCATGAGGTACAATGCTGT
>NW_006408669.1:4457006-4459521 GCF_000296735.1 Chrysochloris asiatica
AAGAATGTTCACACCTTTGTCTCTGTGGTTCTATCAGACGTCAGTGGCTGCTCTGATCCTTCCCCCGCTTGGTCTCACCCCAGATGGTGGCTCTGGGAACAGCTGAGCATCTTGAATTAGAAAGCGCTGGATTTCTTTCTTCTGCTACATATTCCCCTGGTTGTAAGCCTTCCAACCTTCTAAATATTCTTTTATATGTGGTTCAGAGTTTTGGCACCATTCCTTGCACCTACTTGGTCCTGTATTCTGTTTTGTAGCTGACAGAGCTCCTTACTGCTCTTCCACCTGATCTGCCATCTTGTTTGTTCTCTCTGGCTGTTTTTTTCTTTTGTTTTTCACAAATTTCTTTTTCATCTCCATCTTCCACCTCCTGCTCTGTCTTCTGCAAGTTATGACCTTTTGTCTCTTCTACACACCCAAATGTCCCTAGGTGATACAAATGGCTGGCTGTTCAAACTTACCCAGCAGCGACACAGAGGACAGGCCTGGTGAGTTGCTGACATTAAAATTACAACCAAGAAAACCCTATTGAGCAGTAGACTCTAACACATGGGGTTGCTACGAGTCAGGGCTCATTATGGCAAACAACACCATGACCAACAACATACAATATAAAAAAGTTCACAGAAAAATTCCAGTATGTTTTCATTCAATGGACTGTCCCCTTGTCAAGAAGCCCTGGTAGTGCTTTGGGTTAGGTGTTGGGATGTTAACTGAAAGGTTCAAACCCAGAAGTCACTCTGCAGGAGAAAGATAAGGGTGTCCGCTTCTGTAAGGTTTTGTTTCAGAAATCCTGTAAAAAGTTGCTATGAGTCGGTATGAACTTGATGGCAGTGGGTTTGGTTTGGTGGGTTGTCAGCACTCTATCTGCACATTCATGTTTAATTAAGGACTGTCACCTCCATCAAACCATGAGCTCTGTGGGGGCAATAGAGAACATGCACTGGTTTCCATCTGAGCACCTGGAAGACCCTCCAGGACCCTTTGCCTACTTAATGCCTTTCCCTGTAACTAGATTGAGAACCAATGGTACTGAAGAAAGAAGTCAAGTAGTACTGAAGGCTTTGTTGAAAAACAAGACTCTAGGAATTGATGGAAAACAAATTCAAATGTTTCAACAAACAACTGCAGTGCTGAATGCACTCACTCGATGATGGCAAGAGATTTGGAAGACACCTATAACTGGCCAGCTCATTGGAAAAGATTCGTCTTTGTGTCCATTCCAAAGAAAGGCTGACCCAACAGAATGAGAAAATTATCGAATGATATCATTAAGCTCACATGCAAGTAAAATTTTACTGAAGATAACTCAAAAACAGTTACAGCAGTATATCAACAGAGAACTTCCAGAAATTAAAGTTGGATTTAGAAGAGAACATGGAACTAAAAATATCATTGCTGACATCAGATGGATCTTGGCTGAAAGCAGAGAATACCAAAAAGATGTTTCCTTGTGCTTTGTTGATTATACAAAGGTATCTGACTGTGTGGATCATAACAAACTATGGATAACACTGCAAAGAATGAGTATTGCAGAGTACTTGATTGTGTTCATGAAGAACCTGTACATACCCTAACAGGCAGTCGTTTGAACCAAACAAGGGGATATTGAATGGTTTAAAATCAGGACTGGTGTGAGTCTGTCACCATACTTAGTCTAATTGTTGTATTATATGAAGAAGAATGTGGCATAGTCTATAATATGTGGATGACACTACCTTACTTACTGGGAGCAAAGAGGACTTGAAATACTAATGAAGATGAAGGACTACAATCTTCAGTTTGGATTGCACCTCAATGTAAAGAAATCACAGTTGGATCAATAAATAACATCATGAAAAACAGAGAAAAGATTGTAATCATCAAAGATTTCATTTTACTCAAATCTGCAATCAACACTCATGGAAGTGGCAATCAAGAAATCAATAATTTTATTGCACTAGGCAAATCGGTTGCAAAAAACCTCTTTAAAGTGTTCAAGAGCAAAGATGTCAGTTTGAGGACTAAGATGTTCCTGACCCAAGCCATGGTATTTTCAAAAGCCTCATATGAATGAGAAAGATGGACAGTGAATAATGAAAATGGAAGATTAATTGATGCATGTGAGTTATGGTGTTGATGAAGAAAATACCATGAAGTGCCAGAACAAACCAATCTGTTTTGGAAAAAGTACAGCCAGAATGCATCTTAAAAGGCAAAATGTTGAGACTTCCGCTCTGGTTTTTTGGACATGTCAGGAGAGACCAGTTCCAGAAGAGGCTAGTTCCAGGAGAGACCAGGAATAGGAGAGACCAGTTCCATGCTTGGTAAAGTGAGGGTTAATGAAAAAGACGAAGACCCCAACAAGATGGAGTGACACAATTGTAGCAACAGTGGGCTCAAACGTACCAACAATGAAGGAATGTCCCAGTGTGGCCACATCCCCGCCAGTATTTATTGTCCTCTACATTTTTTATCTTTTCTGTTATTGTTGGTGTGAGATGATATCTCATTGTTGTTTTGATTTGCATCTCTC
>NW_006408669.1:4459698-4478548 GCF_000296735.1 Chrysochloris asiatica
CTGTTCATGTCCTGTGCCTACTTTTTAATTGGGTTATTTGTCTTTTTCTTGTAGAGGTGTTGTAGTTTCCTATATATTTTAGAAATGAGTCCCTTGTGTGATGTGTTGTTGCAAAAGATTTTTTCTATTCTTTGGTTTCACTTTTTACTCTTTTGGTGAAGTCTTTTGATGCACAAAAGTTTTTTAATTTGTAGTATGTCCCAATCATCTATTTTGTCTACTTTTGTTTGTATAGTTTCAAAATGTTTGGTAGTCTGTGTATTCCCTGTATTAGAGCTCTCACATTTTTCCTTATTTTTTCATTGATGACTTTCATAATTTTGGGATTCGCATTTAGGTCTTTAATTCATGCTGAGTTGTTTTTTGTATAGGGCCTGAGGTAAAGGTCTTGTTTCAATCTTTTGCATATCGTTTTCTAGTTCTGCTAGCACCATCTATTAAAGAGAGTATCTCCTCCCCATGTAACATAACTAGGCACTTTGTTGAAAACCAGTTGGTTGTATGTGGATGGGTTAATTTCTGGATTCTCCATTCTGTTCCATTGATCAATGTACCTTTCATTGTACCAGTACCAGGTTGTTTTGCCCACTGTAGCTGTGTAGTAGATTTTGAAATCGGTGTGTGAGAGGCCTCCAACCTTATTCTTCTTCTTGAGCAGTGCTTTGCTTATCCTGGGTCTCCTTCCTTTCCATATAGTTTGTAATTGTCTTTCCCATCTCTTTGAAGAATGTCGCTGGAATCTGGATTGGGATTGCATTATATATGTATATTGCTTTGGGTAGTATTAACGTTTTCACGATGTTGAGTCTTCCTATCCAGGAACATGATATCTTTTTCCACTTTCATAAATTTCTTTTGATTTCTTCTAGCAGTGTCTTGTAATTCTCTTTGTATAGATCCTTTGTTTCTCTGGTTACGTTCATTCCAAATATTTCATCCTTTGGGTGGCTATTGTAAATGTTATTTCTTTCCTAATGTCCTTTTCAGTGCTGTCATTGTTGCTATGGAGGAATCCAACTGATTTTTGGATGTTAATCTTATACCCTGCCACTTTGCTGAATCCTTTGGTAAGGACTAATAGATGTTTTTTTTTTTTACTAACTCTTTGGTGTTTTATATGTATAGGATCATATCATCTGCAAATAGAGAGAGTTTTATTTCCTCTTTGCCAACTTGGATGCCTTTACTTTCACTATCTTGCCGTATAGCTCTGGCTAATACTTCCAAAATAATATTGAAAAGGAGGGGGGACAAATGGCATCCTTGTCTGGTTCCTGTTCGCAGAGGGATGGCTTTCAGTTTCTCTCCATTGAGAGTGAGTATTTGTATAAATGCTCTTGATTATGTTGAGGAATTTCCTTTCAATTCCTACTTTGTTGAGTGTTTTTATCAGGAATGGATGTTGGATTTTGTCAAACGCCTTTTCTGCATCGATGGATATGATCATGTGCTTCTTGTCCTTTTTCTTATTTATGTGGTGGATTACAATGATTGTTTTTCTAATGTTGAACCATCCTTGCATCCCTTTTATGAAACCCACTTGGTCGTGATGTATTATGTGGTGCTGGATTCTGAAGAACAACAGCATTTTGCCATCTTTTTGAATAGAAGTGAAGTGTTCATGGTCTGGAGCTTGACTGAATTTGAATTCTGGCTCAGTCACTTGCAGTGTAGCTGTATAACTTTTGACAAGGTATTTTACCTCTTTAGACACCTCAGTTTCTCTTCTGGTAAGTGGGATAATAATAGGATTAAATTAGATATTTTTGTAAATGTTTAAAAGCATAGAAAACCCTTAATAAATATTAGTGGCTACTGTTGAAAGTGCCATGGGCTGCCAAAAGAACCAATAGATCTGTTCTGGAAGACATGCAGCCAGAGTGCTCCTTGGAGGCCAAGATGGCCAAACTTCTTCTCTCATACTTCGGACATATTGTCAGGAGGGACCAGTCGCTGGAGAAGGATATCATGTTTGATAAGGTGGAAGGTCAGAGAAAAATAGGAAGAATCCCAACGAGATGGATTGGCCAAGTGGCAGCATCTGTGGACTCAAGTGTGGCAACAGTAGTGAGGTTGGCCCAGGATCAGGCAGTGTTTTGTTCTGCTGTGGATAGGGTCGCTATGGGTCAGTATTGACTCGATGGCATCTAACAACAACAAATCAATATTTTTACTTGCTGCATTCATTATTTACCCATTGTTGTGTGAGAAATTGGGGTCCTGGTGTGGCTTTGTAGGATAAGTAGGGGAGTGCTAACCACAAGGTCAGCAGTGCTAACCCAGCAGTTGCTCCTTGGAATCGCTATACTAGGTCACTGTGAGTCAGAACTGACTCAACGTCACCGAACAACATATAAGAAATTAAGGAATCTTGCAGTGCAGTGGTTAAGCATTGGAGTGATCACGCAAATGGCAGTGCTTGGAACCTACCAGTACCTCTGTGGATGACATTTTAGAGTCATAGAAACCCCATGGGGCAGTGTTCATCTGTTTATGAGTTGGAATGGATACAACATTTAACATATTATCCTGATATATTTTTGTTGTTGTTGTTGTTGTTGAGTGCAGTGGAGTTGGTTTTGACTCACAGCCACCCTGTTTAAGATTTCCAAGGAGCAGCTGATGAGTTTTAACTGTCGACCTTGCAGTTCAAATGACCATGCAGTCCAGTGCTTATCCTATAGGTAACAGCTGTAAACATAAGAATTTACTATCTTTCACCGATTCTGTTTACCAGGAATTCGGGAGTGGCTTAAATGGACCATTCTAAACTGGAGTCTCTTATAAGGCTGTGCTTAAGAAGTCAACTGGACAGGCTTACTGGTCAGAAAGACATTGGAGGAAACTGAGACTGTGGCCCTCAACCACCCTTCAGGTCTGGAAAGGAATTTAGCCACGTGGCTCAATTTTCAGACCAGCAGTGGATAGGTTTATGGGGATTGGGAGGATGGAGGGACAACAACACTAGCGACAACACAAGATATGCATACCATGGAATGGTCATTTATTCAAAATCAAAAGGACAACATTTTCCTAAGGACAAAGTTGAGACGGGTTAGGAAGCGAGGTGGAATGCAAATAGGAACCAGAGAGAGGAAGCGGGATCGCTGTTGCTGCAGGGAGGGGATTGTAATGATTGATTTGAAACAGCGTATAATTTGTTGAATGTAAAGCTGATGATGTAGTCTGTAAACCTACACTCAATTCATAATAACATTTTTTTAAAAAAAGATGTCAGGTGGTGAATGTAAAACTAATGTTCTCCCATGTAAACGATCACATAATTCACAATAAAACATCAAGAACAAAACAAAACAAAACAAAAGATGTCAGGTGGGGCTGCAGTTCGACTTCCCCAACTTCGGTTCTTTTCCAGGTGAACTTTTCCCATGTTGCTTTAATGTTCTCTTGACCTGGTAGCTGCCTTCCCAGAATGAGCAATCTAAGAGCCCTCATTTCTTTTTATGATGCAGCATTAGAAGTCACGCCACCACCGCCATTCTCTTGGTTTTGGTCACACATACAACTGTGATTCACTGTGGGAGGTGCCTACGTGTTATTCTTGTGGTTGTTGTGAGCCCTAGAGTCAGTTGTGACTCATGGTGACACCATGTGGCTGAACAGAACTATCTTATAGGGTGTTGGGTTTTTTTTTCTTTCTGTAATCTTTACAGAAGTAGCTTGCCAGACCTTTCTCCCATGGAGTGACTTGAGTGGGTCTGAGTCTCCAACCTTTCAATCGGCAGCCTACAGTTTAACTGCGGCACTGCCACAGCTCTTTATGAATCTCGGGAGGTTAGGATTACTCAGAGATGTTATGCATTGAACTGTGTCCAATCCCCATGTATTAGATGTTGGAATCCTGATCCCTTTATCTGTGGATGTAAAGTAATATAATGTAAAAACCTTCCATAATGTAATCTAAACTTAGGTTAATAAGGCCAGCCCAGGGTAATGTCTTCAACCTAACCACTTCTGAGTTATAAAAAGATCAGTTTAGACATAGAAACAAGCAACTGTTGAGGACGACAAATGCTACGTGAGGATCATCAAGAACCAAAGAATACCAATGGTGACCCACAAGGAAGTCATCAACAGGGCTGGGACCCTGGTTTGGACTAGGTCATTGTGATCTACCGCTACTGGTATAGAACCACACAAGTCAGTGACTTTGACTACCAAAAATGTCTTCGGACGCTCAAAGTCCAAATTCCAAGTGCTGAGACTCTCTGTGGGCTCTGAGGAAGTGTCCTTGTTTTCTTTCAGCAATTGTAGGCCCAGTATTGTTTGGAGACCTCTCTACTTCTTGGTAGCAATCTTCCCATGCATCTAGGCACGTCACAGTGCATAGACCCCAAGTCCAAAGGACGGACTCACTCCTGGCTCTGCTGTCTTGGTGGTAGTTGGTTCGCACCTTTCTGCTCAAGTCTCCTTTAGTCTCTTGTAAGATAAAACGTGTTGTATGCCACACTCTTGGGAATTGCCAGGATCAGAGTGGTGGTGGGATTAAGGGTAGAGACCTGGTGTATCTTTGTAGGGTAAACAATGGTCTGCAATGTTGGCTTGAACTATGAGGCCGGTGGTTCAAACTCATCTGCCGCTCCTCAGAAACCCTATACAAGGTTACTATGAGTGGGACAGGACTTAATGGCACTTACCAACAACAACATACCCATCCTTAATCCTCTTATTGGATTATCACATCAAATCACATCACATGGTATAGCTACATCTCAATTGCCAATCAACCCACTGAGAACCCAAGCATAGCCAAGTTGACACAGAACCTTACTATCACAGAAACTATGGGAAACTCAACTGTTCATTAAAGCCCCCATGTGTGATAATGACATTACAGCAACAAGATAGGGGCCATTTGGAGCTTTACGGGCACATTTGTACACTGGTTTCCTCCAAGGGAAATAGTACTAATAAGGCCTTTGGAATGCGTGCTTACATGGGGCTACATGCTGGCTAAGGAAAAAAAATCCAAGAAAAAAAGAACTATTGAATCAAAGTCTCATCTTTTGTCTTCCTTCCCCTTGCACTCCGGGCTCAAGTCAGAAGGAATTTCTTCTGATTCTTCAGAGTGCTCCTGACTCTTTTCTCTCATTTCAAGACATCTTGGAGTTTGATGTTGCTGTTGTGTACCATTGAGTCAGTTCTGACTCATCACCACCTTGTATAGGGTTTCCAAGGAGTGGCAGGTGGGTTTGAACCACCAACCTTGTTGTTAGCAGGCCCGTGCTGATCCTACAGGGCCACACCAGGACTCCTTTTATTTGATAATTCCTCCTATCCATTTAACTTAACTCCCTTCTTCTCATGATTCAGATCTCAGCTTAAACACCACTTTCTCCAAGAAGCGGTCCCTGATTCTGCTAGGTTGGCACTGCTGTGTGTACTTTGTCTCAGACCATAGGCCGTATCCAGGGCTTGGCATCCCCAAGTGAGGGGGAAGAACTGATGGAAGGGACAAAGCCAAGAGGAAGAAGTTAGCGTGGCGGATTCTTTCCATCTAGCATTGTCCAAAAGCATTTTCAACAAGAATGGAGTCTTCTGTATCTGTACTACACAATACAAAAACCATGAGCCACATGTGGCTATTGAGAATTTGGAAAGGCGCTCTGGTAGCGTAATGGTTTTACGAATCGGGCTGTGAACCGCAAGGTCAACAGTTAGAAACTACCAGCTGTTTTGCTGGAGAAAGATGAGGCTTTCTGTGCCCGTAAAGATTTACAGCCTTGGAAACACTGTGCAGGGTCGCTATGAGTCGGAACCGACTCCACGGCACATAACCAACCAACCAGTATGACTAAGGAACTAAATTTTACAACAGAACCAAGGAACTGAAATTTAAATTTTATTCAAGTGTAATTCATTGAAATATGAACCGCCATATGAGATTTACACCCTTGGAAACCCTGTACAGGGTCGCTATGGGTCGGAACCGACTCGACAGCACTTCACAACAACAACAAATATGAGATTAGTAGCTACGGTATTACCTAACCAGCTCTTACAGAAACAACCATACCCAGTGCCATGTGGTCTCTTCAATTCTGACTCATGACGACCCCCTGTGTTACAGAATAGAACTGCGCTAATAAAGTTTACTTGACTGCAATCCTATGGAAGTAGATCCCCCGGCCTTTCTTCAGCATTACTGGGAAAATTCAAATGGCTAACCTTTAAGTTACTAGATGAACACAATTTGCTCATGCCACCCATCAAAAAAAAAAAAAAAAAAAAATCAATCTCACTGTCACTGAGTCTATTCTGACTTGCAGTGACCCTAAAGGACAAAGTAGACCTACCTCATAAGGTTCCCAAGACTGTAGACCTTAAGAAATCAGACTGCCACGTATTTCTTGCTCAGAGTGGCTGGTAGGTTCAAACCTTTTGATTGTTAGCCAAGCACTTTAATCACTGCATCATACTCAGAGACCTTTTTAGAGCAAGTGTTGTTGTTAAGTGCCATCGAGTTGGTTCCGACCCATAGCGACCTTGTATAGGGTTTCCGAGGCTGTAAATCTTTACAGGAGCAGAAAGCCTCATCTTTCTCCGGCGAAGCAGCTGGTAGTTGCGAACTACTGACCTTGTGGTTCACAGCCCGATTCGTAACCACTACGCTACCAGGGCTCCTTACCAGACAAGTGTAGCCCTCTGCCATTGAATCAGTTTCTACTCATAGCGACCCTATAGGTTAAAGTAGAACTAACTACTCCTATGGATTCAAGACGACATCTTTTTGGGGAAAGGCTCATCTTTTCTCATGGAGCGACTGTTGGGAATAGTCTTTGTGGTTAGCAGCCTAATGCCTAACACACTGTGCCACCAGAAAGATGCTTGCCTAGAGGACTGGTTTTGAGAAAGAAGTGGCAGATGGGCTTTGTAGGCAGAATAGTCCCCTTCGACCAGGAGGGCCCATGAGAAACTAAATCTAGTGTATTAAACTGAATCTATTGTTGTTGCTGTCAGGTGCCATCGAGTTGGAACCCACTCATAGCGACCCCATGCACAGCAGAACGAAACAATGTCCGATCCTGGGTCAACTTCACTGCCGCTGCCACACTTTAGTTCATCAATGATGCCACCTGGCCTATCCATCTCGTTGGGGGTCTTCCTCTCTTTCTCTGACCCTCCATCTTACCCAACATGACATCCTTCTCCAGCGACTGTTCCTTCCTGACAACATGTCCAAAGTATGAGAGACGAAGCTTAGCCATCCTGGTCTCCAAGGAGCACTCTGGCTGCACCTCTTCCAAAACAGATCTATTGGTTCTTTTGGCAGCCCATGGCACTTTTGGTATTCTCCTCCAACACCACAATGAATCTAGTGTAGCCTAAATGCTGGCTAAGAGATTGATGATGATGCCCTGCTTCCTATTTGTAATTGTGCTGTGGTCAATGAAAGGGTCTAAGGGCACAAGGGACTGGTTTTCTGATTGTAACATTTGAGAGAGGTGTTTTGGGTGTGGGAGGCTTTTGCCTGTATCTGATACCTAGGGCAAGGGTCAGAGCTGCAATCTATTAGGAATGTCAACAGTTGTAATGTCTGCATATAAATCTGTACCATTTAAGAGAAGCCAAGAGATAGCCTTTGTTTTCTTCCTTTCTTTCATAGCAGTCTGCTAGGCTTTGTGAAGAGAACATGTAACAATTTCGCATCTTTTCCTTTAAAAGTTCCCAGAAACAAGTGCATAAAAACGTCCACATGAAGGCTAGGAGTCAACCATTCTGGGTTCCACAGCTGTTTTGTTAGACTTGCTGTCTATGCCTCAGCTTTCCCATTTGTCAAATGTCAGTGCTAGGCAACGTAATCATACCCAGAGTGATAATAAAAATAGTTGTTGTTGTTGTTAAGTACTGTAGAGTCGTTTCTGACTCATAGTGACCCTATGCACAACAGAATGAAACAAAGTCCATCACCATAGCAGTAGCACCTTGTTAACTCAGTGTTTACCAAGTGCCACAAAACGCTGGTAGTATAGTAAGATAAGTATTGGACTGCTAATTGCAAATTGGCAGTTCAGACCCTCTGGCTATTCTGCGGGAAAAAGATGAGACTTTCTGCTCCCATAAAGTTTTACAACCTCAGAAACCCTATACAGGGTAGCTATGAGTTGGTTTACCAAGTATTAGACCAGGTGATACATACAAGCTTTACATATGGCAGTGTAGGATAAGCACTGGACCCCAAGGTGGGTTTGATTTATAAGGTCAGTGGTTCAAACTCACCAAGTGCTCCTTGGAAACCCTATATAGGGTCGCTACGAGTTGGAACCGATTCGATGGCCCTTAACAACAACATTCACCATTTCGGGTGGTCTTCGTGGCTGTTTCCTAATCTCCATTTTAAGATAAAAGAAACCGAGCATGTGTCCAGAGTCACATAGAAAGTAGTGAGATTAAGATATGAGTTCAGCTGATTCCAAAGTTTGACTTGAGCCCTTTGCTGTGGCCATGGCTTCTCTTCAAAGGCAGGACAGTGAGAACTGAACGCTGAGGTCAGGTAAGAAGTGCTGTTGTTGTTAGCAGTAGTAACAGAAGTGTCTGTTCATCTTGTGAACTCTAGGTGTATACACTCTCACTTACAAACGGGGACAGTGAAGCTCAGAGAGGTTAAGTGTGTGCTCAGGTTCACACAGCAAGCTCGTGGCAGGAACTCAGAGTCAGGGAGTCAGCTGCAGCGCCTACCCGGGATCCCCGCGCAGGACGCGCAGAACGCGACGCAAACACGAACCCGGCCTTCTGGGCCACCCGGCGGCGAGCCTCCGCCGCGCACGCGCTCTCGGGCTCCCGGGTCGGGGCGCGCAGCGGGCGCGAGGACGGCGGCGGGGAGCGTGCGCGCGGTGACGTGCCGGGCGCCATGTTGGAGGGCTTGTGGTAGGGGCTCGGGGAGGTGCTCGCTCTCTCGGTCTCGCTCTCTCGCTCGCTTCCCCCGGCTCCCTTCGGTGCCCCCCCCGGTCGCCTGCGTGCCGGAGTGTGTGCGAGGGAGGGGGAGGGCGTCGGGGGGGTGGGGGGAGGCGCTCCGGTCTCGGGGAGGCCCGCTGTGGGAGGCGCAGGCTGCGAGGGACTCCGGGAAGCCATGGACGTCGAGAGGCTGCAGGAGGCGCTGAAAGGTGGGGGGAGCTGCCCTCGCCCTTGCTCCACACCTTCGCGGCCCCCTCCTCCGCTCGGGGCGGGCGGCGCCGGGCTCGCGGCGGGAGGGGCTCCCGGGCTCCCCTCCCCCACTCCACGGGCCGGGAACCCTGTGGGCAGCCCCCTCCCGCCCGCGCTGGGCTTTGTGTCTGCCGCCGGCGTCTGCGCAGGGGGAGGGGAGGGGCTCGGAGGCCCGGGGTCCTCGCCCACCCTGGGGAGCTGGCCCGCCCCGCGGCGGGTGGTAAAGTCCCAGGGCGGCGGGCGCTGGCGAAGCAACTTTTCCGTGGTTTCTGGGAGCCTCCCGGGCTGAGGCAGGCGTGCCCCACGCGCCCTCGTTCCACGGTGGGCGCCTTCCGTGCAACAGGCGATAGGGCAGTGGGCCCCCAACTTGAACTATAATGATCTCAGGGTCTGAGAATCATATTTCTAAGTCCAGCATCGTTTGGGGGAGCCTCCGTGCAGTAGCTGGTGTTTATTACGACGCAGACTTGGGAACTTCACTTAGATGAACTGTTTGTGGGGTCCAGGCCTGGAGGTTGGTGTTTGAACCGGATTCCCAGGTAGTACTCAGGCTGGTGTTCCCCGTGGCCATACTTTTGAGAATCACTGCGGTTGGTTTGTGGAGAAGTGGAGTTTGGGGCGAAGTCGAGTGCCCCCTTTTGGAGGAGTCTAGTTACCAATGAAGAGGGTGACATTTTGGAAGTGGAGTTTGGGAAAGAGAATTGTGGATATTTGAGAAGCTGATTTTTTTTCCTTTTCATTGCTTCTTAATTCGGAAAGGACTGGGAAGAAGGGTTTGAGAAGGTATTGGGAATGATGGATGGATTTTTGGGAATTAACATAACTTTTGTTTACTTCCTTATCTAGATTTTGAGAAGAGGGGTAAAAAGGAAGTTTGTCCTGTCCTGGATCAATTTCTTTGTCATGTAGCCAAGACTGGAGAAACTATGTGAGTTAAAAACCTGTACTCATTGTTTTGTAAACCTGTGTCATCAGAATTGTATAGGACAAAGGGAAAAAAGTGCTTTTGGAAGAATTAAAATTATTTATTTGTGTCAACCCCTGATTTTAAAAACGGATATAAAGCGTGTATAAAGTGTATATACATAATGTGTGTTGTGTAATGCTTTAAAAAATTTTGTTTAATTTTTTAAAGTATGTACTTTTTTCTTTCGTTCTTTTTTTTCCCTCTTCTTCCATTTTGGCTACTTAGTTTGGAAGAGCCTGAAAAAGGAACAGTGCCCATTTCATATAATCTTTTTTGTCCATAACCAATAGTTTCAAGTCATTGATTGCTTCAGTTTCATTTTGTTGTTAATATTTTCTCTTATTGTCCTTTATTCAGCCTTTTGGTCATATTTGTATATGTGAATGTTTTAAGTCTCATTTCTTTTCTTCTCCGATTATCTGACAAATTCCTGGCTATAGTTTTGAGTGTCCTGTAAACTTTCTGGGATAGCTAACTTGTTACATATGCTCAGCATTTCATTAGGCTTCTTTCCAAATGTTCTGAATTTGAAACTTACGAAGCCAGGTTTTCAAAAGGAACATTTTCAGTCCACTGTTGTGTGCATGCTTTGTATACCAGTTGTTGTGTACAGACTCTGGCTAAGTTAAGTTGTAGAGAACTTTGCAGTCTTTTGTTTGGGTGGTGGTTGGAGCACAAGAAGGAGAAAAGTTTCTTAGGCTCGTCTCTGGCTTCCTTCCTTCATGCCTGTTTTCAAAATACTTTTTGAGACCTAATAAGAATATCAACTTCAAGTGGTGTGTGCTTTCTGTAATTTTACTGGTAAGTGTTCAGTTCACACAAGATTAACTATGGTTGTAGTCTAGCCGTTTAGTAACTAGTCTCATTTTAGAAAGAGTAAAAACTGATAACCTAATGCTTGATTTGGAGTCCTGGTATTGCGCTTTGGGTTAATGTGCTGGAGTGTAAAGTTAGTTTGAATCGCAAAGTCGGTGGTTCAAACTCACCATTCGCTCCTCAGAAACACTATACTGGGTCGCTGTGGGTTGGAACCAACTCAATGACACGAAACAACAACAGTGCTTGATTTAAGGGTCATGTAGACAAGCTGAACCTGAGTGCTCTGTTAAGCATACTTGCAACAGTCAACTTAAGAACTGATGTTTTCAATTATATATTTCATTTGCATGTTAAAAATAGAACCATTTAGAGAAAAGAAAGCCAGTTTTTCTTTGAATTATAGTCTCTTGGGGGCCTGGTGTGGCATTGGAGGATAAACATTGAACTTGTTGTTACGTGCCGTGGAGTCGGTTCCGACTCATGGCGACCCTGTACAGGGTTTCCGAGGCTGTAAATCTTTATGGGAGCAGAAAGCCTCATCTTTCTCCCGCGGAGCAGCTGGTAGTTTTGAATTGCTGTCTCTGAGGTTAGCAGCCCGATTCGTAACCACTACGCTTCACCAGCTGCTCACTATCAATGGGAACTGACTTCATGGCATTTAACAACAACATAGGACACCTTGGAGTTTGGAGCTGTAGCATAAGCACTGAATTACTAACTATAAGCTTGGCTCCTAGAAACACTCTACAGGAGTGCTTTGAGTTGGAAGCGATTTGAAGAGAGATAGCAGTTTTAGTGTGGTGCTGTGGATTAATGCGCTAAACTGCAAAGTTGCTTTGAACCACAAGGTGGGCTGTTCACACTCACCAGCTGCTCCTTGGAAATCCTGTACAGGGTTGCAGGGAGTCGGAACCGACTTGTTGGCACTTTGAACAACAACAACAAGCAATAGTAGAGAATCTTAGGATCATTGCGAACAGCAAGGTTGGTAGTTCAAACACACCAGCTGTTTTGTGGGTGGCTATGACTCGGAACGTCTTGATTCAAATAATACAGTGCAGAATAGCTAAAAGTGTTTAATTATGTTGATAAACCTAAAAACAGCTAGGTGCCTGATTTCAAAAATACATTAGTTTCTAAAATTTTTGTTTTTTTTGTTTTTTTGTTTTGTTGTTATTAAGTGCTGTCCAGTCAGTTTTAACTCACAGAGACCCTATATATGGTTTCCGAGGAGCAGCTGGTGAGTTTGAACTGCCGACCTGGTGGTTCAAACTGACCTTGCAGCCCAGTGTGTTAATCCATAGTGCTTCACCAGGACTTCACATTAATGCTGTTGTTGTTAAATACCGTCGGGTCGATTCGGACCCACAGTCAGCCTCCCCGTAGGGTGAGCATGAACTGCTGACCTTGGAAGTTCAAAGACTTCTGTAATCTGATGCAGTAGCCCACAGCGCCACATCAGGATTCCTACATTAATACTTGTTGTTGTTGTTGTTATGTGCCATGGAGTCGGTTCTGACTAGGTGACCCTATAGAGGGTGTCCAAGGCTATAAATCTTTATGGGAGCCGAAAGCCTCATCTTTCTCCCGTGGAATAGCTGGTAGTTTCGAACTGCTTTGATATTAAGTGCCGTCGAGTTGGTTCCGACCCATAGCGACCCTGAACAGGGTTTCCAAGGCTGTAAATATTTATGGGAGCAGAAAGCCTCATCTTTCTCACATGCAGCAGCTGGTAGTTTCCATCTGCTGACCTTAATGTTCGCAGCCCGATTCGTAACCACTACGCTACCAGAGCTCTTGTAGGTCTCCACTATTTCTCTTGAATCACTAGATCAAACTTTCCCCCTCCACAACATCAAGAGGAAAAACATTTTACTTGTAAGAGATTTTTGATATGTAAGATTATATCTGTTTGTATATACTTAAAGCCTCATTCTCTGGTAGCGTAGTGGTTATGAATCGGGCTGCGATCCACAAGGTCAGCAGTTCGAAACTACCAGCTGTTTGGTGGGAGAAAGATGAGGCGTTCTGCTCCTGTAAAGATTTATAGCCCTGGAAACCCTATTCAGGGTTGCTGTGGGTTGGAACCGACTCCACGGCACACAACCAGCCAAAGCCTCATTTCTTTATCAATTTTTCAATTTTGTAGCGTTCCTTTTTTTTTTTTTAAATAAAATACACCGACCAGTCAAATTTCTAAAAGGTTAAAACATTTTTCTTTAAATTTAATTGTAAAATGTTTATACCAAATCTGTTACTTTGACCATTTTTAGGTATGTAATTTAGTGACATTAACTGTTTTGAAATGTATAATCAGTAATAAAGAACTCCTTAATACGTTGTCCTGCTGGGTCACCCAGTGGCCAGGAAATTAAACCTGTTTTTTCTGAACAAGTATTTGTCTTGATAAGGGACTTTAAAGAAGTTTGCTTTTAGTCAAGTTAGGTGTATATTTACTAAGAGCATTTTGTATTAAAGTTATTGGTGTTCTAAAATTTACTTTTTATCATTTAAAATTATGGATTTTGGATTCATAATTTTCAGTGTGGCCATGCCTTTTGATAGTGAAATTTGCAATTTCTGTAATCTATTTATGGCTAAATTGAGCTTTGTGTAATTTATAAGATTATGTTGTTGTTAAGAGCCTTTGAGTTGGTTCTGACCCAGAGTGACCCTGTAGAGGGTTTCCGAGGAGCAGCTGGTGAGCTTGAACCACCAACCTTGCAATTTAGACGGCTTTGCAGTCTGGCACATTAACCCATAGCGCCACATCAGGACTCCTTATAAGATTGTTGTTGTTAAGTGCTGTCGAAAAATCAAACCAACTGCTATTGAGTTGGTTCCAGCTCATAGCGACCATATATAGAGTTTCAGAGATTGTGAATCTTTACAGGAACACACAAACTCATCTTTGTCCTGTGGAGAACTTCATGATTTTGAATCACTGACTTTACTATTAGCAGTTCAATGCCTAACCCACAGTGCCACCAGGGATCATTAAGATTGTAGTTGTTGTTAGATGATGTATGATCTGTCCCAATTCATAGCTCCCCTCTATTGGGTTTCCAGGAAGTGGCTGGTGGGTTTGAATTGCTGACCTTGGGTTTAGTAGTCCAGTACTGATCTTATAGTGCCATACCAGGTCTCCAAATTGCAATAGGAAAATGCGTTGTTAAGTGCCATTGAGCCAGTTCCTGCTCATAGTGATCCTATATAGGGTTTTCTGTGGAGGACTTGGTGAATTTGAACGGCTGGTGTTGTGTTGTGCTTCACCAACCTTGTGGTCTAGTGCTTATCCTGCAGTGCCACACCAAGACTGTAGGAGATGGCATTGTTCTTAAGTACCTGAGTTGGTTCTGACTCATAGTGACCCTGTATAGGGTTTCCGAGGAGTTGCTGGTGAACTTGAACTGCTGACCCTGAGGCTTAGACCGGACTGCGCTTTAACCAGCAGCAGCACACCAGGACTACAGGAGAATGCATTGTTGTTTGTTGTTCAGCACCGTTGAGTGGATTCCAACCTATAACAACCCTGATTAGGGCTTCTGAGGAGCAACTGGTGAGCTTGAACCCTGGGAGAATGGAAATTAAAAAAGTGACACTTTAAGTCTTTTTGTGTTTTAGTATTGAAGAGTTACCTAAGATAAGAATTGCATTGCTTTGACCATGGTCGTTTCCGCTGGTAAAGTATAATAAGAAAGTATTGAGAAAGAGAACTATATGAAACTTTATGAATGAAACTCATTTATAGCCTAAGCTATTTGTTTTACTTTAAAACAAACAATTGATTTGATTTTAGCTTTAGGGAGAATTTATAGAATTATAGGAAGTTACAAAAGATTTCAAGACGTGGAATACTGATTGTTAAGAAGAATACTCTTAAGGCCCTGAGTACTAGTACTCGCTATAAGGTAAGCACTGGACTGCTAACCGAAAGGTGCATTGTTCAAGCCCACCAGCTGCTCCTTGGAAGCTGCCCTTTACAGGATTGCTGTGAGTTGGAAACATAGTGGATTATGAGCTGGGCAGCTAGCTGACACGGCAGCAGTTGAATCTACCAGTTGCTCAGCAGATCCTATACTTCGCTTCCTTGCAATGGTTGCAACTCCCCCATGTACCAAAATTAACAGCATTTATTTTACCTCTGTTCGCTTTAACTATTGCATTCCTACATGTGTCTCTTCAACCTTCATCTTTCCTCTGCTTACCTCTCTATTGTCTATTGCCTGCTTTGTCACCCATGTTAACATGTGTCTGTCCTATGTTGTTAAATGCTATCCATTTGATGCTGACTCAGTGACCCTGTGTAGGATTTCCAAGGAGCATCTGGTGGGTTTGAACCACAGATCTTGCAGTTAGCAGTCCAGTACTTAACTTAAAGCACCACACCAGTACTCCAGTCTACTTGGTAAACTGAATAATTTTCCCTCTCCCCTCCCTCCATAACCATCACAGATTGCTTCTTCTATCAAGAAAACCTTTTTTCAACATTGGTTCCACACGATGCCTGTCCCCTATGATTGACCAGTATTCACCCAGCACAGTGTCCCACGTTGTGAAGTGTTCTTCAACTCATGGTATAGCACTCCATTGTGTGTATACCACCAAAGGCTGCCCAGCCATTCTTCTGCATCCAGGCTGTCTCCATCCCCTGGATGTGTCTCTTGGAGTCAGCACATGGAAGGATCCTCTTTTCTTTTCCATTCTGTCATGTCTCTTGTCTAGTGCATTAATCTGTTTACATTCAGTGCACTAATCTTTAGGTATAAATTGAGGGCTGTCATTTTCTTTTGTGTGTGTGTGTGCGTGTTGCTGCTCATTTGTTTCACATAATTTTCTGCACTGAGTTCATTTTGTTTGTGGGTTTTCTTTTTCATTTCTATTGTGTTAATGTTTACTAACTCTTTCTGATTTTCCTCTTTTTAATTTTGATGTGCAGGTATATTTTCTTTGAGGTTGTCTGGTGGTGTGCCATGAAGTCATCTCCGACTCACAGCAGTCCTTATAGTGTTGCCAAGGTTGTAAATCTTTGTGGGAGCAGAAAGCCCTGTCTTTCTCCCACGGAATGGCTGGTAGTTTTGAACAGCTGATCTTGAGGTTTAGCTGCCCGACTTGTAATTTATTAAATTATTTTCCTGCTTCAAACAGCCTCTCTTATCTTGAAATCTACCTGACTTCCTTGCCATTTGAAAGTTCTGTCTACACATGTCCACCTAGTTGACTTCATATTTTTTTTTTTTGCTGTCTGCAAAAGGGTTCATACATTTACTTAGTAAGGCTTGAAGTAACTGAAAGTGAATAGCAGGTTTGAAGGAAGAGCTGAGAAAGTCCTCAAGAACTATCATATATAAGAAGATTAATGTAAGTTATGTCAGACAGTTAACTTACATGAATGAAGTTTTCTAATAAATGGCTAACTTCAGTTGCCTAGAGTAAGCATTTTAGAAAACTTCAGCAATTCTCTATCTAGTATAGATTTTAGAAATAGAATTGACTTCATTTTAAATCGATACGTCTGGTCCTTATTTTCAGTCGTGTAGGCTTGTTTTACTTGTTGTTAAGTGCTATTGAGTCGGTTCCGACTCTTAGTGCACCTGTATAGTGTTTTCAAGGAGCTTCTGGTGATTTTGAATCACTAACCTTTGCAGTTTGGTCCAGTGGTGTATCCTATTGCCACACACCAGTGCTTCTATATCTGGATTGAGTTCTGAGTGGTGATGTCATGTATGGTAATCTCAGTTTGTTGACTGCTGTTGTTGGTTCTCAGTCCTAAGAACACACCTTAGCATTTTTTTTTGTACAGTTGGTCTAATATTACAAATTCTTTTTTTAATTTTTGTTTATCAGGAAATGTCTTAATTCTACCGTAGTATTTGAGGCACAGCTTTGCTGGGTATGTGATTCTTTGGTGGCAGTTTTTTTCCTTAGGAGTTTTGTATAAGTCGTCCCATTGTCTTGCATGCCTGTTTTTTTGCTGAGAAAGCAGAGCTTATTCTCATTGGTTCTCCTTTGTAGGTAATGCTTCCAAGCTACTCTCAGGATTCTTTCCTTATCTTTGGTTTTGGAAAATTTGATTGTGATATGTCTTGGTAATTTGCTTGTGGAATCTATCCTGTTTAGGCTTTGTATAGCTTCTTATATGCTTATCCTCTCTTCTTCCATGATGTTTAGGGAGTTTTCTTCCAACTACTCTTCAGTAATTTTCTCTCTGCTTTTTATTGTCTTCTTGTTCTGGAAATCTGATCACCCATTTGTTGTTTTTGTTAAGTGCCGTTGAGTTGATTCGGACCTGTAGCGACCCTGTATAGGGTTTCTAAAGAGCAGTTGGTGAGCTTGAACCACCGACCTAGCACCGACCTAGCAGTTCAAACGACTTTGCAGTCTGACGCATTAGCCCACAGTGCCACACCAGGACTCTGATAAAGTTCCTTTTCATGATGTCCCATATATCTCTTAGGCTTTCTTCAGACTGTTTCATTCTTTTTTTTCCTGATTGTTCTTGTGGCATACTCTTGAGAGATTTATTTTCAAGCTAATTCGGGCTTCCATTGCTTTGAATCTATTCCTTTGTCCTTTCAATACATTTCTGAGATCTTACTATTAATCATCTGGATTCTAATTGCGAGTTTTGTATTGTTTCAAATTTGCATTTATTTTGTCTGTAAGTTCTTGTAGTGTTTTCCTAAATTCTTCCTAAAGCGTTTTCTATGTTCTCCTTGCTTTCCTCGATCTTTTTGTCAATCCTTTAAAGGTACCTAAATAATCATTGTTTGAAATCCTTTTCACTTAGCACCATACCTTTTCTTACTCAGAAATGTTTTTTGTCTCTGTATCCTGGTCATTTGTTTGAGCCATTCTCTTGTTTCTTCATGTGAGGTAACATAGTCTGTTGTCACTGGGGTATTAGGGGTTGTCATGTTTGTGTTCATTGATGATTGTGTGTTCATGTGTTCTTTGGCCCTCACCAACTGTATTTAGAAAATGGAATCACCAGTCTTATTTGTTGTAAGTACATTTCATATTAGGGTGTTTAGGCTGGTGTTGGCTGCTGTCAGTGGTTGATTAGGTGGTGTAGGAGCTGGTATTGGCTGTTGCCCAATTGGTGGAGCTACAGTGGGTATGTTTGTGGTTGGGCTCTATGGGCATGGTTGCTGTCTCTTGTCTGCCGGCTGTGAAAAAGAAAAACCCCTCCCCCAGCTCCTAAACACAAGATAACAAAACATTAGACAGACAAGGAATCAACAATGAAAAAGGAAATAAAAACAGACAGAAACCAGATTGTGGCCAGAAAAAGAAATACAATGACTATAATGACAAAAGAGGGACAGGGAAATGGAGCCATAGAAGACAAAAAAGGAAATAAAAGTAGGAAATAAAAATACCTTTATAAAAACCAGTGACGGAAGATAAAAACAGTGGGTTGTTGTTTTAAGAGTGAGTTGTTGTTAGGTGCTGTTGAGTCGATTCTGACCTATAGTGACCCTGTATAGGGTTTCCAAGGAGCAGCTGGTGAGCTTGAAGCACCAACCTTGCAGATCAAACTTCTTTGCAGTCTGACGCATTAGCCCACAGTGCCATACCAAGACTCCAAAAACAGTGAGTGGTGGTGGCGGTGTGCTGTGGAGTCGATTCTGACTCATAGGGAACCTGCATAGGGTTTCCGAGGCTGTAAATCTTTACAGGAGCAGAAAGCTTTATTTTTCTCTTGCGGAACAGCTGGTAGTTTTGAGCTGCTGACCATGAGGTTAACAGCCCAACTCATAACCACTATGCTACCAGAGCTCCTTAAAACAGTGAGTTGTTGTTATGGGCCGTGAAGTTGGTTTCGACTCATAGCAACCCTGTACAGGGTTTCTGAGGCTGTAAATCTTTATGGGAGCAGAAAGCCTCATCTTTCTC
>NW_006408669.1:4491803-4492794 GCF_000296735.1 Chrysochloris asiatica
GTTGATTGTTATGCTATACCTCAGGCTTTAATTTCATTTCGATCTGTTTTGTTTTTAAATTCTCTTTCCCTCTCTACAGCCCTGTCCTGCCCTTTCCCGTTTTAAAAAAACAAAAGACAATCAAAAAGCCTTCAGGGCCTGCTCTTGGGTTGAGTATCTGTGCGCATGCGTGGCGAAGAACCCACCAGTGGTGAGGGTGAGGGGGTATCCACTCACTCAGGCTCCCCCTCTAGTCACCACAACGGAGGTGGGCAAACAGTGGGCATGCTAATTAATGACCAGACACCAAACAAAAAAAAAGAAAAGAAAATCAAAACAAAGCAAAACTGACAAAGTCCACCTTTGCTCTAAGTTTGCCGCGGTGTTTTTTCGTGGTGTTTCTGCTCCCCTGTTTGTCTTGTCCCCAATATGTGGGCTCCGGGCATCCGAGCCCAGCTCGGCAGATTGAAAAGTACGCAATTTTTTACTTCAGCTTCAAGTTCCACAATCTGTAGGCCTTAAAACCTTCAAAATATTCCTATCTCTGTGGTTCCGAGTTTTGGAGCTCTGCCCTGGATCTGCTTTGCCTGGTGTTCTGTGGTATTGCTGAGTGCGACCTTCACTGCACCTCCACCCTAGCCACCATCAAGCCCCGCCTCCTCCAGCTTTCTTATTCTTGTAGTAGGCGGTCATGCTGAGATTTTTTAGTTTTTCCTGATGATCTTTCTCTGAAGATGTATCTTCTGTTGCTCTAGCTATTCCAGGCTGGTGTGCTTGTCCTTTCTAGTGGGAATGTCTCACCTCATAAGATTCTGGATGGGACTCAGGATTCCACCTAAGGTCTTATACTCTGCAAAAGCTTTGCAAGGGGCCAGTTTCACTGGTTAAGTTCTAGAACCCCTTTTAGATATTCCAATCAGTTATAGGCTCAAAAAGGGCTTACAAGTTTTCTCTAATCGTATTTCCCAACATTCCTTTCTATCTCACTCAAATGTCTTTTTTACAGTAGTAG
>NW_006408669.1:4492894-4495715 GCF_000296735.1 Chrysochloris asiatica
TTTTGGTTCACAGCCCAATTCATAACTACTTTGCTACCAGAGCTCCTTGAAACAGTGATTAGAGAGTAGTGAAAAAAGGTCAGAAGAGGAAAAAGAAGATGAGGGGAAATGAGAACCAGAAGAAAACAAGGAAAAATAAAAGCTGAGATGTTGTATGCTGTCGTGTCAGTTCCAACTCAGCGACCTTGTATAGAGTTTCTTCGGAGTGGCTGGTGAATTTGTAGTACTGCTTGAAAATAGGGACCCAAGCTTGGCACAGTTAACCACTCCTCACACTGGTATGGCTTCCAGCCATGTGGTTCCGAACTCCCAGAGAACAGAGGCTATGCTGAGGGTGGATGAGTGTGGGAACTGGCCACACCTCTGGTCACCCGGGGAGCATGGGGTAAAAGCAGGAATACCACATTTACCATCGCCTGGGTAAATCTGCTCTGCCAGGCCTCCTGTTTCCAAAGCTGCTTACAAAGGTTCAAGATGGCACCCTGCATCTGACTGGCCATTTCACCAGTTACTCTCCCTCTCTCGCTGTCCCTGCTCAGTTTCTCCTTCCAGCAAATACTCAGTCCGCTTTTCTATCCTTTCCTTTGAAGTTCAGGGTTTGCCATCCTGTATAGGGTTTCTGAGAGCGGTTGCTGGTTTGAACTGCTGACTTTGTAGGTTACCAATCACGGGCTTAGAGCACCACAAAAGATACTTGATGTTGGCTGTCTGCATTCTCATTCTCTTTGTTCTGTTTTCATTGATCAGGGGCAGTCTATTATTTGATTGAAAGGTGGCCTCCAGAAAAAGTTTCAGATTTAATGGGTAATTTAGGGCCATAATCTTGAGGGTTTGTTTACTCTCTCTCAGTCTAGTAGATATGGTCCTTTTTAGGAATTTGAACTTTTTTTCTGTATTCTCCCATTCTATCCAGTACCTCCTGTTAATGTCCTTGGTCAGAACAACTGGTAGTGGTTGCTTGGCAGCATCTAATTCTTCTGGTCTTGGGCTACATTTGTAGACTAATTTCTTCTTTGAATCTTTGGTTTCCTTTATTCTCTTTTGCTCCAGAATAGTAGAAATCAGTGGATGTATAATAGATAGCCGTGGGCTTTATGATAAATAAACACAATTTGTTTATCCATTCATTAATTGATGGGCGCTTAGATTGTCTCCATTTTTATGATATTGTAATGAACATAGGTGTGCACGTGAATATTTGTGTCACTGCTCGTATATCTTGCATATATACCTAGGAGTGAGATTTGCTGGGTTATGAGGTATTTCTATTTCTAGCTTTGTGAGGAAGCATCATACCATTTTCCATAGGGGTTGTTCCATTTTACAGTCCTACCAGCAGTGCTCTAGCATTTCAGTCTCACCTGTATTTGTTTTCTGAGTTTTCTTTGGACAACACTCTTTGAAATCACCATAGTTCCTGACATAATTCTTATTATGTGTATAGTCCCAGTGTGGTGCTGTGTGTTAATGCACTGGGTTGCATGGTTGGTTTGAACTGCAAGGTTGGCTATTCAAGCTCACCAGATGCTTCTTAGAAACATACAGGATTGCCATGAGTCAGAACTGACTGGATGGCACTTAGCAGCAACATATAATGAATAGAGTCCTGGTATGGTACTGTAGGATCAGGACTCGACTGGGAACCACAAGGTCAATAGTGCAAACCCAACAGCTGCTTCTTGGAATGCTGCTAAGTCAGCACTGAGTTGATGGCACCTAACCACATATTATAAGGAATAAGCAAACATGTATTACGATTTTCAGTTTTGGATTTGTACATTTGATGGATTTTTAAGTCTTCTTGCTGAGTTTTAGTTGCAGTTATTAACCTTTTTTGATGGTCAAATTGTCCCATACTTGACCACTGGGTACCTCTTCTAATTGACTTGTGAGATCTTTTGACATGACCCTAGTAGTCGTTGAGATCAGCTCCAACTTCTTTTCTTGGGAAATGATTAAAAAAATTTTTTTTAAGTTTTTTTATTGTGGATAGAGTGAAAGTTTACAGGACAGATTATCAGTTTTACATTCAACAAATCATACACCTTGTTTCATTGCAATGATTATTAATCCCCTCCATGTACCATAAGTTAACAGTATTTGTCTTTATCCACTTTAGCTTTTTTTAAAAAACAAAAACATCTGAGCATATATAATAATTTACACCTCTAAAAAGGCACAGTCTTCAAGTCAGCCTCCTGGCCGCCAGCTCTTAATCCCTGTCTTCCCATGAATCTTGATTCCTTAGCCGCTCCCCCTCTCCATGACCCCATCTCTGCCTCCTTCTCTGGGGTTGCTGCTTCTCTGGATAATGTCCCGCATTCTGCTTGTGCTCTTCTCCCTTGATAGTCCTAGGGTCCTCTTTTTCTGGACTGTGAAATTAACCATTCCCCTGTTTTTGTCACAAAACTTCTACTTTTACAATTGTGACAGTCGCAGTTAGTCATGATAACAATTATTCACTATTAAATCATATGAGTCTTATTGCCATCTCTTTTCACCAGACCCATCTAGACAAGATGAAAACTATTCAGTGGGGACTCTATATATTCCCCCCATATTCTTGAAACTATACTCACTCATGAAACCTTGTAAGCCAGTCACTTCGTGCCTTTATCACCCCATCGTTTTAGGTAGCCAGTGTCCAAAAGTTGCCCATCCCTATCTAATCTGTATACAGAGGGGATAGTATTGATACTTAATGTGAAGACTCTTTGCTCTCTGTTGATATTTAGAGTTACTACCTCCATGAGTATTGGTCAGGTTCTTCAAATTGTAGCAATTTACCCTTGTTTCCGTTATCCAAAAAAAATATATATAT
>NW_006408669.1:4502908-4504439 GCF_000296735.1 Chrysochloris asiatica
TGGTCCAAAGTCCCCAGCCATTCCTCTCCCCATGTCATTGTCTCTGCCTCTATCCCTGGCATCACTGCTTCTCTGGGTAGGGTTCCGTTCTCTAGTCTTTCTCCCTTGAAGGTCCCAGGGACCTCTGCTCCTAGACTGCAAAGTTAATCACTCCCCTTCTTTTGCCACAAAATGTCTACGTTTACATTTCCATCCCTTTCAATCATTCCTGATAACAATTATTCACTGTTGTATCGCAAGAGACCTAACAACATCTCCTTTCATCAGCCCCTGCAAGACAGAATGGATACTACTCAGTGGAGATTCTACATTGCTCCACGCCCTCTGGATATAGGTTCCCTCTTGAAAGTTTGTAAGCCAGTCACTTCTCCTCTGTAGCCCCCCCATTCTGGGAAGCCAATTTCCAAGTTGCCCATCCCTGTCCTCTCCCTGTGCGGAGGGGGTGGGAATGATCCTCACTGTGAAGATTTGTTTCCTCTTTTAAGCTCCTGCTTCCATAGGTGTATGTCAAGTTCATCCAGTTGTATCAGATTATTCTTTTTTCCTTCTCCTTTCTTCTTCCTGTTGCGTTCTGATCATCCAGTCATTGAAGCCAGGTCAAGTGGTTATTATCTGCAAGTGTGGGTGTTCTTGTGCATATGCCCTCTCTTCTTATCAGCTGGACGCTTCACTCTACACTCTAGTCCTCTGTGGTTACGTTGCTGACTCTGGGACCAAGAGTCCCATGGACTTGCCACACTGCTGGTCAACCAGGTCTCCATCCAGGTTCACAGGAGTCTAATTGAGCATTGTATGGCTCAGCTTGGAGCTTCATTGCTGCTTTTCCCTCACTTCCCTTTATCGGTGACGAACATGGTCACCAATCAAAGTGTGTATTCCCATTGAGTCTTAGTCTTAGAAGGGGGTTTGCCCTGATGGGACCCGACCACTTGCCTTGATATCTCCTGAGTGAGCTACTTGTTTCTTCTTGTAGTAATAGGTCAGCCTGCCTATATTGTTTTGTATTTTTCCTGTCAGTCTTTCAGGAAGTATCTTGTGTTCTGGCTACTCCAGGCTGGTGTGCTTGTCCTTTCAAGTGGAAATTTCCCTTCAGAATGGTGTTCAGGATTCCACCTATGGTCTTATGTAATGCAGAGGCTCCGCATGAAGCCTCCTTCACTGGGCATGTTGTAGCTCCATTTTAGGTATTCCAATCAGTTATTGGCAGAAGACAGACTTACAAGCTTTCTATGGTGGGTGTTTCTGGCTAATCCTTTCTCTCACCCTCCAGTGTCTATTTTATAGTGGTATGCCAGGGAAACCGAAATTCAAAGGACAGCCAAGCATCTTAACATTATTTCCCCCTTTTTCCCCATTCCAACCATGTCTCAATCTCTGTATCCCAGAGCCCTGTTGTTCCAAGGTTGTGCATACATCATTTTTTGTTCTGTCCCACTTCAGCTTCACATTCATCCTATCGTATTTCATTTCATTGCAATGATTACAATTCCCTTCATGCATCATCAAATAACCCTACAGGATACACCCCACA
>NW_006408669.1:4505092-4514947 GCF_000296735.1 Chrysochloris asiatica
AAGAGGCCACTGTTGGTCATTGTGATGTAACTCAGGATTTAATTTTTGGCCTGTTTTATTTTTAGTTTGCCTGTCCTGCTCCACAATCCCTGTTCAGGCCTTTTCCCCAGCGATAAACAGTTCAGGGCCAGCTGTGGCCGTTTTGTACTGTCGTTTGGTTTCAAGTGGGAACTGTCACTTTAAATTTTGAGGATATCTGTGCTCATGGTAGTAGAACCATCTCGGGGTGGGGCTTCTCCTCTAGTCACCAGAATGGAGGTGTACAGACAGTGAGAAATTAGTGAACAGATTAAAAAAAAAAGCATGTCTACACTTTTATTTCAGCGGGTCTGTCAGGTGTCCTTGGCTGCTCTGCTCCTTCTCCCGCTTGGTCTTGCCCAAGATGTCGGCTCCTGGAGCAGCTGAGTGTCTTGATTTAGAAATCAATGGATTTCTTGCTTCTGCTACAAATTCCCCTAGCTGAAAGCCTTCCAACCTTCTAAATATTCCTTTATATGTGGTTCAGAGTTCTGGGACCATCCCCTGAGCCTGCTTGGTCCTGTAGTCTATGTTGTTGCTGACGGAGCTCCTCACTGCATTGCTGCCCGATCCGCCACCTTGTTTGTTCTCCGGGAAATGATTTTTAAAGACTAATTTGAGAACTAGAGATTAGAGATGCTTATAGATTTTGCCTTCTAGCATTTTCAGTGGACAGCTAGATAAAGTGATTCATGAGTTTATAGTGATGTATCCAGTTCAAAATCAGGACGATAAGGTTTTGCTTAATTTCTTCCACAACAAAATTCCTCATTCTCAAGAATGCAGGGTAAGATAGAATTTGAATGTCTGGTAATATCTTATTCATATATCTAACAGTAAACACCAAAAAGTTTTAAGAATACCAGTTCTGTCATTATATTTAAGCAATGTAAACATTTTTACATATGCTTTACCAATTCTAAACACCATTAAAAAAAGTAGTTGTATCTATATTATTTGGACATACAGTTATTCCATAGAATACCTTTTCTCTTAACTCTAATTTAGTCTTAGCTCTCCAGTAACTATATCTAATGCTCATCGTCAGTTCTTCCATCAGTTTCTCTAGTCAGTTTGATTCTCCAGTAGATTCTTGAGGGAAGGTCATAGGAACAAAATTTCCTATATTAATAGTTTGTGTGCTTGACTACTTTTTTTTTAAGTTTTTATTGTGATTTGAGTGAATACTAACAGTATATCTATTAATTTTAGCTCTTTAAACTAGGATGTGGAGTGTAAATTTATGAACTGTATTATGTTAGTTGACAGAGTTGTCCTATGAGACTCTGATCTACGGCCTAGAAAACCAGTCCCACAAGGTGTTGGTTTGTCTAAAAAGTAACCATAACTGCCCTCATGTGCTTTATTACGTATGTGACTATACAGTTACCCGTTGAACATGGGTTTTTGCAGGTCCACTATATATGTTTGTTGTTAAACTCACTGTGTGATAGTAATCAGCTCTGACGGAGCAGTTTTTCTTTCCTGTTAATTGCATTTTGTGAAAAGTGATAGCTCGTGGTTGTCACGTATTTTTCATTATGCTTAATGCAATACTGCGATCCTTGACTAAAACCAGGGGAACCATACTAAATGCCACAAGTGATGGAAATTGAGCCACCTGAAATGGTCCACAGATTAAGGTTTACAGCTGTGATTACCAGCAATTCACAGATAAATGAAACCAGCATAAGAACTGCTGTTAAAAAGAAATGGAAATTTGTGAAACTTTTGCTGTAACTATATCCACAGGCTCACAGCTTGACACTTTTTGTGAGATACTTTATTATGTATGCAGTACTGAAAATGCATGTTTTATGTGAGTGTAGTATATAACACCGTTAGGAAATAGGTGTTAATTGACCATTAATATTATTGGTAAGGTCAAAAATAGGTTATTAGTAGTTGAGTTTTGGGGAGCCAAAAGTTATATGCAGGTTTTTGACTACAAAAGAAGTTAACACCCCATTATTGCTCAAGAACTAGCAGTATATGTATACACACGCATACATACTTCTATATGCTGAAAAGTCAAAATAATTGCTATAAGATAAGATGCTTTTGTTGAACAAAAATATCAAAATAAGAAACAGTTGTTTCTTGAAGTATCTTCTGCCTAGGTCTACACACTTCTGAAGGTGGTGTTTTTTTTTATCTCTAAGGGAATCCATTGTTGGTGGTTGGCATTGTGGGATAAAACACTGGACCACAGGGTTGGATTGAATCACAAGGTGGGCGGTTCACACTCAACAGCCACTCATTGGAAATCCTATACAGGGTCACTGTGAGTCGGAATCATCTAGATGACACTTAACAATACTGGTGTGGCACCGTAGGTTAAACTCTGAACCCTAGCCACAAGTTTGGTGGTTCAAACTCAATAGCTACATCTTGGAAACCATGTAAGTCAGACCCAGCTCCATAGCGCTGAGCTGCAGCGACAGCCACAAACCTTCTAAACTTGATTTATAAATGCTAGAAGTGCAGTTAAGACATTCTTGAAAGCACTCTATTTATGTTTCTTTTAAACATTCTTTGAGTTTGGGGAACTAAAAGTCTCAGGGGGCAAGATCAAGGCTGTAGGGTGGATGAGATAAGGGTTCTTGATGAAATTCTTGTAGTGCTACCCTCAAAGATATGAGCAGGTATAGTGTCATGGTGGAAGAGATCCCTTGGCACAACTTCCCTAGTCTTTGTGTCACCCACATAGTTGCCCATTTTCTTAAAACGTCTTTCTAGCAAGGCCCTTGATAACCTTATGTGATAGGCTTGTGTGCTTTGAGAAAAATCTATCACGATTACCTGGTTTGGAATCTCACAGAACAGATGCCGGAACTCCTAAGCTGACTTCTCTGCCTTGAAGTGAACTGGCCCAGCAGATCATTGCAGAAGCCATTCTTTTGATTGGACCTTGGTTTTTGAAGGTGTCCTATTGAGATTAAGACAATCTTAATACAGAGAGAACATGTCTGAAGCCACCCACTGATTGTAGAGCCATGTTTACACATCTTTTATTTGTAAGGAACCCATGCATGTATGAATTGAGAATCCTATTTAGCAAAACTTTTAGACTTAGCCCTTCATAGATAGGGCTTTAAAATGTTTGTGAAATAATTCCATTGAAGTTTTTTATTGTGAATTGAGTAACAGTTTACATGGGAGAACATAAGCTTTACATTCATCCTATCAGATTTTGTTTCATTGCAATGATTACAATCCCCTCCATGCTTCATCATCATTCAACAGTATTTGCTTCCATTCCCCGTCTGTTTTTTTTTTTATGTAAACGGAAGCACTCAAGAATATATATAACCATTCAAACAACCAAAGGGTTGTTGAATATAACCATTCAAACAACTAAAGGCCCCACAAGCCTACCCATCAGCACACAGCCCCTCTCCCTCTCTGAATCCAGAGTCCCCAGCCACTCCTTCTCTCCACGTCATCGTCTCTGTCTCCATATTTGGTGTTGCTGCGTCTCTGGGTAGGGTCCTACACTCCGCTCTTCTCCCTTGATGGACCCAGGGTCTTCCACTTTTGGACTGCAAAGTTAACCACTCCCCACCTTTTGCTACAGAACATCTACCTTTACATTTTCAACCCTCACAGTCAGTCCTGATAGCAATTATTCACTATTGAACCACAAGAGTCTTATCCCCATCTCCTTTCACAAACCCCAATATAGACACGTTGGAAACCACTCAGTGGAGATTCTACCTTTCCCCACATCCTCTGAAACTAAGCTCCCTCATGAAAACTTGTAAGCCAGGTTGCCCATCCCTGTCAACTGTGTGTACAGAGGGAGTGAGAATGATCCTTGCTGTAAAGATTTATTTCCAGTTCCAGTGTCTTTTAATCCATTTTTATACAAGTTTTTCAAAGCTTCCTGGTGTATACATGAGTCTTGGTGTGAAAGGAGATGGGGATAGAAAGAAAAAAAAAAGTCTTAGTGTGGTGCTCCAGGTTAATCGCTGGACTGTAAGGTCAATTTGAACCACAAGGTGGGTAGTTAAAACTCACTAGCTGCTCCTCGGAAACCCTATGCAGGGTCACTGTGTGTCAGAACCAACTTGATGGCTCTTAACAACAGTATGTAAATATATGCCTACACACATATCCACACATGACATGTTTTTGGTCGTGGTTATGTAATTATATTTGCCATAGTTACCAGAGATTTCTTTTTTCATGTGTATATCTTAGTGACCTTATTTACCTTTGTCAGACTGTGACGCACTTTAGTCCCATTTGGGTGTTATCCTTGTATCACCAAAAATAACATACCCAGAGAGTAAATACTCCTCTATAATTCACCCAGCCCTGAACATGAGTTTCTGAATTTTACCCGAATCACGTTGTTTCAAGAAAGTAGGAACATATACGTATTTCAGTGTCAATTATTTTGACTTATTTCAAGGAGCCCTGGTAATTTTGGTCCTGGTTGTGGCACTGTGGGGTAGGTAATGCACTGGACCACAAATCGGCGGTTCAGATTCATCAGTTGCTCCTCAGAAACACAATACAGGGTTGCTATGAGTTGGAACCAACTTAAAGGCATTTAACAACAACAACACAATCACAGGGTCAGTGGTTCAGACCCACAAGTGTCTCTTTGGGAGAAAGATGAGTCTTGGAAATCCTGTATGGGATCGTTATGATTTGGATTCAGCTCAATGATAGTGACTTTGGTTTGGGTTTTTTGACTTTTATTTCAATCAGTATAATAATATTCTCCAGGTGGTTCCTTGTTAGATACATATTTCAGGGACTCATTTCTCTTTATCATTTAGTAGTATTCATTTGTATTGTCTATTTTCTGTTTTAATTACCTTTGCATTCATTGATGTGCACTTAGATTGTTTTAATTTTTTTGCTACTTTGAATAGTGCTGCAGTTAACACAGTATGACTATGTTTGTGTCAATTTGATTAGGTCTCTAGGGTATATGAGTAGAATGGCTGGGTCATATGGCAGCTTGATTTATTTTATTGAGGAACTGCTAGACTTTTCCACAACAGTTGTACCATTTTGCATTCCCAGTAACAATGAATGAAGGTTTCAGTCTTTTCACATTCCCTCCAGCAGTTATTTTATTTGAAAAATACCAGCCATCTAACCATAGCCAAGAAGCCTAACTCTCGTGAACGCTGTAGGACAGAGTAGGACTGCTTCATACGTTTCCAAGGCTATAAATCTGCCACGTACTTCTCCTTATGACTGGCAGTTGGGCACTTGACTACTGTGCCAACTGGGTACCTTCATAAGTTTCCTAGTTGGGAGAGAAATGGTGTTGTGGTTTTCATTTTGATTCTGTGATGGCTGCTAATGTTGACATCTTTTCATGAGTCTGCTGTCCATTTGAATATATTTTCTGAAGTGTCCATTCATGCCCTTTCTCTAGTTTTTAATAGGGTTATTTGTCTTTTTGTTAAGTTGTCAAACTTTATTTATATATGAATCTGTATGTATATGTATTTATGTGTATATATATTATTAGATTCTTATCTGTTGTATTCCCAACGATTTTTCCCTGTTCTCTTTAAGTGCTTTTTAATGAAGGTCATTTTCACTGGAAATAAAATTGTTTGTTCATATTTTCTGATCCTTGGATATAGCATCCACTGCCATTGAGCTAATTCTTACTCATAGTGACCCTATATAGGGTTTCCAAGAGTAAATCTTTATAGAAGCAGACATTCTCATCTTTGTCTTGGGGAACTAATGGTGGGTTTGAACCGCTGACCTTGTGGAGCAGCCCAGCATTTACCCCACAGTACCATCAGAGCTCCATATCCTTGAGCTGTTGTTGTTAAGTTCTGACTCCTAGCGACCCTGTGTAGGGTTTCTGAGGAGTGGCTGGTGAGTTTGAACCACCGACTTTGCAGTCCAGGACAGTAACCCGCAGCGCCACACAAATACTGTATCTCAAATGTATCACACAAATACTGTATCTCAAATGTATGGCATCCATTTTTTTCCTCCCTGCTTAGTGTTAAAGGAGCTCTGGTAGCATACTGGTTACGAATCAGGCTGCCAACCTTAAGGTCAGCAGTTCGAAACTACCAGCTGTTCTACAGGAGAAAGATGAGGCGTTCTGCTTCCATAAAGATTTACAGCCTTGGAAACCCTGTACAGGGTCGCTATGAATCAGAACTGACTCCGCAGTACTTAACAACAACTTAGTGTTACTGTCAAAATGTAATTTTAAAATTTTTTTACCTTTTAAGTTACACATGGTTTTTGAAAGATCCCAAGATTTTTTTATGTGTGTAGTGGTTATTTATTTATTTTCTGTACTGCATTCTAGGTTAATGTACTCAGGTATGTATTCTCTCTTTTTTTTCTTTCAAATTCCAGGATTTTTGAATGAGTAGTTTCAATGTGTGTGTTATTTTCTACTTTTTGTTTTTTAGGAACTTTATTTCTATATTGAATCTACTTTGCATACCTTCAATATTTTGTCACTGCCTTTAATATTTTTCTGTCATCTTTTTTTTTAAATGTTTATTGTGAATTATGTGATAGTTTACATGGGAGAACATCACCTTTACGTTCATCCTATCGTATATCGTTTAATTGCCATGGTTACAGTCTCCTCCATGCATCATCAACTAACCAAAGGGTATACACTACTAGCCTTCCCCTTGTCATCAGCACACAGCCCCTCTCCCTCTCTGGATCTAGAGTTCCCATCCACTCCATCTCTCCACATCATCTCTGCCTCCATCTCTGGCATCACTGCTTCTCTGGGTAGGATCCCACACTCTGCTCTTCTCCCTTGATGGTCCCAGGGACCTCTGCTCTTAGACTGCAAAGTCAATCACTCCCTTCGTTTTGCTACAAAATGTCTACCTTTACATTTCCAACCCTCACAGTCAGTCCTGATAACAGTTATTCACTGTTGTACCACAAGAGACCTATCCCCATCTCCTTTCATCAGCCCTGCCCAGACAGACTGGATACTACTCAGTGGAGATTCTACCTTCCTCCATGCCCTTAGAATCTAGGCTCCCTTTTGAAAACTTGTAAGCCAGTCACTTCTTGACTTTGTAGCCCCCCATTTTGGGTAGCCAATATCCAAGTTGCCCATCCTTGTCTACCTTGTGTATGGAGTGGGTGGAATTGATCCTTGCTGTAAAGATTTGTTCCCTCTTTTGAGCTACTGCATTCATAGGTGTAGGTCAAGTTATCAGATTGTATCAGAATCCTTTTTTTTTCTTCTTCCTTCTTCTAGTTGAGCTCTGATCATCCAGTCATTGAAGCCAGGTCAAGTGGGCATTATCTGCAAGTGTGGGTGTTCTTGTGCATGTGCTCTCTCTTATCAGCTGGACATTTCACTTTCCGCTCTAGTCCTCTGTGGCTATGTCACTGACTCTGGGCCCAGGGGTCCCCAGGTCTTGCCATACTGCAGGCCAATCAGGTCTCCTCCTGGGTTCACAGGAATCTATTGAACGTGGTAGGGCTTACCTCGCAGCTTCACTGCTGTTTTTCCCTCACTTCCCCTTATCGGTGACCAGTGTGGTCACATGTCTGCTCATGTTCTCCCATTGAGTCCTTAGTCTTGGAAGGGAGTTTGCCCTGAGGGCACCTCGCCACTTGCCTTAATGTCTCCTGGGTGAGCAACTTGCTTGTTTTCTTAGTAGTCAGTTGGAGTGCCATTATTGTTTTGTATTTTTCCTGTCGGTCTTTCTCTCAAGATGTATCTTCTGTTTTTGTCTGCTTGTCCTTTCAAGTCGAAATTTCCCACCTCAGAAGATTCTGGATGGGGTTCAGGATTCCACCTATGGTCTTATGTAATGCAGAGGTTCCACAGGAAGTGTCCTTCACTGGGCACGTTGTAGCTGTGTTTTAGGTATTCCAGTCAGTTATAAGCAGAAGATGGACTTAAAAGCTTTCTACGGTGATATATAAGGCTATTCCTTTCTCTCCCCCTCAGGTGTCTAATTTATAATGGTATGCAAGGGAAACCAAGATTATATAGCATATACACTTATTTGGCATGATTATTTTGAGATTAATCCTTGTTGCTGTTGTCAATATTTTATTCCTTTTTCTGAATAGTATTCATTGAGTGGATTTGTCACAGTTTTTCAGACATTCATCTATTGATGGACATTTGGGTTATTTCCAAGTGTTTGGTTTCTTTTCCTCTTATAATAAATCGTCCTTTTCTTTTGGATAAATTACTAGAAGTGGAATGACCGAATTTTGGATATGAATGCTTAACTTTTTAATTTTAAAAGTCTTTATTGTGAATTGCATGATAGTTTACATGGGGCAACAGTATTTTGTTTCATTGCAATGGTTACATTCCCCGACATGCATCATTATTAAACAGTATTTGCTTCTATTCCTTCTTTTTGCTTGTATTTTTTGTTTTTTTTTTTAATGTACACAGAAAACACTCAAATATATAATCATTTAAACAACCAAAGGGCACATTCTGCAAGCCTGTCTCCTGGCCACCAGCATAAAGCCACTCTTGCCATGAGTATGGAGTCTTCAATTGCTTTCTCTCCATGTTCCCATCTCTGTCTCCATCTCTGGTGTGTCACTGCTTCTCTGGATAAGGTCCCACATTCTGCTCGTGCTTTTCTCCCTTGATGGTCCTCGGGTCCACTGTTCCTGGAACGTACGATTAACCACCCCCCCCCCCCCCACTTTTTGTTACAAAAATTACAATTGTGACAGTCGCAATTAATTATGTTAACAGTTACTACTGAATCATAAAAAGCTTACCGCCATCTCTCTTGACCAGAATCCCCTTAAACAAGATGAAAACTATTCACAGGGAATTCTTACCTTATCTTGCACACTCTGAAACTAAACTCCCTCTTGAAAGCTTGTAAGCCAGTCCCCTCGTGCCTTTATAGCCTCTGTCCCGTCCCCCATTTTAGGTAGCCAATGTCTAAGTTTGCCCATACCTGTCCATCCTGTGTACGTAGCCAATCAGACTGTCATATTTGTTTTGGATTTTTCCTGCTCTCTTTATTTCAAGGAATATCCTCTTTTCCACTAGCTGCTCCAGGCTGGTCTGCATGTCCTTTCAAGTGTGAATGTTCCACTTCTCAGAAGGTTCTGGATGGAGCTTAGAATTCCACCTAAGGTCCTATATACTACAAAGGAGCTGCAAGAAGTCTATTTCACTGGGCAAGTTCTAGATGCCCTTTTAAGTATTCCAATCAGTTGTAGGCTGAATACGGATTGATAAGCTTTCTATAATCACACCTCCTAATATTTTCTATCCCCGTCTGGTGTGTATTCTACAATAGTAGGCAAAGTAAGCAATATTCATAAGACAGTCAAGCATCTTAACATTTTTCTCTGTTTTATCCATTCAAACTATGCCTCAATCCCTGTATCACAGAGCCCTGTCGTTCCAAGGTTGAGCATACATCATTATTTTCTTTACCTCTGTCCCATTAAGCCCATGCAAACCTGCCTAAGTGTTCACCTACATATATTTTTCTACCGTCCCCCTTCTTGTGTATTGCGCTCTCCAACACCTGAATTGTGATGGGTCTCTACCCTGTGCTCTACCATCTCCTCTCCAACCTGGTAATCAACAAATTTTTTTTTGTTTGTTTCTTTTATTATGGATATCATGGTCTTAGGCCATATTTGTCCTTTTGTGACTGACCAATTTCACTCAACATAAAATATCCTCAAGTTTCATCCATGTTATGCAGTGGTTTGCAGCTTCCTTGTTATTCTTCAAGGTAGTGTAATAATATTCCTTTGTGTGTATGTACCAGAGTTAGTTTTTCCATTCTTCCATTGATTGACACTGAGGCTGTCTCCATCTTTTTGCTATTGTGAACAGTACTACAACGAACA
>NW_006408669.1:4517792-4519265 GCF_000296735.1 Chrysochloris asiatica
AGCAATAGATTTCTTGCTTCTGCCACAGATTCCCCAGCTGTGAGCCTTCCAATCTTCTAAGTATTCCTTTATATGCGGTTCAGAGTTCTGGGACCAGCCCCTGAACCTGCTTGGTCAGGTATTCTGTGTTGCTGTTGGCGGAGCTCTCTGCTATACGTCCACCCGATCCGCCATCTTGTTTGTTGTCCCCTATGCCTGTTTTTTAATTGGGTTATTTGTCTTTTTCTTATAGAGGTGTTGTAGTTTCCTACAGAGATTCAAAATTAACCCCTTGTCTGATAATAGGTCATTGCAAAAGATGTTTCCCATTCTTTGGGCCTGTTTTTTACTCTTTTGTTAAAATTGTTTGATGCACATAAGTTTCTAATATTTAGTATGTCACGATCTATTTTGTTTTATGTCTATGTAGTTTTCACAGTGTTTGGTTAATCTGTGTCTTGTATTAGAACACTTAAATTTGGTGACTGCTAAGCTTTTTAAGGAACTGTGTGCCTGCTCTCTAAAGTGGTTGTGACACAAGTTTACAATATAGCAATGTGTAAGCTTAATTCTGTGGAAAGAGTTCTAGTTAAAGAGCCAGAAAAGCTCCAGACAGACCTGGGTTTGAAGTCCCAACTCTACTATTTGGTTGTTGTAGACCATGACTGACTTTTTTGCATCTCGATTTCCTCTTCTATAAAATAGGGACAATAAGGTAAATCTATAGCAAAGAATGTTGAGAGGATTAAAGTTTACGCTTACACATAAGGTATGTAAAATAGTGACTGAGTGTCCCTAAATGGAACTTTTAACAACTACCCTCTTGTGGACATTACATGTTTACATGAGTGTAATCTCCGTACGTTATTTGTATTAAGTGCGTTATACCAATATTTTTTACGTGTTTCTGACATCAATTTAACCCTCCCCTCCCCCCCCCACCTCCCCATAATGGTTTCAATGTTATGTCTTGTCATGGTTGATGCAAAGCCCCACCGTGCTGCATCCCTCACACAGGGACAGCATAGAGGACCAGGGCACACTTGGGCATTGGCTCCCATCCATTGCAGGAGAAGGCCATGTGCAGCTCTCTGCTCGATCTTGATCTTCTGCCGTTATCCAGTGTGATAGGGCTACAAGAAACTCGGCTCTTCTCACGCATGCCCATGAACTGTCCCAGAGCAAATGTAATCTCAGTTGTTTACTCACTGATTACTGAGTACTACCACACTCAGTCTATGATTTTTTTTTTTTTTTAAGATTTTATTCTGAATTGGGTGATAGTTTACATGGGAGAACATTAGCTTTACATTCATCCTACCGAATTTCATTTCATAGCAATGATTACAATCCCTTCCATGCATCATCATTCAACAGCATTTGCTTTCATTCCCTCTGGGTTTTTTTTTGCATGTACACCGAAGCACTTAGGAATATATAACCATTCAAACAACCAAAGGTTACATCCCGCAAACCTGCCCCGGCCGTCAGCAC
>NW_006408669.1:4519820-4521220 GCF_000296735.1 Chrysochloris asiatica
GTTTTTTTTTTTCTCTTCTTTCTTCCTCTAGTTGCTCTGATTATCCAGCCATTTAAGCCAGGTCAAATGGGTACTATCTGCAAGGATGGGTGTTCTTGTGCATCTCCCCTCACTTCATGTCAGCTGGATGCTTCATTCCGCACTCTAGTCTTCTGTGGCCATGTCCCTGTTCCTGGGCCCAGGGATCCCAGGTCTTGCCGTACTGCTGGCCAACCAGGTCTCAATCCAGGTTGACGGGAGTCTATTTTGAACGAGGTCGGACTTAGCTCACAACTTCATTGCTGTTTTTCCCCACTTAATCTATAACTTCTTTTTTGTTGTTGTTGGTTTTTATAAAAACAAAACAAAAACAAAAACACATTTTATTGTGAATTGAGAGAAATTTTACAGAGCAGATCATCACTTTTACATTAAACAAATCATATCCTTCATTACCATGATTACAATCCCTTCCATGTATCATTTACCTCTAATCCCTGCGTTCTTCTCTGTGTCTCCTGCTACCTTCAGTCTTTCCTCTGCCAAACTCCCTCTTACTGTATATTGCCTGCCCGTCACCCATGTTAATATGTGTCTGTCTTCTAGTCTGTGAATAATTTACCCCCACGCCCTATAAACATCATAGAATATTTCTTTTATCAAGAAAACATTTTGACGTTTTATAACTTTGGTCTCATACACTATTTGTCCTTTTTTTAAATTAATTTATTGTTGTATTTTTTTGTTAAAGTTTTTTATTGTGGATTGAGTAAAAGTTTACAGGGCATATCATCAGTTTTACATTCATCAAAACATACACCTTGTTTTATTACAATGATTATAATCCCCTCCATGTAACATCAGTTAACAGTATTTCTCTTTATTCACTTTAGCTTTTTTAAAACAAACAAACAAACAAACAAAAACAACAAACCCCACTCAGGCATATATAATAATTTACATCTCCAAAGGGCACATTCTGTAAGTCTGCCTCCTGGCTACCAGCTCTTAGTCCCTCTCTTCTTAGTCCTCAGCCACTCCCCCTCTCCATGCTCCCAACTCTGCCTCCATCTCTGGTGCTGCTGCTTCTCTGGATAAGGCCCTGCATTCTGCTTGTGTGCTCTGTCGATGGTCCTAGCGTCCTCTGTTTCTGGACTGTTTAAGAGTAACCACTACCCTGTTTTTGTTAACAAAACTTCTACCTTTACAATTGTGACAGTGGCAATTAGTCATGATAACAATTATTCACTATTGAATCATCCAAATATTATCCCCATCTCTTTTCACCAGACCCATCTAGACAAGGAGACAGCTATTCAGTGGGGTCTCTTTCTCCCCCCCCCCCCACATACTCTTAAACTAAACTCCCTCTTGAAACCTTATAAACCAGTCTGTGCCTTTATTGCCCCCTCATTTTAGGT
>NW_006408669.1:4522285-4523607 GCF_000296735.1 Chrysochloris asiatica
CTGTATCCCAGAGCCCTGTATTTCCAACGTTGAGCATGCATCACTGTTTACTCCTGTCCCACTTAGGACATGCAAACCTGTCTCAGTGTTCTCCTATCTATCTTGTTCTTCCACCTCCTCCGCCTTCTTGTATTGCCCTCCCCAACACCCAAACTAAAGCCCCACTCCAACCCCATTGTGGTTACTGTATATTCCATTAGTTCTTCCCTCCATTTAAGACAGTCTATTTTATCCTGTAATCTACCTGACCTTCCCACCACCTGGATCTCTGTTTCTCTGTGTTTACCTTCTTTAACACTGTAATTGTTTTGATCATTGACTGACCTTCCAGATCCTCTGTTCTTAAAATTTTATTCTTTTCTCCACTCTTCCATTTGTTGATTGAGTTCAGGATGCTGCCACATACATCATTCTGTAGTTGTCTGTTCTTGCTGGTTCTCAGTCCACAGAACTTCTTTTAGGATGTTTTTCATAGCAGGGTTGGCTTTGGAAAAATCCTTTAGCTTCTGTTTATCCTGGAATGTTTTGGTTACACCATTGTATTTGATTGACAGCTTTTCTGGGCAGAGGATTCTTTGGTGGCAGTTTTTTTCTTTCAGGGTTTTATATGTTTCCCCATTGCCTTCTTGCTTGCTTGGTTTCTGTTGAGCGATACGAACTTAATCTGATTTGCTTGCCTTTGTTATATTTCTCTTTTCCCTAGCTGCTTTCAGGAATCTGTCCTTATCTTTGATTTTGGAGAGCTTGATTATTGTATGTCTTGGTGATTGTCTGTTTTTAGGGTCTATCCTTCTTGGAGTTCGATGAGCTTCTTGAATGCTTATCTTTTCACTTTTCATGATGGTAGGAAAATTTTCTTCAAGAAACTCTTCAACTGTCTCCTGTGGGCTTGTGTGATTGTTCCTGTTCTGGAATGCCAATAATTCTTAAATTATTCCTCTTCATGTTGTCCAACATGAATCTTAGGCCTTCTTCAGATTTTTTTTAATCCTTTTTTGTGTTTGTTCTTCTATCTTAGTAGTGTTGAGAGATTTATCTTGTAGCTCACTAGTTCTGGCTTCTATCACTTCAGTTCTACTCCTTTGCCCTTTCAGTGTATTGTCCATTTCTGATATTTTATTATTAATTAATCATTTGGACCTCTTTCTGTAAGTTTTGAATTGTTTTCAATGCTGTATCTATCTTATTTGATTGTTCCTGTAGCGCTTTCCTGACTTCTTACTTATTTTTTTCAACTCCATTATATTGTGTTTTGATACATTTTATAATCATTTTTCTGAATTTCTTCTCTGACATTTCCAGACCTGTTCATCTTCCAGTAT
>NW_006408669.1:4524042-4528067 GCF_000296735.1 Chrysochloris asiatica
TTCGAGGAGATCTTTGGCACGTGCATAGTAGTACCCTTCGAGGGTTGGGCTTGGTGTCCACTCACTCTTGCACCTCTATGGTCACCAGAATGGAGGTGCACAGAGAGCGAGGGACCAGTGCACAGATACCAAACAAAAAGAATGTCCACACCTTTAGCTCCGCAGTTCTGTCAGGTGTCCGTGGCTGCTATGATCCTTTCCCTGCTTGTTCTCTCCCAAGATGGCGGCTGTGGGAGCAGCTGAGCATCTTGAATTAGAAAGCAATGGATTTCTTGCTTCTACTATAAATTCCCCAGCTGTTAGCCTTCCAGCCTTCTAAATATTCCTTTATATGTGGTTCAGAGTTCTGGCACCATCCCCTGAGCCTGCTTGGTCCTTGTATTCTGTGTTGTTGCTGAACGTAGCTCCTATTCTGCACTTCCACCCTATCCGTCATCTTGTTTGTTCTTAATCTATAATTTCTGGATTGTGGCTTTCATACTTATATTCTATGAATAAGATAAAAAATAACATTTTAATCTATTGAGTGAGGCTGAAATTTATTTCTGAACATGCTATTAGAGTGGTGTGGTGTAGTCATGGGTTCCCTGTGCTAGAACCTTTAAAAAGTACGGTTTGATCTCTGCGTGTTATGTGTTCCCTCTGTGTATATGTGTGTAGATCCATAGAGCTTCTGTGTACATATCAGTGAATGTATGGATTTTTATGTATTTATTGGCTATTAGTGGAAGTTTATTAAAAACTTCAACATATTTCATTAGCAAGAAGATAAGGAATTTATGGCCTATAAATTACTGTGCTTCCTGGTCTTTGCACCTTTCTGATACATGGAGTTTATGTTGAGGTGAGCTTGACTATCCATAAAAAAAACCTTCAGTTGATCAATCAGGATATGGGCAGTTGAAGAGAAGAATGTTGGCTTTTATTTTGTTTAATAGACATGCCTTTGAGAAATTTATTGTAGGTCATCATATTGTTAGACCTTAGATGTGTTCATGGTTGGCGTTTCTTTGCTTTAGCTTCACCCTTTGGAATCCTTCATATGTCAAGCTTCCTGGGTTTGGCACTACTTGTTAATGTATGAAGGGAAGTCAAAATACTGCTAGTAGGGTTCCAGTTCATACTTAGTCCAAAGAAACTGTGTTTAATGATGTGTCTGTTGGTGGGTGGATGTAGACAAGTTCTGTCAGTAAAGAACTATCTTAGTCTAAGTAGGGTGCCTTCAAAAATAAAGGTCCCAGTCAAAGTGACTTTCCGTGAAATCTGCTGGGCCAGTTAAGTCGAAGGCAGAGGTCGACTCAGAAGCTTTTGAAGACTGTTTTTTGGGTTCTGTAGGAGTAATTTTGATAGATTTTTCTCAAAGAACATAGGAAGAGATTTTTAAGAACATGGAAAACTGCGATGGTTAAGAGAAGGCCGGGAAAGTAGCATTAGGATTGTTTTTCACAGCATGAAGATGCACATGCTCCTTCTTTAAAGGTAGAAAGGGTTCTCCTTGAGAATTTCAGTGACAAATCTTACCCCTTCACGCTTCGTTTTGTTCCCTAAACTCAAAGCACATCAAAAAGGAAGACGATGAGAGTCCATTCATGATGCCTGCATGGACATGATATATGAAGGGACTTGAACATTTTTGTGGAAAACTGGAATGAAAAGATACTGGAAATTTCCCACAAACGTTTTGAAATCCTCTGGTGCTGTGGGACAAAGCACTGGAACGCGTCTCTTAACAACACCAACTGTGTACTGGACTGAACCACAAGGTCCATGGTTTCAGCTCACCAGCTAATTCTGTGTGAGAAAGATGAGTCTGCTCCGTCAGATTTATTTAGGGAACCTTTTGAGAGATGGAAATTCTCTTCAGAAGTGTATAGATGTAGATTGGAGGATAAGTCAAGAAATAATAGTGTATAAGGAGCTCTGATAGTGTAGTTGTTACAAGTTAGGCTTCTAACCTCAAGGTCAGCAGTTTGAAAATACCAGCCGCTCTTTAGGAGAGATATTGTGCTCCTGGAAAGATTTACAATTTCAGAAACCCTATAAGGAGCTCTGGTAGCGTAGTGGTTACGAGTCAGGTTTTGAACTGCAAGGTGAGCAGTTCAAAACTACCAGCCACCCCGCAGGAGAAAGATGAGGCAGTCTGCTCCCATAAAGATTTTATAGCCTCGGAAACCCTGTGCCAGGGTCGCTATGGGTCGGAACCGACTCCACAGCACTTAACAACAGCAACAACATACAGGGTCTTTGTGAGTTGGAATTGATTCCTCGGCCCACCACCACCGTAAATCTTCCTTGTATTATTGCTACTCCTGTGATCATCTCTACTGCATGCTGCATCCCTACCAAATACAAGTTGTTGGAATACTGAGTATTACTGATTACTCAGAATAGTCACTATCAAGTGAATAATAGCTTATTTAAGTCTCAAATTAGTAATAATACAATATAATAGTGATAACTATTCCTATAATTAAAATAAATTTGTCCCTTATATTTGTAGTAATGCAAATGTTGTTATGTGTCATGGAGTCAGTTCCAACTCACAGTGACCTTGTATAGGGTTTTCAAGGCTGTCCATTTTTATGGGAGCAGAAAGCCTCATCTTTCTCACTATGAAGCTGCTGGTAGATTCAAACTGCTGACCTTGAAGTTAGCAGCCCAGCTCGTAATCCACTGTGCTTCCAGGGCTCCTTAGTAGTGCAAATGAGGCCTTTAAATTTTTTTTTTTATTGATGCCATCAAATTGATTCTGATGCATATAACCCTGTGTACAACAGTTCAAAACACTGCTGTGTCTTGTACCACCCTCACAATCATTGTTTGAGCCAGTTGTAGCCACTGTATCTGTCTATCTTGTCTAGCCACTACATCATTTCATTCATGTTGAGGGTTGGGTCTTGCTTTTTTTTTTTGCTGACCCTCTGCATTTCTAAGCATGATGTCATATCCTCAAGGGACTTATTGAAAAATATGTCCAAGGTACATGAGGTGAAGTCTTGCCATCCTTGCTTCTAAGGAGTGTTTTACGCTGCGCTTCTTCCCAGTGTGGGTTAATGCACCAGACTGCAAAGACATTTGAACTGCAAGGTGGCGGTTCAAGCTCATCAGCTGCTCCTTGGAAACCCTATACAGGGGTCGCTATGGGTCGGAATCGACTTGACAGCACTTAACAACCTCTCAAACAGATATGATCATTCTTGTAGTGCCTGATAGTCATGTCAGTTTTTCAGTTTTCCTAATTTGTTGCCTCACATTTATATGCATGTGAAGTGACTGAAAACACCATGGCTTAGGTCAAGTGTACCTTAGTTCTCACAGTGACATCTTTGCATGTCATTTTGAATTCCTGACTTTTGCTTCCATGGGCATTGATTGTGTATCCAAGTAAAATGAAATCCTTGTCAACTTCCAACTTTTTTTACGGTATTTTGGGATATAGCACTGGATTGCAAGGTCTGTTTGAACCACAAGGTTGGCAGTTCAGAGTCAACAGTTGCTTCTTGAAAATGGTATACAGGGTTGCTGTAAGTCTGAACTGACTCAACAACACTTAACAACAACAACCTGCTGTTGCTCATTGGTTATGAGGGTTTTGTTTTGTTTCAAGAAACTGAGGTGGCACAGGAGGCACTCACTCATCTATGCCAAGAAATTCGGAAGACAACTATCTGCTGTATTTCTGCCCATTTCAAAGATAGGTGACCCAAAGGAACACGGAAATCATTGGACTATATCTTTGATATCTTATGCGATTAAAGTTTTATTAAAAGTAATACAGAAACAGCTGCAAGCATACATTGACAGAGAACTTCCAGGGGTTCAAGCCGGATTCAGAAGAGGCCATGGAACGAGGGATATCATTGCTTGATGTCTGATGAACGTTGGCGGAAGCAGAGAATATCAGAAAGTTGTTTACCTGTGCTTCATTGACTATGCAAAGGCATACGATTGGAGCAATGACAAGCTATGGACAACATTGCGAGGTATGCGTATTCTGGAACACTTAATTGTGCTCATGAGGAGCA
>NW_006408669.1:4529162-4530262 GCF_000296735.1 Chrysochloris asiatica
GATGGCCAAACTTCATCTCTCATACATCGGACATATTGTCAGGAGGGACCAGTCGCTGGAGAAGGATATCATGTTTGGTAAGGTGGAAGGTGAGAGAAAAAGAGGAAGACCCCCCAGTAAGATGTATGGTCAAAGTGCCAGCATCAGTTGGCTCAAGTGTGACAATAGTGAGGTTGGCCCAGGACTGGGCAGTGTTTCATTCTGTTGTGCATAAGGTCACTATGAGTCAGTACCAACTTGATGGCACCTAACAACAACAATAACAGATGCAGAGTATTGATATTAAAAATTTATTGCATATGCTTAAGTGAATTTAGTATTTCTGGAGATTATTCCCGTTTCATTTAAGGATGGCTGCAGTTCATCTCAGGAAACTTTTTAGATTGTGGCCCAAAAGCAGTTTTAAATTGGTTCTTCGAGCAGTTGAGAAGACTTTGACTTTTTCTAAGGCCTTTGCACACCAAAGTGCTTTTGCAAGGAACAATTATGGATAAAAATAAAATGCAGCATAGTTTTCTTTTGCTCAGTTAGTGTTGTTGCTAAGTGTTGTCGAGTTGGTTCTGACCCGTAGGGACCCTATACAGGGTTTCCAAGGAGCGGCTGGTGAACTTGAACCGCTGAACTCTTGAGGTTCAATCGGACTTTGCAGTCCAGTGGGTTAACCTACAGCGGCACACCAGGACTAGTGATAAATTGGAGGTTTTCCTCTTCACAGGCCCTTGATGTCACTTTGTTTTCTCTTTTTTTCTGTAGCGATTTTGATCTGTCTTTAGTTTTGGCTCAACTGTTGGAAGGTTCATAGAGGTTGAGATTTTGCTAACTTGATACATAATTTTCTTGTGAAAATACTTTATGACCTTTAATTTGGCTATATCCTATTTGGACTAATTATAGCAAAAATCAATGCTGAACCAGGATATGGTGAGTTAAATGGCTTTTCCGCCAAAAGTGTTATATGAGTAGATGACTAGGTGTAAATTTAATTAGAAATGCTTTTAAAACTTTTGATGAGCGTTTCGTAACTTTAAGGTTCCTAAATATGGAGACTCCTGGTGTGGCACTAAAGGACAAGTGTTCAGTCGCAAGGTTGGTTTGAACCG
>NW_006408669.1:4531577-4586431 GCF_000296735.1 Chrysochloris asiatica
GCTCCTGGAGAAGCCGAGCATCCCGGACTAGAAAGCAATAGATTTCTTGCTTCTGTCACAAATTCCCCCAGCTGTGAGCCTTCCAACCTTCTAATTATTCCCTTATATGTGGTTCAGAGTTCTGGGACCAGCCCCTGAGCCTGCTTGTTCGGATATTCTGTGTTGTTGTTGGCGGAGTTCTCTGCTATACGTCCACCCGATCCGCCATCTTGTTTGTTCCCTAAACAGTGGACTTTTAATTGATAGGTCAGTGGTTCGAACCCACTGGCCGTTTCTCAGATACATAATACAGCATTGCTGTTAGTTGGAACGCACTTGATGGCACTTCACAACGATTTTTTATTATAAGAGAAATGCCATCTAGTATACCATGTACTTCCATGGCAGTGCCTTTATGCTTTTTCCTCTCTCTGAAACAAAGACCTTTGTGATGTGCGCTAAGCATTTGTCTTCTGGAAGACTTCCCTTGACCACTCTAGGTTAGGTTTTTCGAAGTTCACTTAGTACTTCATCATATGCACGAGAGGGCTTCACAAAGTTAGTGTGTGTGACACTGTAGGATAAGCACTGGACTGTTAACCAAAAGGTTGGCAGTTCAAACGCACCAAATGCTCCTTGAAAACCTTATACCAGGTCGCTTGGAATTGGAACCGACTCGACAGCACTTAACAATAATTCTTGACACTTAAGGAAGCCTAGTGACATTGGGTTAGGTGTTGGACTGCTAACCACAAGGCCAGTGGATCAAACCTATGAGCCACTGCACGGGAGACAGATGAGGCTGCCTGCTACAGTAAAGATTTAGTCTTGAAAATCCTCTATACAGAGTCACTATGCGTCAGAATTGACTTCACGGCAGTGAGCTTGGTTTTTGGTTGTTTATTTTTGTTGTTTGGGAGATATATTAGCAAATCTGAGATGAGAAAGGCAGTGTACATATCATTAATGTGTTGTGTTATTAGATTGTAATGGTAATGGAAAAATTACAAGTATAAGAGGATTGAGAGTTAACCATGGAGAGATAGTTGTAACTTGAAATAGTGTCCAGGTGGACCTCACTGAGGTTACATTTGAGCAAGACTCATAAAGTGAAGGAATTTGCCATGGAGCTTCGCCTCAAAGGCCCTTAAGAATGATTGTGTCTAATCTTTCTCCTAGCCTAGCTAGGAGGCCACAGGAACCCTGCTGGCAACAGTGGTTGAAATGGAAGCAATTCACATCCATCCATTGCTTTGTTGGAGACAAGACCTGTTATTTAATCTGCTCTGGTACCGATCATAGTCTAGGAAACCTCATGGGGCAATTCTGCTGTGCCTTCGAGGATCGCTCACTTTGAGTCAAAATGTACTTGGCAGCACAAAACAAGGAGGCCACTGGCTGGAGTGGAATTACCAAGAAGATAAAGGGACTGGGGGATAGGTTATATAGGACAATTAAGAACATTTTAAGGATTGTGGCCATTATTCTAAGTGCAACTGGGACTCTGAAGTTTTGAGAAACAGCAGGATTTAGTGAAATCAGGGTAAAACAATGATGTTGTTGTTGTTAGGTGCCGTCCAGTCAGTACTGACTCACAGCAACCCTAGCACAACAGAATGAAACATTACCCGATCCTGGACCAACCTCGTTGTTGCCACGCCTAGAGTTCATTGAAGCTGCCACTTTGCCAGTCCATCTCTCTGACCCTCCACCTGATCAAATATGATATCCATCTCCAGCGACTGGTCCCTCCTGATTATATGTCTTAATGATGAAGATCAAAGAGCACAGCCTTTGGTATGGATTGCATCTCAATGTAAAGAAAACAAAAACAATGATAGTGACCCAAAGGTTGTTTGTTAAGTGGTAGCAGCAGATCTCAAGGAGTCACCTTCTTTATATATCTTGATAACGTAACTGATAGAATTTCCTGTCAGATTGGGTGTGTTGTCTGAGAGAGACTTGGCAGTTGGAAAGATGTAATTTCATAACACCTGGAATGGCAAGGAGGAGTAATTTATTGGAAAGACATGCTGAATAATGTTACATTGACTAAATGGAGATTGTGCAGTAGGTTATTAGATAGGTGAATCTGGCAGTCAGGAGATGTAATTGGCATATGTTGTGGTGGTGTTAGTGCCTTCTAGTCAGTTCCAACATATAGATAATAAAAAGATATTTAAAACCTTGAGACTGCCTGAGACACCAAGGGAATGAGTATAGCTAGAAAGAGTAAGCTGCTGAGCTCTCCATCATTAAACAGCTTGGGAGAAATGAAACCAGAAAAGGAAAAGGAATCCAAGAAAGTAATTAAGGAGTGCTCAATTCTATGAAATACTCTTGATAGGTCAGTACAGATGAGGTCTTTAGTTATATCGAAGTAAATATTAAGTGCCGTTGAGTTCGTTCTGACTCATAGTGACCCTGTACAGGGTGTGCGAGGAGCGGCTGGTAGGTTTGAACTGTCATCCTCATGGTAAGCAGTTAAAGTGCTTACATTATGGCACCAAATCAATAGTGACCTTAAAATGAGCAGATTGTTGTTGTTAGGTACCATCGAGTCAGTACTGACTCAGTAACAGTATTCCGTAAGGTTTTTACTGGCAGTCCTGGTATGGAGCCGTACGGTAAGCAATGGACTGTGAAATGCAAGGTCACTTCCATGAAACCCTGTACTACAGGGTCTCTGCAAGTCAGTTTTGACTTTAACAGACACTTAACAGTAGCAACAATCTAAGGGAAGCACATTGTCCTGCCTTTTTCCATGGCTCTGCTGATGGGCTCAAATCACTGATCTTTCAGTAGTAATTGACATCACCCAAAGTCCTCTTCCTCTGATCGTGGTTTGGTGCCCTTGAGGCATTTCTTACTCACAGTTACTGTGTTGTACAACAGAACTGCAATGCAATGAAATTAGTAGGTCCCTGGTGTGGCACTGTAGGTAGGATAAGCACTCTACTGCTAACCTCAGGGTTGGTGGTTCAGGCCCACTAGCTGCTCCTTGGAAGCTCTGTACTGAGTCATTGTGTATCCGAACCGACTTGATGGCACTAACAGCAAGAAGCCGTGTCTTTGTAATTCCTATCAAACTTAACCCTGATGGATTTGGTTAAGGGGCACCAGGGGTAGATACTGATAGGATTGTGGCTCAGTTGTGAGTGACTGTTAATGGGATTGTGATTGTAAAAGCTTGGACATGTCACACATCCACTGGATAATGCTAGTTTGGTTTCTAAGGACTCGCACCAGCAACGCCATGTTCTTCAGCAACCATTTCTGGGTGAAGGGTGGATTTCCGAAATCCCAGCTGCCTTAGTCAGTCATTCTTAATATGGAAGTTATCATAGCAACACACTAGCCTTCCACTGGCTACACATTAGATGCATTGATCACAAATCGGAAACCCTACACAGGCTTGCTATGAGTCGGAACCAACTCAATGGCACATAACCACCATTCTAAAAGCTGTGTAAATGAAAAAGAATGTGGCATCAGGATTGGAGGAAGCCTCACTGAACAACCTGCGATACATGTATGACACAGCCTTTACATGATGGAAGTGAAGACTTAGTGAAGTAAAATACTTACTGATGATGAAATCAAAGACTGTAGCCTTCAGTATGAATTGAACATGAATGTAAAGAACAAAATCCTCACAACCGAACCAATGAATCACGTCATGATAAATGGAGAAAAGATAGAAGCTGTGAAAAGTCTTCGTTTTTCTTGGATCCACAGTCAGCACTCATGCTGAAAGCTGTTAAGTGCCTTCAAGTCGGTTGCGACTCATAGCAACCCTGTGTGGGGTTTCCCAGGAGTGTGGCTCGTGTTTGAGCCACCAACCTTGTGGTTCAAACTGACCCTACAGTCCATTGCTTTATCCTATAGCACCACACCTCTTGCATTAAAGCAAATCTGCAAAAAATCTGTTAAAAGTTTCCAGAAGCAAAAATGTCAGTTTGAGGAATAACCCAGACCCAACTTTCACATGCATATTTATTTAGGCAATAGTTGGACAGTGAATTAGGATGAACTGAGAAGAATTTGTGCATTACAGTTATGGTGTTGGAACAGAATATTAAAAGTACTTTTGAGTCTCGGCAATTCAGACTCACCAGCCGCTCCTTGGAAAACCCTGTATAGAGTAGCAGTGAGTCAGAACCAACTCATCGGCACTTAAAAACAACAATGGACTGCCAGCAGAAAAACAAATCTGTCTTGGGAGAAGTGCAGCCAGAATACTCCTTGAGAAGATGGCAAGACTTTGTCCTCATACTTTGGACATGGTATCAGGAGGAACCAGACCCTGGAGAAGGACATCATGCTTATTTTAGTTGAGGGTCAGTGAATAAAAAGGAAGGATCCTCTTGTCCCCCTCCAATAATAGGGATTGACACAGTGGAGATGGCACAGGACTGGGCAGTGTTTGTTCTGTTGCACATGGGTTGTTATGAAACAGAATCATCTCAAGGGTACCTAACAACGTTTTGAATGTCCATTACCCTCTGAGTTGTTATCAACCTGTGCCTTGCCATTTGAGCTGTATCTTCATTGGATTTAGCTGTTTGATGTGGAAAGTGAGGTTGTTGGTATATTAATCAATTTTACAAAGATTTTCAGCAGCGCTAAAAAGCTTACCAAGAGTTAAATATAAACTAAGACATACTGTTTCTTGAACTTTTCCATTTTTATGGCTAGGGAGAGGTGGAGGATTGCAACTTGATTATCTATGTGTGTGTGAATCTCTCTTACCATGAATATGCAAGCTGCCAAAAAGGAAAGGAAGTTTGCAGTGAGGGATCTCAGATGTTAGTGTTAACATTTGAAGCTTTTTAACCATCTGATTGCATGCATTATGTGTACAACTATTAGGTACACACTCTAATTTGAAAAATTTCAGCGGCAAATACTTATATTTTTTCATATTAAACTTTTAATGGTGAATTGGGTGAAGGTGTAGTAGCAAGTCATTGTTTCATTCAAGAATTCATACACCTTTTGTTTAATGTTATTGATTGACAATCCCCCCAATGTAAATCCACTAATCCCATTTCCATACTTCCTGTTTTCCTAATGTTTCTAAATCCTTGGGTAAATCCTGCCCCTTTGATCCCAAATGGTCGATTATTCTAAGGTGTTCATACCTCCCTAGTGTTACAGTTCCCTATACAGACCTGTTTTAGGAGTCCTGATAGCACCATGGATTAAATAAGCATTGGGCGGCTATCCATAAGGTCATGGGTTCAACCCATCATCTGCTCCAAGGGAAAAAGATGAGGCTTTCTGTTCTCCTAAGTATTTGTAACCTTGAAAACCCTATACAGGGTTGCTGTGAGTAGAAACCAGTTTGATAGAACCTAACAACATCATCCTGAGGTGTAATGAAGTTTGAAGCAACATAACTTTGTTGCTTCAAACTTTCCCTCAAAGGGGAAAATAAACTCTGATGTAACTGTGTCATATAACTTAAATCTTGCTTCCAAAGACTTTTTGCCTCATGAAAAATAAATACCACAGTAAATCAGGTAGGGTTAAAGAATATTTAGGATGTTGAAATGTAATAAGTAAATCAAACAAAATAAAGATCAACAAGAAATAAAGTAAAATGAACTAGTGATTATTATTGACTAGGCAGATTTTGTTTTTATATTTAGATGTCCCCAGTTTTTTTTTCACAATGTTATAATCAGAATAAAAACACTTTATATAGTATATACACTGTTATGTATGTTATACATGGTCACTATGATTCAGAATGGACTCAACTTCATATCCTTGTGATTACGTAGCAGGGCTTTCCTATGCTCTCTTACCCGTTTTCTCTGCAAATTTTGTGTGGACTGCAATTAGGCTCAGAGTAGGAAAACATCATATTTGAAGAGAAAGAAAGGCATCGAAGGACTCCCATAATCTTAATGGAATTTGGAACAGTAGGAAGGCAGTTGTCAGTTACGGTGATCGTTAGCATGTTCTAGAAACAACTGGGAAAACAACAGATTTTCTGTCCTGGAGCTTCTGATAAATCTTTTTAACCTTTACAGAATTGTGGTGTACTCATGAGTCTCTGGAGAGAAAAAGACTTAGGTGTGATAAGGCTATATTTACTAATGAGGTGACTTGTTGAACCTTTTTGGAAGAGAAACAAAAGAAGCGATAAGGGTACTTTAAAAATTCATGGGCAAGAATTTCTGTTAAATTTTTGTGTTAGTTTCAGCAAAGTAGATTTAATTCCAAATATGTATTTTATTTCTAGTGAAAATTTTTATGTGAAGACATTCTAAAATAAAAAAATTTACATTTTATGAGCATCTGTTTAGAATAACATTTTCACATTAAAAAATTGGATTCTCCCCCTAGTTTTATTTATCTAATACATTCCTAACAAAATTATTTTTTATTGCTGCCAAATTTGCGGTTGATTAGCTCATTGTTATTAAGGGTCTGACTCAGAGCAACCTTGTATAGGGTTTCCCAGGAGCAGCTGGTGAGCTTGAACCACCTACTTTGTGGTTCAAACCAACTTTGCAGTCTAGCGCATTTAACCCACAAAGCAACACCACTAGTTTTGATTTGCTAATAGCCTGTGTTTATTCCTGAATTGTATAATTTTCAGGGAGGTATATTCTGTTTTTATTTATGTCAAATAGTTCCAACACAAAACTAGGTCTTTCGGTTTTAATGAAAGTACCCCATTTCATGTTACACGGTGTGAGGAGTCCTTTTGAGTTACATTCAGCTGCTAGTTGAAAAGTTGGTGGTTTGAATTTACCCAGTGACTCCTTGGGAGAAAGATAAGGCAGTCTGCTTCCTACTTCTGTAAAGATTTACAGTCTTGGAAACCTAATGGGGCAGCTCTCCTCTATCTTACAGGATTCCCTGGAGTCAGAATCATCTCAACAGCAGTGGGTTTGCTTTAGAATGGTATATGGTGTATCTCTTGGGTCTCATTTAAGGTAACACTGCATGTTCCATATGAAACTAAATACCATTCGTTTCACTTTATGGGACTCAAATCTTGTCTCATGAGTTAGTGTCATAGATTCTTTATGTTTTATTATTTGGCTTTTCTCATTTATGTGCTTACTTTTGGTTATTATAGATGGATTGACAATTAGTAAATACAAAGACAGCATTTTTTAAATACCCTGTTTATGTGGGATTCCTAATTCATAAAACAGATTACAAGTTTAGAGGGTGATTACTCAAACTTCGAAAAAAATTTAAAAAAAAAGTTTTTATTGTGAATTGAGTGATAGTTTATGTGGGAGAACATTGGTTTTACACTCACTGTTTCATTGCAATGATTACAGTGCCTTCTGTGCAGCATCTTTCAACAGTATTTGCTTCTATTTCCTCTGTGTTTTGTTTGAATGTATATAGAAACACTCAGGAATATATAATCATTTATACAACCACAGGGCACATTCTGCAAGCCTGCCTCCTGGCCACCAGCAAACAGTCTTTCTCCTTCCATGAGTTGAGCCCTCAGTTGCTATCCCTCTCTCCATGGCCTCATCTCTGGTGTTGCTGCTAATCTCGATAGGATTTCACATTCCGATTATAGTCTGCTCACACTTGATGGTCCTTGGGTCCTCTGTTCCTGGAATGTAAGATTAACTACTCCCCCCTTTTTGTTACAAAACTTCCACCTTTACAGTTGTGATGGTCACAATGAGTCATGATAACAACTATTCTCTATTGAATCATAAGGCTCTTATCTCCTTCTCCTTTCATGAGACCTATCTAGACAAGATGAAAACCATTCAGTGGGGCACAAAGAATTCTTAATTTACGAAAGGAAAAAAGTGTAGGCATTTTATCATAATGCTGATTGTCAGTATAACCTCCCTTGTGTTTAAGTTTTAGTTTAATGCTGTGGATTGTTGTCATTGTTAGTTGCCATGGAGGGAGTTGGCTTTGACTCCTGGCAACCTTACGCATAACAACAAAACTAAAGATAATCTTTGCCATCTTCATGATTGCTGGTATGTTTCAGTCCATTCTTGTGGCTGTTACTGTCAGTATTCTGTTGAGAGCTACCCTCTACCAGCATGTGGACTGTTGTTGTTAAGTGTAGTTCAATTTATTCCAACTCATAGCGAGTTCACAGTTTCCAAGGCTGTAAATCTTTTCTTTGAGGGGGGACGGGGGAGGCAAAACTCCTCATCTTTCTCTCATGAAGTGCCTAACAGGCTGGAACTGCTGACCTTGTGGCTCACATTCTAGTGCTTATCCTACAGAGTCACTGTGCTCCTATAGCATGTGGAGGTTGTTAAGTGCCATTGAGTCGGTTCCAACTCATAGTCATCTGTATAGGATTTCCATGGAGAAGCTGATGGGTTTTAACCATTGACCTTGTGGTTCACTGTCTAGTCTGATCCTACAGTACCAAACCAGAAGTCCATAGCATGTGAATAGTCCAATGAAATATGCTGAATATTAATTTCTTTTTGGCAATGATTCCCAGCATTTACCCCCTCACACACACTTTGAAAAAAATTGCTTAAATTTCATTGAACAATAAATGCACTTAGCAACAGCAAACAACATAGCATATGGATAAGCCGTTCTGGTAGCATAGCGGTTATGAGTCAGGCTGCTAACCTCAAGGTCAGCAGTTTGAAACTACCAGCTGTTTCACGGGAGAAAGATGAAGCTCTCTGCTCCCTTAAACATTTGCAGCTTTGAAACCCTTTGCAGGGTCGCTATGAGTTGGAACTGACTCCATGGCACACCACCACCACCAATAAAATATGGATAATATAGTCCAATGAAATTTAAAGAGCAAATTTTGGGAACCATTGCTAATCAGAAGTTAATACTCAGTATATCTGAAATTATAATGTGCTGTCTCTGTTTCATAAAACTCCTCTTCCCAACCTAAAATAGAATGGGGAAAGGAAGGCAGAAGTAGTTATGCAAGTAAAGCATTTGCTTGTGAGTCCAACTCAAGGCATTCCCATGTGTGTCAGCATAGAAGTATGCTCCATAGGATTTTAAGTGGCTGAGTTTTTTCAGATGTAGATAGAGCTCTTAGATCTTTCTTTTGAGGCACCACTGGATGAATTCACACCTATAATGTTTTGGCTAGCAATTAGGCAGTTAACCATTTGCACCACCCAGGGACACCATGCAAAACAGCTATTACAAATTACCTTCAGCAATTTTGAGTGGAGTTATTAGGTCCTGTGGTAACTAACTCTTATGTTTAACATTTTGAGAAACTTACAGGTGGTTTTCCAAATGGCTGCACCATTTTACATTTCCACCACCAGTGTACGAGAGTTCCAAGCCAACTTTTTATTATGTCTTTTTACTTATAACCACCCTAATGTGGCAGCTGTGGGTTAATTCTCCAAACTACAAAGTCGTTTGAATTGCAAGGTTGGCGGTTCAAGCTCATTAGTTGCTCCTTGGAAAATATATAGGACTGCTATGAATTGTAACTGATTCCACAGCACTTGTTAACAAGATAAATGGTATCTTATTGTAGTTTTGATTATATTTTCCTGATGCTGTTGAGCATCTTTTCTTGTGCTTTTTCATTGTCTCTGAGAAATGTTTATTCAGAGCCTTTGTCCATTAAAAAAAAAAAAAATTGGGTTATTTATCTTATTGTGTGAGTTATATGTATGTTTCAGACCAAAGTTCCTTATAATGTACATGACTTGCAAATACTTTCTTATTCTATGTTTGTCTCTTCATTTTTGATGGTATCTGTTGATGCACAAATGTTTTTAGTTTTAAAGAAGTCTTGTTTTATATTTTGTTGTTTATGCATTTGGTATCATATGTTTGAAACTATTGCCAAATTCAAGGTCACATAGATTTATTCCTATTTTTTCTTAGCGATCTGTAGTTTGAACTCTTATACTTAGGTATTTGGTCCACTTTTTGTTAGTCTATGTATATGGTGTGAGTCAAAGGTCTAACTTCATATTTTTGCATGCCCAGTTGTCCTAGCACCATTTGCTGAAAAGCTGTTCTTTTCTCCCATCAAGCTGTTTTGAATCCCTTGTCTAGTATCAGTGAACCATAAATACATGGCTTTTATTTCTGGACCCTCAGTTTTATTCCAGTGATCGTTAGATTTGTCCTTATTCTAGTACCACATTGGTTTCCGTAGCTTGGTGTGCTTTTGAATCCAGTAACTTTGAGTCTTCCCAATTTGTCCTTTTTCAGCTGTGAAACACAAAAAAACCAGTTGAGAGTTTTGAGTAGGTTAGTTTGGGCAGAACTGCCATTTTCACATTGATGAGTCTTGCAACCTGTGGATGTGGAAAACCTTTCCAATTATTTAGATCTTTAAAAAAAATGTCTCTCTCGTAGTGTATGTAATTTTCAGTGTATAAGTTTTGCTCTTTTGTTAAATTTATTCCTAAGTCTTCATTTTGATGCTAATTATAAATGGAATTGTCAGTTTTGTTGTTTTGGTTTGTTCATTGATATTATAAAGAAGAATTTTTGTATACAAGGGGGTTTCAAAATGTTCATGGAAAAATGCCATTGTCTTTTTATTTCATTATTCCACAAACTTTTTTGAAGCACCTTTGTATTGATAATAAATTTTGTTCATTCCTAAATTACTAAAGGTTATATGAGAGCTTAGGAACCATGGTAATGTAGTGGATTAAAAGCTGGCCTGCTAATCACAAGGTCGGCAGGTTGAATCAACCAGTTGCTTCTTGGGAGAAATATGATGCTTTCATTTCAGCATTCTGAAAAATTAGTACTCCTGGAAACTCTATACAGGGTCACTATGAGTCAGAACCGACTTGACACAACAACAACAATATGACATTTTTATTGGTTGTTTTGTCCTTTATATTGACTATTGGTGTTTTGTTGATTGTCTGTTGAATATCTGAGCAGTTGTAGTCACAGAATGCAAGGGCTATTTGAGATTTGCAACCTCATTTATTGAGTGAAAGTTGAAATATTTTCTTAAAACCATTTCTTTATAGGATGGTAAATGTGTAAAGAAAATTTCAGATAGATGAATTTAAACGTACTTTTAGGAAATCTTTTAAAGTTTCATTCAACATAAATATAAATAGATATAAAAAGCCCACTGTCATCAAGTTAGTTCTGACTTATAGCAACTTGACAGTGATAAAGTTTTCCAAGACTGGTAACATCTCTACAGAAGCAGATAGTCTCATCATTCTCCCTAGGAAAGGCTGGTGGGTTTGATCCCCCAACCTGGCAATTAACTGCCTGAAGTTTAATCCACCATTGCTTCTTAGATATGTGGAGGTGACACGGAAACAGCAAAGCCATATTCTTCACTCATTATTGTCACATATGTAAAACTTTGCTAAAGGAAATTTACTCACTAGTTTGTGTGCCTGAAGGTGCCAGCTGCTCCATAGGAGAAAGATGACGCTGCCTGTTCCCATAAAGATTGACAGTTTTGGAAATTGTAAATAGGGCCACTGTGCAGTGAGTGGGTTTCGGTTTCTGTATGCGTGTGCAAATGCCTCTGAAGAATAGAGATGTACTTGAGCAAATTCAGCCGGTGGAAACTACGGAGCACAATTCTGCCCTAACACACGGGGCTGCTGTGAATCAACTTGGAAGCAACTGGTTGGTTTTAAAATAAATTTATGTGCTACAACACTTCCCCATTTTTATTAGTTGTTGTTGGTACATGCCTTTGAGTCGATTTCTGACCCAGAGCGACTTTGTTATAGGGTTTCTGAGGAGCAGCTGGTGAGCTTGTCCCGCCGCCCTTGCAGTTCAAACTTGACTGAAACTGTCTTGAACCTCTGGCAGTCCGCTGTCAGTGTACTGGAGCCGTTTTTAAAATGATTGTTAAGAAAATTTTACTTTTATAAGTTATTAATGATGTCTGATGATTTCCACATTCCTTTGGGTCACCTCGCTGCAATGGGTAACAGATACAGATCGCTTCTAGTCAGTTGGCCAGGTAGCTGTCTTCCACATTTCTTGGCATTCATGAGTGAGTGCCTCCAGTGCTTCATCAGTTGTTGAAAGATTTCAATTTGTGTTCCATCAATTCCTGGAGCCTTATTCTTTGGCATTGTCTTTAGTGTACCTTGGATTTCTGCTTCCTTCAGTATCACTGGCTCTTGATCATATACAACCTCTTGAAATGGTTGAACATCAACCACTTCCTTTTACTACAGTGATTCTGTGTTCTCTATCTTTTGGTGCTTTCTGCATCATTCAGTATTTTTGTCTATTTGGTTTCACTCATATTGATCCTGAAGAGGGTTTCTGAGAAGTGACTGGTGAATTTGAACCGGTCACCGTGCTGTTGAAACCAACCTTGGAGTCCAGTTCTTTTCCTACAGCACCACACCAGGAGTATAGAATCTTAAATATTTCAAGTTAAGGCTTGGATTCTTTTGTTCAGTGTCGTTTTCTTCAGTTGTATTCCTTCCTCCCTTCTTTTGATGCTCTCTACACCATTCAGTACTTTGCCCAGCGAATCCTCAGTACCACAAGTTGAAGCTTGAATTTTTTCTTCAGTTCCCTCAGCTTGAGAAATGTTCGCCGGGTTCTTCCTATTTGGTTTTCTAATTCCAGGTCTTTGCACATTTCATTATAGTGGTGGAGAGCATGTTTCAGAGTCTCTTCTGATAGCCATTTTGATCTTTTCCATCTTTCTTGTCTTCTGAATGACCTTTTGCTTCATTTCTGTATGATGTTCTTGATGTCATTACACAACTCTTCTGGCCTTTAGTCTTTAGTGTCTGTCTGATGCATCCAGAGTCTGTGCCTGAGGTGATCTCTAAATTCAATTAGGATATTTTCAAGGTCAAATTTTGGCGCATGTGGACTTATTTTCATTTACTTCAACTTCAGCCTAAACTTGCATATTAACAATTGCTGATGTTTGTTCTGCAGTCAGTCCCTGGACTTTCTTGTTTGGCTGATGAAATCGAGCGTTTCCGCCACTTTCCCACAGATTTAGCCATTTTGATTTCTGTGTATTTTTTCTGGTGAGGTCCATGTGTATTGGTGTTGTCATCTATATATATATATATATATATATATATTTTTTTTTTAAATGTGTTTGCAACAAAGAATTCATTGGTCTTGTAGACTTGTACTTTGTGATCTCTAGTGTCATTTCTACCACCAAGGTCATATTTTCCAACTACTTAGTTTTTCTTTGTGTTCCAATTACCAGTACGTCTTGATGTCATATTTGATTAATTTCAGATTGAATATATAGGTAACAGTTCTTCAGTTTTATCTTCACTGGCTTTAGTGGTTGGTGTGTAAATTTGAAGAATAGTAGTATTAACTGGTCTTCCTTGTAAGCATAAGGTTATTATCCTGTCACAGACAGCATTGTACCTCAAGATAGATCTTGAAATACTCTTTTTGATAATGAATGCGATGCTATTCCTCTTCAGTTTATTCCCGGTATAGTAAACTATATGATTGTCAGATTCAGAATGGCCAATTTTTCAGATTCAGAATGGTCCATTTTTGCTCAGTAAGGCCAAAGACATCAATCTTTATGTGTTCCATTTTATTTTTGTCTACTTCCAATTGTCCAGTTTCATACTTCTGTACATTTCACGTTCTAGTTATTAATTGATTTACAGCTTGTCTTTATTAATTTTGAATATGTTCCTGTTAAGTGACATGTTGTTGTTACTAGTTGCCATTGAGTCACAGTGGAATCGGACAGTTCTGATCTACAGGATTTTTATTGGCAATTGCCAGGATTTTTTTATAGAGTGTCTTAGTCTGGAAGTCCCCCGCAAATCTGTTCAGCATCACAGCAGTGTACACCAGTAGTGGCTTGAGGTGCATAGAACGTGAAAAGAATTTCCTGCAAAGTAAAGAATAAAGGAAAATGAAAGGTTATTTTGCTGTTTAACAAATAAATGATAAGAAACCTTTACAATTATATGTAAACATTATAGCTTGTATATACAAGAGTTTGGGCTTTGGGATTTTTCTGACTTGTTCACTTAAAAAATGTGTGGAGACTTCTAAGTCCATGGACAAGGACGTAGCCACAGAGGGCTAGAGCTGAGAGTGAAGCATCCATCTTATATGAAGTGAGGGGAGACACACAAGACCGCCCAAACTTGGCATTCAGTACCTGTTTGTCCTAGATTCGATAGCTTGATGGTCAGAACTCGAGTAGAGGAAGATTAAAAAAAATTTTAATGCTTGGTTCACCAAGCTCTTTCCTGTATTATTTAGATCATAATTTTGTTAGCATATTATCATGGTAAATGAAAACACATTTTCTGTATTTGTGTTTTGTGCTCAAAAATTTAAAAACTGCATGGATTTTTTTTTTTTTTTGTAGGATACAATGGTCTCAATTTAAAGGTTACTTTATTTTCAAACTTGAGAAAGTGATGGATGATTTCAGAACGTCAGCTCCTGAACCAAGAGGTCCTCCCAACCCTAATGTCGAATATATTCCTTTTGATGAAATGAAGGAGAGAATACTGAAAATTGTCACTGGATTTAATGGGTATGCACTTAATCTTATTTTAGAGACTAGAATTTTAGCAAAGTATGGATTTTTTTCTTTATGTTCTGATGTGTGACATAGTTTAATAATAATTGATGATCCATTATAATTTTAGGCTGAGTTCTGTGTCTCTAGTGACATACCATCTGATTTTTCATTTATAAGTATTTAACATCTTTACCTGTTGGTTGACTGTTTTTGGTTACTTAATGCGTGTTAATGGCTTTTATACTATGTGAGTATGACAATGGAAACATTCATTTCTCAAAAAATACGTTGATGGTTCTTACATTTGATATATCTATGCTTTATATAGAAATTTTTAATAGTAGAGATGAGTCACATTTCTTATATAGTGAAAAATACCAACTTATGAAAGTATTCTACTTAAAGTTTTTATTTAAAAACATTTTTTTGTTCAGTTTCTTCTTTAGCAAGTAATTTTTAGCCTTTTATAAAATATTACAATGAAAAGATATGCTCTGCTAAAACAAGGTTGATCTTTTTAAAAATGTTAATGTGTCATTAAAATCCTTTCTTTTCAGGATCTTGTAGTTTTAGCATTTTGTCTATTGATGAGAAGTAAAATTTGTGAAATTGAATTGTTGTATAATCAATTTGGTGTTATCAGTGTGGGGTATGGGATTATAATACAGGTAGTCCCCGATTTACAACAGATTCCCTATATTCCATTCATGAAAGAACTGCATGCCTGACCTGTGACCATCCTTTTTTTTTTTTTAAATACCTTATGGTTAGTAACATGTACTACATAGTGTTACAGCACGTGATTTACTGGTGTTACCATTCTCACACTGACTCCCAAAGACAAAGATTGGATTTATAAGGATACAGATAATAGAGAGCAGTAACAGTGGAAAGAAAAACGAAGTCTTTGACTTAAATCAGAATCATGTTATGCTGTAGCTGTGTGATTGAATCAGTGCTGGTAAGTCAGGGACTACCTCTTCTGAATTTAATGAGTTGTAGGTGGTTGTTATTAGGTGCTATCAAATCATTTGCAACTTATAGCTAACCTCTGCAAACCAGAACAAAACATTGCCTCGTCTTGTACCCTCCTCATAATTGTTGCTGCCATGGGGTCAGTCCATCTTGTTGAGTATCTTCCTCTTTGTCATTGATCCTCCACTTTACCAAGTCTGATGGATGTCCTTCTTCAGGGACTGGTTTTTCTTGAGAACATGCCCAAAGAACTTGAGAGGAAATCTTGTCTTTGTTTCTCAGGAGCATTCTAGCTACACCTTTTCCAAGACACATTTGTTCTTTTGGCAGTCTGTGGTACATTCAGTAATCTTTTCAAAGAATAATAATCAATTCTTATGTGGTTTTCCTTATTCAGTGTTCAACTGTCATATGCATATGAAAACACCATGGCTTTGTTCAGGCACACATTAGTCCTCAAACTGACATCTTTGCTCTTGAATAGTTTAAAAAGAGGTTTTAGGCAGCAGATTTGCCTAATACAATACATCTTTTGATTTCTTGACTGTTGCTTCCATGAATGTTTGTAGTGGATCCAAGCAAAATGAAATCTCTGAGAACGTCATTCTTTTCTCCATTTAGCACGATTTTATTTATTGGTTCAGTGGTGAGGATTTTTTTCCCCCCCTCCTTTACTCTGAGGTGCAAATCCTATCGAAAGTGTTGTAGTCTTTGATATTCATCAGTAAGTATTTCAAATTCTCTCCCTTCAGCACGCATGGTTGTATAATCTCCCAGGCTATTAATGAGTCTTCCTCTAATCCTGATACCACATTTTCTATATAATTCAGCTTTGTGAATTATTTGTTCTGCATACAAATTGAATAATTAGGTGAAAGGGATAGAACCCTGGCTTGCACTTTTCCTAATTTTAAGCTATTTGTATCCCCTTGTTGGGTTTCAGTGACTGCATATTGAACTTTCTCATGAGCATAATTTTGGATTATCCGTTTTCCATAGTATCCATAGCTTGTTACGATATAAAGCACAAACAGACATCTTTCTGCTAGGGAGCTCTGGTAGTGTAGTTTCCATTCAGGTTGCTAATTTCAAGGTCAGCTGTTTGAAACTGCCAACCATTCTGCTGGAGAAAGAGGAAGCTTTCTGTAACAATTTACAGCCTCAGAAGCCCTGTACAGGGTCTTTATGAGTTGAAACCAGCTCCCCGGCACATAACCACCAACCACCATAGGATATTTTTCTGGTATTCTCTGCTTTTAGTGAAGATCCATGTGGCATCAGCTGTGATAATCCTAGTTCAACATCATGTTCTGAATATGGCGTGAGTTTCTGCCAGCTCCTTGTCAGTGCACTGCTGCAACAATTTTTGAGTTATCATAAGTAAAATTTTACTTGGATATGATGCTAATTATATTGTTCAATGATGTTTACATTCCATTGGGTCACCTTTCTTTGGAATGAGCACAAATCTGGATTTCTTTAAATAGGTTGGCCAAGTAGCTGTCTTCCACATTTCTTGGCAAACAGCCAAGTGAGTGCCTCTTCTGCTGCATCAGTTTATTGAAACATTTCATTTTTTATTCTATCAGTTTCTAGACCTTTTTTTTTGCCATTGTCTTCAGTGCAACTTGGTTTTCTCTTTCATACCATTGGTTCTTAATCATATGCTACTTATGAAATGGTTGTGCATCGACCAATTCTTTTGGTATAGTGACTCTATATTTAGCTAAAATGTCATTAGTCATACTTACGGGTTGATTTTATTTCAAGGAGTATCAGTTGTGAGTATTTATAAGTAGCATAAATGGCCTGATTTTTGCCTTCAATTAATTAATCACATGGGTTTTAAAATAGGAGTTAGTAATAGAATCAACCTTTCCCTCTAAAATTAGGAATCTTGCTGAAAATATCATAGCTGCGTTTTTTGTTTGTTTGTTTTCGGAAGCACCCATCAGTATAGTTCACCTGGGATCTGGAGGGTAATGAGGCTTAGTTCTCATTGTGTACCCGTCTGTACTGTCAAAATGTCAAAAGTTACTTCATCCATCCTTTCCGTTTCAGTACTAGGTAAAATTTTTTTTTTAAGCACATATCATATGTATTAGAAGTAGGTTACATAAGACTTACTATGGAATTGAATATAATTAAGATAACATGCATCTATTTGGGGTATTTATAAGTTGTATTAGCTATTATGTATTAGCACTTAGACTTTATAGTGACACATTTTTATTTCAATAAATTATGGCTGTTAATAGAGTTAAGGTGAAACAGGCCAAATTATACTACTGCTTTGTGGATACTATGCTAATTTACTGTGTTTCTGAATTAGCAGTAGCAATTACCATTTTCAACACATTGAAATTAAGTTGGGCTAGACGCATATCTTAGTTATTAAACAATTCAAAATATTGGTAATTTCTAAAACTGTAAAATAGGTAATTGACCTACTTTAGAAAATGATTTAGAGCAGTTATTAAATGCCTAAGCATACTTAAACATAATTACTTTGAAACATTTTTCATTTTTGAGCTTACAATTTTTTAAATTAGGGTTTCCAGAATAGTAATTTATAAATCATTTTCCTTAATAGGCAAAATCCAAATGTTTCTCAGTGATAAACGTTTTCCATTTCTAACTTTTTTGTTGTTTAGAAATGTTTACAATCTTTCCCAAGTTTATTTTCATATTTTGATATGTATGTTAGTTGTAGTACTTTTGTGCTTTTTTAGAAATAATTACTAGGAGTTGCTCTTAAGTGCTGTGGAGTCTGTTCTGACTCATAGTGACCCAATTTAGGGTTTCAGATTCTGTAAATCTCTGAAACTACTAGCCCCTGGTCCTGGTTTGATTCTGTTGGAAAAGTTCTGGATTGTTAACTGCAGATCCTTGGAACTGTACAGCAGGGGTGGGAAACTTTGTTCTGCCAAAGTTTATAACATCATTGGCAAGTCATAAAAAATTGTCAACTTTAAGAACTGGCATGCAGTATTTGGTTCAATAACACTTAACAACAACAACAAAACTGTCATGGTGGATCCTGGTTTGGTTCTATGGGTTAATGTGCTGGACTGCAAAGTTGGTTTGAACTACAAGGTCAGCGGTTGAAGCTTACCAGCTGCTTGGCGGCTCTTCAGAAATCCTGTACCAGGGTTGCTATCTGTCAGAACCAACTCGATGGCACTTAACAACAACGTGGTAGCTGGAGTTCTGGTGTGATGCTGAGGGATAACGCTCTGGACTGCAAGGCATCTTTGAACTGCAAGGTTTGTGGTTGAAATTCAACAGCCGTTCTTTGGAAAACCTATATACAGAGTTGCTATGATTTGAACCTCTCTCAACAGCACTTAACAACATCAGCGTGATGACTTGAATTGCAGTTGCCTTGACATGGCCAGATGAAATGTTTTTAAGGGTCTTATGTGGCCTTGAGGAGTCCTGGTGTGACGCTGTGGGTTAATGCGCTGGTCTGCAAGGTCCGTTTAAACTGCAAGGCTAGTGGTTCAAGCTCACCAGCTGGTCCTCAGAAACTCTTTACAGAGTCGCTAAAGAGTCGGAACCAACTTGATGGCACTTAACAGCAAGAACATAAGGCCTGAGGACTGAAGGTTCCCCACTCCTGCTCTACAAGGTCAATGTGATTGGGGACCAACTGGACAGTACTTAACAACAATTGAGTCTAAACAACATCAGCAGTTCCTAGCTGGTTCAAATGATGAAGAACTTGATTACTCCCTGAAAGGTTGTCAGTTCAACCCCACCCAGATTGCTTCAGAAGACAGGCCTGATGATCTGCTTTCCAGAGGACTCAGCAACAAAATTGCTTGTCTATTATATTAGCGTGGTGCTCAGCAAGGTGGTGGGCATTCATTTTTGGCTAGTAGAAGTAGGGATTCTAGTGATATCCTTGTAAATATCTTGTTTTGATGAATTTCATGTATTATATGTATAGATTAGTTGTTGCATTTTAAGAAAATTTGTAGAAATACAACTGCTAGATTAGGGTAGATGAACATTTATTAGTACTGTCAAATGTGTTTACTGGCTGTTTTATGAATTGCGTTTTCAAACTTTTGACATTCTTAATTTTATTGCTCGTTTGTCTTGTCATTTTTTGTTTTGTTTCAAATTTTTAAAAGCGCTGTATTAAGTGATTTAAACAATATTTGCCATGAAAGCATTTTAGTATAGTCAGTATGTACATTCTCCTTTTTAAAATGGATAATTCATTTACTTGGTTGCTTGATATGTTCTGTACTCAATCTTCTGTAGAATAGGGATAAATAAACATATTTTCCAGATAGGATCTAGAATAATGAAAACCTAGACAGTAGGTTTTCAAACAATTAATAATTGGATGGATATATGAATAAAGTAAGTAGCTCTGGTAGCGTAGTGGTTACGAATCGGGCTGCGAACCTTAAGGCCAGCAGTTCGAAACTACCAGCCGCTCCGCGGGAGAAAGATGAGGCGTTCTGCTCCCGTAAAGATTTACAGCCTCGGAAACCCTGTACAGGGTCGCTATGGGTCGGATCCGACTCGATGGCACTTAACAACAACAACAATGAATAAAGTAATGAATGAAAGGTAGAAACATTTTTTGTGTATGTAATTTGTTTAATGGGGATGGAAAAAATCATATAAGTCAAATACTTAAATTCTTTTAAGTTTTAATTTAGTCATCTTCTTGCCTTTTTTAAAATTACTTTTGAACTTTAACGTTTTGTAGGAGAAGATGGATTATAGCTCCTCTTGAGAACTGAAGTTACATTTATTTAGGTGAGAAACACCAAAAATGGGGGGAAAAAAAGAAGCTTTTATGGAGTAGTCATTTAAAAGATACTTATTGTGAGACTTTATACTCTAAAATGTGCACTGTTTGGATTGTGTATTGTTTGAAGGCACTGTCGGAATGGATCCTTAGACCTTTGTTAGTTTCTTCAGTGTCTTCCTTGACCCATTTATTGTTTGCTGGACTCTCTGTTTCTTAGTTGGCTGGGAAAGATCTTTTTGTTAATTATTTGTGTCAGTATTTACTGAGACTATTACCTTTCTCTTAGCATTTTGTTAAGTTTTGTAGAGTTGGTTGGAGCAGATCTTCTAGTCTTTTCTTTGGTGGCTTAGTGGGTAGGTTCAAATGTCCTGGCCTTCAGTTGTCTTTGAAGCTGCTTAACTGTTCAGTTACAAAGGCTCATTTCTCAAGTTGAAAATCGGTGTTGTTAGGCAGTCTCTCTCATTACTGTGCTTCTCGCTTTGCCTTGCCCAGTGATTTAGTATACTAAAAGAGACTAGCCGAGAACTAATTTCTTCTATTTGTATTCGATGCTAGTAAAATGATCAGATTGCAGTAGACACTTAAGAGGTGATTGTTGTTGTTGTTAAGTGCCATGAAGTTGGTTCCGACCCATAGTGACCCTGTATAGGGTTTCTGAGGCTGTAAATCTTTGCGGGAGCAGAAAGCCTCATCTTTCTCCTGTGGAACAGCTGGTAGTTTCAAACGGCTGGCCTTGTGGTTCGCAGCCCGATTTGTAACCTCTATGCTACCAGAGCTTTAACTTATAATCGTTTTTTTTTTGTTTGTTTGTTTGTTTGTTTGTTTGTTTTTGGTAGATATGGCATTATAGGGTAAACAAGGGCATTCCACATCAAGTGAAGATAAGATTATAGGATTCCATTGGCATGTCTGCCTTTTGTGAGACCTAACAATAAACAAAACTATAAGCTCTGTCAGCCCTTGATTGCATATACTAACATTACTTTCCACCAAGATTGTTAAAACTAGCTCATTAAGAAACAGCCAGTGTGGCATTTGTAGTAAATAATAACAATAAAATAAGATTTGCCCAGGCCATAGTAAACATGCATCATTATACGTAAAATAAGTGGGCTATTTAAATTTTTTTAAAAATTGAATTTCTGATTTTATGGTAATCTCTTTAGCTTTTGGCCCTTATAGTCTCTGTTTTATATTTTGTTTCCTTTATCTTTTTCATGAGGAAAATTGAGGCAGTTGGTTTTTTTTAGGTTCGGGTATAAAAAAATGCTGTACAATTTCTTTAGTTTTTCTATCTTGAATACCTTAATACACATACATATATTTAGAGTATATATACATCTTAATAATAAAAACATTTAAACAGATTAAGAAAACGATAGTCTCAGGTAAAAATAGAGTCAAACTATAGTTTCAGGTCAGGTTGAGCCGTAAGCTTGGTGGGTGAAATCTACCAGCTGCTCCTCGGAAAGCCTATATAAGGTCTCTCTGAGTCAGAACTGACTCGACCCTGAACAACAGCAGCATGGTCATAATGAGGAGTGCTCTTTCAGAATTGAAGCCTTGTCTCCCAGATAAAGGCATGAAGGCGTAGAGAGAGATGTGTGTGGACTTGTTGTTAAGTGCTGTTGAGTTGATTCTGACTCATAGCAACCCTGTATAGGGTTTCCAAGGAGCACCTGGTGAGCTTGAACCACTGACCTTGCAGTTCAAACGGCTTTGCAGTCCGACACATTAACGCACAGCGCCACACCAGGACTAGCCAGTACTTTTTCTTAAAGCAACCCACACAGTTTTATAATTTGTACATTAAAAGTGAACTGGATGTACCATAGAAATCTTGTAAGCCTGTCTTCTGCCTATAACTGATTAGAATACCTAAAATGGGGCTACAGCGTGCCCAGTGAAGGACACTTCCTGTGGAGCCTCTGCATTAACTAAGACCACAGGTGGAATCCTGAACCCCATCCAGAATCTTCTGAGGTGGGAAATTTCCACTTGAAAGGACAAGCAAACCAGCCTGGAGAGGCTAGAAGAACAGAAGATACTTTGTTAAAGAAAGGCTGACAGGAAAAATACAGAACAATAATGGCAGTCCCACTGACTACTACAAGAACAAGCAAGTTGCTCTCCTAGAAGACATCAAGGCATATGGTCGGGTGCCCTGAGGGCAAATCTCCTTCCAAGACTAAGACTCAGTGGAAGTACACGAGCAGATACGCGCTCTGACTCCTGACCATGTTGGTCACTGACAAGGGGAAGTGAGGGACAAATAGCAATGAAGCAGCAAGCTAAGCCCTACAATGTTCAATAGACTCCTGTGAACCCGTGTGGATAACTGGTTGGTCAGCAGTGTGGCAAGACCTGGGGACTCCTGGGTTCACAGTCAGTGACATAGCCACAGAGGACTCGAGTGGAGAGTGAAGTTTCCAACTGATAAGAAGAGAGGGCATATGCACAAGAACACCCACACTTGCAGATAATACCCACATGACCTGTTTTCAATGGCTGGATGATCAGAACTCAACTAGAAGAAAAAAGAAGAGGATAAGAAAAGTAATCTGATACAGTTTGATGAACTTGACGTACATCTATGGATGTAGTAGCTCAAAAGAGGGAACACATCTTTACAGCGAAGATCATTCCCACCCCCTCCATATACAGGGTAGACAGGGATGGGCAACTTAGACATTGGCTACCCAAAGTTGGGGGAGGGGCATCTTACAAAGGCAAGAAGTGACTGGCTTACACGCTTTCAAGAGGGAGCCTAGATCCAGAGGGCGTGGAGGAAGGTAGTATCTCCACGGAGAAATATCCAATCTGTCTGGGTGGGGCTGATGAAAGGAGATGGGGATGTCTCTCATGTGGCACAATAGTGAATGATTGCTATCAGGACTGAAATGAGAGTTGGAAATGGAAAGGTAGACGGTTTGTAGCAAAAGGAGGGGAGTGATTGACTTTGCAGTCCAGGAGCAGAGGTCCCTGGGACCATCACAGGAGAAGAGTTGAATGTGGGACCCTACTCAGAGAAACAGTGACGCCAGAGATGGAGGCAGAGACAACGACATGGAGAGGGGGAATGGCTGGGGACTCTAGAACCAGAGAGGGAGAGGGGCTGTGTGCTGACGACCACAGGGCAGGCTTGCAGGGTATACCCTTTGATTGGTTGATGATGCATGGAGGGGATTGTAACCATGGCAATGAAACGATATATGATAGGATGAATGTAAAACTAATGTTTGCCATGCAAACTATCACAATTTACAATAAAACACTTAAAAAAATGAAAAACAAAAGGTCAGTGATAGAGAGGAAGCTCTTTACTGAGATGGATTGATGCAGTGCCTGTAACAATAGATTCAAACATAGCAGTGATGACAAGGCTGGTGCAGGACCAGACAGTGCTGCGTATTCAATCTCCGAGTCAGAACCAACTCCATTGCACCTAACCACAACAGTATTAAAAAAACGTCTACAAAGGCTGCAGATCAAACCCCTCAGCAGCTCTACGGGAAACATGTCCAACTGTCTGCTCCCATGAAGCCCTGGAAGACCTGTTAGAGGGTCACTGTGAGTCTGAATGGTCTTGATGGCATTGAGTTTGGTTTTGGTTTGTTCATCAGTCAAGGTTAATCACACTTTTTCTTACCACATTCTTAAATGTTTACACAATGCTAAATAAAATGTACTTCTCATGCTAATGCCCAGTTTCTCACTGTAGTGTATAACAGTATTGCTTTTTTGTTGCTTTCTCTACATTTCCTTTAATGTCTAACCTGCAAGTGGCATATGCAATTATGTTATGCTTAGTTGGTTTACTACTGGTCCAAAACAAAGTGGTGATGGTGGTGGTTATGTATTGTGGAGTCAGAACCAGCGACCCTGTACAGGGTTTCTGAAGCTGTAAATCTTTACAGGAGCAGAAAGCCTCATCTTTCTCCCACAGAACAGCTGACCTTGCGGTTTGCAGCCCGATTCGTAACCACTGTGCTACCGGAGCTCCTTAAAGTGGGTACTCTTAAAAAAAAAATTACTGAATTAAAAGTGCATCTGTTGAGGTTTAAAAAATCATCTACCCTTCTTCAAGCCCTAGCCCTCATCAAAGTTATTTTGGCTGTGTGATGTCACATGTTGGAGCTTGCATTAGATGTAAACTAGTAGTTTCTGTTGTTGTTGTTTTCTTTCCCGTTTTAATTTTTCTCATTTAAAAATTATGATGAAATTGACTCATCAAATAATGATCATCGTAGCAAAACTGCTTCAAATGAGCTCTTACAGATTTTAGTGTTTTGAGTTCACCTTGTTATAGATGAATTCTGTATCTAGAGGTAAAGAATATTGTTTTCTCTGCTTAACCGTGGGACGCTGTTATTTTCTTACTTATTAATCCTCCCATATTTCTGTATTCAGATATTTTCTGCACTTGACAATAGCTTAAATTATTTCACTAAGATTATACTGTGGCTAAGTCCTGAGTCCTGGTGCTGCGGAGCCGTTTGAACTGCAAGGTCAGCGGTTCAGGCTCACCAGCTGCTCCTCGGAAATCTTACACAGGGTCACTGTGGGTCGGAACGGACTCGATGGCACTTAACAACAACAAAGCTAGGATTCATCCCCCTGCCTTTGATACCATGCTCGTATCTCCAGTTTAACCTAGTTGCATTCTAAAATAGGAGTTACAGTCTAGAATATGAAGTCATTCTGCTACCTTCCTGCCAGTGTGTGCCTCCCTGAGCCAGTTTTATTGATGACCCTCACTATGAACCAGATGGTATTTTCCTATTAAAAATAACCTTATATTGTAAAAAGCTTTACAATTTTTATTAAATTTTATAGGCAACTGTTCTTTTTTTTTCTAGGTTTTTATTGTGAATTGAGTGATAGTTTACATGGGAGAACATCAGTTTTATCATCATACTATCGTATTTCATTTCATTGCAATGATTATAATCTACAGTCAAATATTCTTAAAAAATGAAAACACTAGCTAAGCCAAAGCGTTAACAGTTGCCATCAAGTTGATTCTGATTCATGAAGATTCCGAGTGTATCAGAGTGGAATTGTGCTCCATGGGTTTTCAGTGGCTGACTTTTTCTAAAGCGGATGACCAGTCTTTTTTTTGAGGTTGAAACTTCACCCTTCTGATTAGCTGGCGAGTATCTTTATGGCTGGCACCATTCAAGGAATCCAAAATATGCTAGCTTTTAAATAAAAGGTTTTTCACTTTTTTGTACAGTTATACTCATTTTTAAATATAGGTAAGTCATTAGACTGCTGCTAATCATCAAGTCTGCAGTTCCCATCCACTGGCCAGTCGTCGGAGACCCTACACAGTCAGGGCCACTATGAGGCCAGTGGTTTGACAGCACTTAGTAACATCAAGCTCATTGGAGAGGAAACTGAGAACATTTTATTTGAAGTTAATCCAAAATGTTTTTCTCTAATGTTTTTTTTTTTTTTTTGACTAAATAAACACTCTATGGTAATTACAGTCTGTTTTTGTAAGTCAGTGGGCTGCTAATTGAATGATCAGCAGTTAGAACCCACCAGCAGGAGAAAGATAAAAGTGTTCTGGTAAACACTGAGAGTTGTGGAAACCCTATGGGGCAGTTTTTTTTTCCTGCTCTGCAGGGTTGCTGTATGGCTCTATAGGATAAGCACTGACCTGCTAACTAAGATCAGTGGTTCAAGCCCAGCAGCCACTCTTCACAAACCCTGCATGGGTTCCTTATGAGTCTGAACCGACTCCATGGCAGTTGGTTTGATGTCCTAGTTAACATGCTGGCACAGTGGCAGCAACAGTGTGGGCGCAAGTGTAGCCAGAATTGTGATGATGGCTTAGGACCGGGCAGTGTTTCATTCTGTTGTACGCTGGGCCACTGTGGGTTGGAACTGATTTGGTTGCACCTAGCAGAAACAACCACCCTTGTCCTTAATTTAGGGATTATGGTTTAGTTTTTTTCAGTGAGCATGAGTCGTTTGTGTAAAATAATTCCCCCTCATTTTTGCTATTCATTCTAGTAAGTACCTTCCTCATTAGCATGTTGTTGTTGTTATTAAGTACCAATGAGTCAGTTTTGACCCATAGCAACCCTATGTAGGGTTTCCGGGGAGTGACTGGTGAGTTTGAATCACCAACTTTAGGGTTCAAACCTGCCTTGCAGTTCACCCCATTAGCCGGCAGTGCCTCACCAGGACTCCTCATTAGCATGCCTACCTTAATTTACCCAGTGATTTTCATCAGGAAAAGCTTTATTATATATGGACATTCAAGGAAAGTAATTCTGTTATGTGATGTCTGATGAAGAATAACAGAGCAAAACTTTGATATAGTTGTACTAATTGCATTAATTTTGGAATGCTTTTTCTGCTTTATTATGTGTAACTCAAAATAAGTGTTCCCAGGTTCATGCTTTTTTCCCTGACATACTGTCTATTCCTATCACCACATCGTCCTGGTACACAGCTCTGCTCATATAACAAGTTGAGTATATTTCTAGCTAATAGTTGTTATAAATTGAAGTGTCTCTGACAAATATGTGGAGAAGACTGCATGTATAACAAAAGCAAATGCTGCCAGTTCTTCATCCTTCTCACAATTGCTGGTCTGCTCAAATCCACTGTTGTGGATTCTATGAATTTTTGAGTGCCTTTCGATCTGGAGGGCCCATCGTCTAGTATTGTAGGGCACACTATTCTGTTGTGAACCTTAGGTTTTTCACTGGCTGATATTTGGAAGTAGATCATAAAGCCGGTTTTCCTTGTCTGTCTTGGTCTGAAAGGTCTGCTCAAACCTGTCTATTGTGGGTGCCCTTGCTGGTGTTCGAAATACTAGCAACATAGTATCCAGCATTATAGAGATCTTTACATAACATTGTCCCAGTGTGGTTGCAAAAAAATTAATATTAATGTTTATAATGGATGCTTTTTGTTTACAAGTAATGTTTGTGAGGACCCAGGAGTGTTACATGATATTTTAGTGCCATCTGTTGGACACCTGATAAAATAACTTTTAAGAGTTTTCTGAGAATGCATGTGATACCATCACAAGCACTGGTATCTGAAAAATGCTGTTTTCCCCCTAAAAATAGTATTAATCTATGCCAACATTCACAATATTAATAATTGACTACAGTTGTGCAAAATAACGCCCTAAAGAAATTTAACTAAATCGTCTAGTCCAACCGCTATTAATTGCGGAGTTTAAAGGTACTGTTTTGCTTAAGCTAATTTTAATTTAAGAAAAAATTAGGTCTTGTTATGTTATTCATGTGAAGTGCTGTTGAGTTGGTTCCAACTCATGTTGAGCTTCTCACAGGGTTTCCAAGGCTTTTCAAATCTTTGCAGGAACAGAAGGCCTTCTCTCGTGAAGTAAAACTGCTGATCTTGTAGTTCACAGTCTAGTGCCTATCATGCTATGGTGCCACCGCACACCCTGGCTTTTTGGTATAGGAAAGTATTTTAACTGGAGCAAAAGCACTGTGGGCTGAAGCACTGGACTGCAAGGTTGTTTTGAAGCCCAGGGTCAGTGGTTCAAACTCACCAGTTGCACTTTGGAAGCCCTATACAGGGTCGCTATGAGTTGGGACTGACTGGACAGCACTTTACAGCAACAACATCTGTTTAAATATTTATCAGTTTTGTTTGACTACTCAAGCACTGGTGCTATTTTGTTTATTGTTGGGTAATGTATATACTGTTTTAATTACAGTATTAGTCTGAGCTAAGTGGCATAGATGCTTAGGTGCTCAGCAAGTAACTGTAAGGTTGGTGGTTCAAGTCCACCCTGGGGCACCTGAAAAGGAAGGACTAGCCGTCTACTTCTGATGGAGCACATAGGGACTCCATGAGTCAGAATTGGCGCAATGATAACTGGTGTTTTGGAGGCGTGAGGGCAAGACTTTGCAAGATCTTTAATGAGGGATAATATAGCTGTGTTGGCGCTGTGGATTAATGCCCTGGATTGCAAAATTGGGTTGAACTGCAAGGTCAGCAGTTCAAGTTCACCAATTGCTCCTTGGAAATTCTATATAGGGTCACTGATGGTCAGTAACAGTTAACAACACCAACAACAATGTGTGTTTTAGGTTTGGAGAATAATGAAGTGGAAGAATGGTTAAGGTACAGGTACACCACTTTTATAAAATCCTTGGTGTTGCACTGTATGTCACATACGTATGTGTATTACCAACATATAGTAACCCACGTATATGTGATGAGGTCCTGACGTCTTAGACTTTCAGAATTAAGAAACTGTTTTGTTTTGTTTTTTAAAATTAAATACGTGATGCAGTAAAAATGCTTCCATCTTTGTTTATATAATGAAGCTATATGATTTTTGTTGTTGTATTTTCAGTTTTGTGCCGTCTTTATTAATGTGAACCATAGAGAAGTGGACGCTTACTGTTCGTTATTTGTTCTGTTGGTGTTCCTGTACTTTTTCTCGTTATAAAGGTTCTTAGTTTTGACATAATACTTCACCCTGACTATATTTTCAAAAGCAAGCAAAAGCAGATTGTTTCAGAAAAATCTAAGGAATTTTCTGTAATTGTCATGATGAGCATCCAAGAAGTTTTTTATTTCTAGCTTTTTAAGAATATGTGTGATACTGGACAGACATTTCATTTTTAGTTCATGTCCTGTCTTTAGAAAAACAATAGGTTTCTTAGTTGCTGTGGCTGCTGCTGTTGAATTGGTTATGACTCAGCGACCCCATCCAGGGTTTCTGAGGATCGGCTGGTGAGTTTGAACTAGTGACTTTGTGGTTCAAGCTGATCTGTGGTCTATTGCTTATCCTACAGCTAATTGAGCAAATAACAAGTGCTTGTTTTCTTACAAATTACTTTTACTTTATGTCTTTTGAAATGTGTTATGTGTACATTTTGGTTTTTATAAAAATGACTGATGATAAGAATATTGACAACCAATGTAGCTATCTAATTGGGAAGTAAATATGTGTGGTTTTTGGTAAGAACGTGTTATAGTGGTGGAAGAAACAGAATTTGAAATTAGAGAAGCTGGGTGTGTGTCCTGTTTACTCAAGAGTTGGTCACCTTATGCAGGGTGCCACCTCCATGTGCCACCAGCAGTACAGGACTGTGAAGGCTAACTCATAATCAGACGCACTGTCTAAAGAGTCTGTATAAGGAATACAGCAGAAACGGAAGATTTATGTTTGTGCTTTTGTGTTTTGTTTATCTTAATGTCATACTTTTAAGTTTGTGATTCTGTTAAATGCAATTAAAATTGTTTTTTTTTAAATTTATAAGATGGTCCTAATTCTAATATGTATCAATTATTTGCTGTGATCAAGTAAAAATTTGATAAAATTAATGATATGATACTTAGCCCAAAATAATTGATTGATTGTGTGTATTTTAAGCTTGATAAAAACATTTAGGTTATGTATAAAATTTTGTTATGAATTAAAAACACATTTGAAATAAACAGTTTCATTGGGATCGTTTGTCTTACTCGGTTTAATAGCAGAACATTTGGGCAGGGGGATTCCTGTGTTTAAATAAACTAACTTGATTATTACTTGTTTCTTCTGTTCTAAGTTTAAAAATAGATTTTATTATTTTAAAAATTATTTTTGTATTTTTATTTTCAGTAATAACTTTTGAAGTTTTCTGTAATTTTAGATGTCTTTTCATTGCACTTTTAAGACAAAGACGACAAAGTAACTTTCTTTTAAAATAAAAAAAACAGGTGTGCTTTATTGTCTTACATTGTTAAGGAACTCTCCTCAACCATTGATTTCCCTATTGTGCTATTCTCTTTTGTAGTTTAATACACAAGTGATTAAATAAAGTTTTAAATAGCAAGAATAATGATTTCACTTTTTGGATTAATGACTGCAGACTATAAAATTATATTCTTTTGCAGTATCCCTTTTACTATTCAACGACTATGTGAATTGCTAACTGATCCAAGGAGAAATTATACAGGAACAGACAAATTTCTCAGAGGAGTAGAAAAGGTATTTATTATTGGAATAACATTAAATTATAGACTAGAAGATTGCAAAAGCTACATTGGGTAAGGTCTGTTTTGGGCTCCTTTTCTGCAGATAAATTTGTTAAGTTGTGTGGTGTGTTTAGAGATGAATAGGAGGGGGACTGAGGATGGCTGGTTTTGATCAGTTAAGTGTCAAAAAACAACATATTCCTATCTTTGAACTTAATAGTACACACCAGTGTATTCAAGGTTCTGAAAAAGTCTACCTTTCTGTGTGTTTATGCAAATTTATTTGCCTGTGGAATTAACTAACTTCTTCAGTTTGGAGTTATTTTAGAGGCATACAGCTTTGGAAAACTGTTGATACAAAAGCCACATACATTAGGTTTTCTGTAGGAGGATTCAGGTCACATTAAAGAGAGAGTAGTTTTCATTGTTTTATAAATGAGGAGAAATGGGAGTCCTGGTGTGGCGCTGAGGGTTAATGTTCCAGACTGCAAAGCCATTTGAACTACAGGGTCCGTGGTTCAAGCTCACCAGTCATTTCTTAGAAACCCTGTGCAGGCTTGCTATGGTTCGGAACCGACTCGACGGCACTTAACAGCAACACAACAATGTGGCGCCGTGAGTTAATGTTCTGGGCTGCAGTCTGTTTGAACCACAAGATCCAGTGGTTCAAGCTCACTAGCTGCTCCTTAGAAACCCTATACTGGAGTGGTCACTAAGAACTGGAACTGACTCAGGACACTTAACAATAATAAGGGAAGGGGGAAGGGCATAAACAACAATGTGTTTGATGGAATAAAAAGTTAGAAGTTGACTTGTCTGAAAGAAGAAGCTGTGAGGGATCCAGGTTTGGACCAGTGCTGATTGCACTATGCATATGCATTTTAGATTCTGATTCGTATTCAGTTTGTCTTGTCCTTGTAGCAGGGATTTGTAATAAATCTTAGGACCTTAGTAGAGTAATCTATTTTGTTGATCCTCTGTGCCTTTGATTGAGCAAGATTGCTAACGGGCAGGACAGAGATAGTCCATTAGTATTTATTTGGTGAGCTTTGGATGAAGAGACCATGTGTTATTAGTAATAGGGATTCTGGATTCCAGTCATAGCTGTACTCTCATACTTCATAGCTGTGACCTTGGGTAGGTTACTTAACCTAAGCTTCAGTTTCCTCACCTGGTAAATGTGAGTGTGAGGGATATTGTTCTTGCTGTTAGGTGCCGTGGAGTTGGTTCCGACACATAGTGACCCTGTATAGGGAGGGCTTCCGAGGCTGTAAGTCTTTATGGGATTAAACAAACATAAGTACACTTACGGTAGCTCACCAAAGTTCTTCAGTGAATCTTGATTATTATCAAAGTTAGCACTACCAGGAAGAGGATGAATATTTTACTACAAAAGGTTTGAGTCTCCTTTTTGGAAGTATTTGGTGCTGTACATTAAGGTTTGATTTGGGTACTACTTTATAAGGAAAATCACTAAGATCAGATTTTCTTGACATAAATACTTGAATGCCTTAACATCTGTGGGTGCTTCTAAAAGAGCATGATTCCATTCTGTTAGATTAGTGCAGGATGCTAGGACTCCAAAGTGACAAATTAGGGTTAAAAAAATAAGATGGTTTTAGTATAGGATATTTTGATCATTTTTAAAAATGTTTATCAGAATTTAAATTTTTTAACCATTTTCTTAGTGAATCAAAATAAATGGAAACCTAGCCCATGAGATGGTTTTGAGAAATTTAAGAACAAATAGTTAAGAGATTTGTAATATTGTTTCTCATATTAAATCACCAATGTTTGTTATTTCAGAATGTGATGGTTGTTAGCTGTGTTTATCCTTCTTCAGAGTAAGTATGGAGGTGTTTTGCTTTTAATTTTATTTTTCATATGTCTCTTATCCTAATTATACTATTTCTAATAAATTAAAATAGATTTTATTCAGTTTATATGTAATTAATAAATGCTTATGAACTTACTTAATACCAGAATAGAATATTACCAACATCAGTACCATGTGATTCTTCAGTGAAGAGATTTGGATTAAAGAGATTGGTAATTTACTACAATCTTAAAATTGCTGAGTTTATGTATTGTCCATGACACTGGAGTTCTGGGATTTATTCTAGATATATTTGCCTTGAATCTGAAAGGTATGATTTCCTAAGTTTGGAATGGCTACTTGATGACATTTCTTTTTAGTAAAGTAGTCAATATTTATATAAGAAATTAAGAACTCGTTTTAGGCAAATTTGAAAACCTTGGCAGTACTGGCAATTAAGACTACTTTGTTTGGAGTATGCCCTGTGCATTGTATAGCGTCTCCCCCCACCTCTAAGTGCCTTCAAGCATTACAGAATGTCTCCTGAAGAGTGAAGAATGGTCCTGTTGGGAATCAAGGATTTTAAGTTAGACATACTCAGATTTTCCAAAAGTAAAAGAGTAATAACACAAATTCATTTTTAGATCTCTTTTTTGTTTGTTTTGTTTTTTCTTTTTTAAAATTTATTTAAGGTTTTTACTGTGGATTGAGTGAAAGTTTGCAGGGCATATCATCAGTTTTACATTCAACAAATCATACACCTTGTTTCATTGCAATGATTATAATCCCCGCCATGTACCATCAGTTAACAGTATTTCTCTCTATCCACTTTAGCTTTTTAAAAAACAAACAAAAAAAACCCTGATGCATATATAATAATTTACATCTCCAAAGGGCACATTCTGCAAATCTGTTTCCTGGCCACCAGCTCTTATTCCCTCTTTTCCAAGTCCATGAATCTAGAGTCCGCAGTCGGCTCCCCCTCTCCATGCCCCCATCTCTGCCTCCATCTCTGGCGCTGCTGCTTCTCTGAATAAGGTCCCACATTCTGCTTGTGCCCTTCTCTCTTGATGGTTCTAGGTTCCTCTGTTTCTGGACTGTGAGATTAACCACTCCCTGTTTTTGTTACAAAACTTGTACCTTTACATTGTGACAGTGGCAATTAGTCATGATAACAGTTATTCACTATTGCATCTTTCGAATCTTATCCCCATCTCTCTTCACTAGACCCATCTAGACAAGATGACAGCCACTCAGTGGGGACTCTTTCTTTCCCCCCATACTCTTAAACTAAACCCCTTCTTTAAACCTTGTAAGCCAGTCACTTCATGCCTTTATTGCCCCTAATTTTAGGTAGCCAGTGTCTAAGTTGCCCGTCCCTATCTACCCTGTGTACAAAGGGGATGACATTGATGCTTGAAGTGAAGACTCTTTTCCTCTCTGTTGTTATTTAGAGTAACTACCGTTCTGAGTATAGGTCAGGTTCATGAAATTGAAGCAATTTTACCCTTGTTTCCTTTATCCAAAAAAAAAAAAATCCACCCCCCCCCCCCAGTTGAGTTCTGATTGTCCAGGCTAGGTCAGAAGGGTGTTCTTGTGCATCTCCCCTCACTTCACATCCGCTGGATGCTTCACTCTCAGCTCTTGCCCTCTGTGGCTATGTCCTTATCCATGGGCTCAAGTGTCCTCAGGTCTCACCACACTTTGGACCAACCAACCCTTCCTCTTCTCTCTCTCATCTCCAGGTCATCGGGAGTCAATGGACTGGGGTTGAACTCAGCCCACTTCTTTGTTGATGCCTTTCCACCTCTTCTCCTCAACAGTAGACCAGTGTGGTCATGGTCGCCAGCAAGCTTACATGCTTGTTTGTATATTCCATTTGAGTTTCAGTCTTAGAGGGGAGTTTGTCCTGTAGGTACTTGATTGCTAGCCTTGATGTCTTCCTGCTGAACAGCTTGCTTATTGTTCTTGTAGTAGCCAGTCACGCTGACATTTTTGTTTTGGGTTTTTCATGAGGATCTTTCTTTGAAGATATATCTTCTGTCGCTGTAGCTGTTTCAGTCTGCTTGTCCTATCTAGTGGGAATGTTCTACCTCATAAGGTTCTGGACGGGACTCAGGATTCCACCTAAGGTCCTATACTCTGCAAGAGGCCTATTTCACTGGGCAAATTCTAGAACTGCTTTTAGGTATTCCAATGAGTTATAGACCGAAGATGGACTTAAAAGTTTTCTCTAATCATATTTCCCAACATTCCTTTCTATCCCACTCAAGAGTCTGTTTTACAACAGTAGGCAAGGGAAACTAATATTCATAAGACAGTCAAGGATTTTAATATTATTTACCCTTTTCAAGCTATACCTAGATCCCTGTATCCCAGAGCCCTGTTGTTCCAGGGTTGAGCATGCATCACTGTTTACCTCTGTCCCACTAGGCCATGCAAAGCTGTCTGAGTGTTCCCCTATCTATCTTGTTCTTCCTCCTCCTCCTCCCTTTTTGTATTGCCCTCCCCAACACCCAAAGTAAACCCCCACCCCAACCCCATTGTGATTACCTTATAATCCATTAGGTATACTCTCCATTTAAGACAGTCTATTTTATCATGTAGTCTACCTGACCTTCCCATCACCGGGATGTCTGTTCCTCTGTGTTTACCTTCTTTCACATAGTAATTGTTTTGATCATAGACTGACCTCCCAGATTCTCTGTTCTTACAGTTTCATTCTGTTCTTGACTTTTCCATTTGTCGACTGAGTTCAGGTTAATGCTCCCGTGTATATCATTCTGTAGTTGTTATGTGTTCTTGTTGGTTCTCAGTCCACAGAACTTCCTTTAGGATGTTTTTCATAGCAGGGTTGACTTTGGCAAAATCCCTTAGCTTCTGCTTATCCTGGAATGTTTTGATTACACCATCATATTTGATTGACAGCTTTGCTGGGTAGAGGATTCTTGGGTGGCAGTTTTTTTCTTTCGGGGCTTTATATATGTCTACCCCACTGCCTTCTTGCTTGCGTGGTTTCTTTTGAGAAATCCGAGCTTAATCTGATTTGCTTGCGTTTGTATGTTACACTTCTCTTTTACCTAGCTGCTTTCAAGATGCTGTCTTTATCTTGCGATTTGGAGAGCTTGATTATTATGTCTTGGTGGTTGTCTTTTAGGGTCTGTCCTTCCTGGGGTTCGTTGAGCTTCTTGGATGCTTATCTTTTCAGTTTTCAGGATATTAGGGAATTTTTCTTTAAGAAGCTCTTCTACTTTCTCCTCTGTGGACTTGTGTGATTGTTCCTGTTCCGGAATGCCAATAATTCTTAAGTTATTCCTATCCATGTTGTCCATCGTGAATTTTAGGCCTTCTTCAGATTTTTTTTATCCTTTTTTGTGTTTGCTCTTCTATCTTAGTAGTGTTGAGAGATTTGCCTTCTATCTTACTAGTTGTAGCTTTCTATCTCTTCAGTTCTACTCCTTTGCCCTTTCAGTGTATTGTCAGTTTCTGATATCCTATTATTTATCGTTTGGACCTCTTTCTATAGTTTTTGAATTGTTTCCAGTGCTGTATCTATCTTATTTGATTGTTCCTGTAGCACTTTCCTGACTTTTTTATTTTCTCAACTCAGTTGTATAGTGTTTTGATATATTTTATAGTCATTTTTCTGAATTCCTTCTCCAGCATTTCCACAGCCTGCCTATTTTCCAGTATGGAGTGTAGGTCTACTTCCAGCTCATTTGCCTCAGTCACTTTATCTTGTTTCTGGACATGTGCAGATATGGCCATCTGCTTCTGTTTTGGGGGCATATTCAGGAACTTTCTGTGACCCTAATACTTAGATGGGTGTGTATTTTGGCACTTTGTATGCTTTCTGGTTGCTTTCAGGTAGATGTGATCAGGAAATGGGGCTTGTCTTTTCACTCTTCTTGAGAAATTTCAAGATGCCACTGTTAGTTGTTTTGACGTAACTTAGGGTTTAATTTTCAGCCTGTTTCCTTTTTTCTGTGCCTGTCCTGCTCCACAGTCCCCGTTTGGGCCTTTATTCTAGTTATAACCAGTTCAGGGCTGGCTGTGGCTGTTTGGTTTTAGTGGAAACTGCCTTAAAATTTAGAGTAGATCTGTGCACATGCATAATAGAACCCTCCAAAGGTGGGGCTGGGGTGTCCACTAGCTCAGGCACCCCTATAGTCACCAGAATGGAGGTGCACAGACAGCAAGTGACCAATGAACAGATACTAAAAGAAAAGAATGTCCACACCTTTATCTCTGCTCTGATCCTTACCCCGCTTGGTCTCACCCAAGATGGTGGCTCTGAGAGCAGCTGAGCATCTTGAATTAGAAAGCAATGGATTTCTTGATTCTGCTACAAATTCCTCTAGCTGTAAGCCTTCCAACTTTCTGAATATTCCTTTATATGTGGTTCAGAGTTCTGGGACATCTCCTGAGCCTGCTTGGTCCTGTATTCTGTGTTGTTGCTGACGGAGCTCTTAACTGCACTTCCACCCGATCCATCATCTTGTTTTTTTCCTCCTTTTCTTCTATTTTCAAAAAATATTTTTCACGTGTATAGTTTAGTGACACGAATTATATTAATCATGTTGTGAACCATCATGAATATCAGTTGCCAAGTTTTCCATCAACATATGCAGGAACAAACTCACTGTTTCCTAAACAAAAATTTCCTCTTTCCCCCTTCCTTCTGCCCTTGGTAACCACTAATAAACTTTTTTTTAGATCTCTTTTAAGAGCATACCTGTTTTTTCCCCCAATAAGACAGTACAGTAACCCCATAGTACTGCTTCTTGTCAGAAATAAACATTTTAAAAAGCTATGTAATAAGAAACTGTTTAACTTTACTCAAATGTTCTTTTGTATTGCTAATGTATGAAAGTCATTTTGGAAAAATTATAAAGAAATACAGTCAGAGCATATTGATTCGTAAGATTTGCAATTTTTTTTTTTTCCTTCTTAACATTTATGGTGTATATTTAAGTTATTTCTCATAAACTTTGTTTGGTTCTGTGAATATGAGAATCTTAACAAAGATTTTCTTTTTTTGTTTGTTTTTAATTGTGATCTTGGTGAAAATTATGAAGCAAATTAGTTTTCCATTCAATAATTTATAAACATTTTGTTTCATAACGTTAAATGCAGTGTCCTCGGTGTAACAACATTCTTCCCATTTCCTGCCTGGGTTCCCCGTTTTTGTTCATTTTTCTTTTCTCCCTTCTGAACTTTGTTTTGGGACAAATGCTGCCCTACAAAGTATCTTAAACCCCATAATACTTGACAAAGTTAGAAAGCATAAACCAGCAATAACACAGTGCCTCTTTCTTCTTTCTTTTTTATTAATAGGAAAAACAATTCCAATAGTTTAAATCGAATGAATGGTGTCATGTTTCCTGCAAATTCACCAAGTTATACAGAGAGGTAAGATGATTTCTTTTAATCTGAAGATTTTGTGCTTTCCTAATTTTGAGTAGTTGTTGTTGTTGTTGTTGTTAAGTGCCATCGAGTCGGTTCCGACCCATAGCGACCCTGTACAGGGTTTCCGAGGGTGTAAATCTTTACGGGAGTAGAAAGCCTCATCTTTCTCCCACGGAGCAGCTGGTAGTTTCGAACCGCTGACCTTAAGGTTCACAGCCCGATTCGTAACCACTACGCTACCAGAGCTCCTTAATTTTGAGTAGTAAGTAGGTTCAGTATATATTTGAAATTAGGCATTTTATGCAGGATGTTTGGTGTATTAGACAGAAGCACACCTGCTCATTTATTGACTCTTGTTACACAGTGGTTTGCATTCATGTTAATAGTAAGGAATCTGTTTTGTGCCTTAAGAAATGTACATCTGGCAGTGGTGACCATGGAGGTATGAGGTGTGAGGCTCACTGGCTGTGATGCTTAAGGTTATGCGTTACTTTAACTGGGTTCTAGTTGTCAGTGGCTTAGAAGTTGTGTAATATATTTTGACATGTTGTATTGTTATGTAACTAGGAGAAAAATGAGGCTTTCTGCTTCCATTAAGATTTACAGCCTTGGAAGTCCCATACAGAGTTGCTATGAGTCAGAACAAACTCAGTAACATAACAACCACGAAGCATAATCTGTAGACATCATTAAATGATGTGGTGTGGCTGTCGTCCACAATGCCAATTTCACACAGCGACTTGGTCTTTGGAACCTGACATAAGTGGATAGTGGGTGTAGTTAAGTTGGTACCCCATGAATTTGAAAAGGTACGTTCTCATGACTATCAAAATGGTAAACTAATGATCATTTATCTTGCCATAGGTCTAATATAAATGGGCCTGGAACACCCAGGCCACTTAATCGGCCAAAGGTTTCTTTGTCAGCCCCCATGACAACAAATGGTTTGCCTGAGAACACTGACAGCAAAGAGTCAAACCTACAGCAAAATGAGGGCAAAAACCACAGGTTTGTCTGTGATTATATATTTTTTTAAAGTAATAATTAATTGACATTAGTAGTTTTCAGCATTATATACTATTTACTATTATTTGAGGGGGAGAAAACAAGGTTTTCATGAGGTTATAGGAGCCATGGCTTCTATTTGCATCTTGAGCACTTGCTGAAGATGGGCATAAAAAGGTTTCAAACAGCTAATTTAGGGAGATTCTCTAGTATAAATAATCATGCCACATTCTATTTCGTATTTTTGAAAATTGTTTGAGCTGAGAGTTTTGTGGTTTATTATTACAGATAGTTTATGTCCTGTTTCAAACTGTGTGCATCACACTAAGGGAAAGGAAACGGTGGAAGCAAGAGAACTTAGAGTATGAGAGTGACGTATGTTTATAGGGAGAATTGAACTAAAAAGTAGCAAATGTTGACTATCTCTTAATTGGTAAATATTTATAGAACAGTTTTAGGTGCCCTTGAAATTATTATTTATTTGTTTAGATGTTGTAATTTAACTTTGGCACTGAAATGACACTTAAATAATAGACATTAAAAATAGAATGTAACAAATAAGGCAAATAATCTTACTGATGACACTTTAAAAACATTTGCAGTGACTCACCAACATCTGAAACAGAAAATTCCTCGCTGAGCCCTATAAAAAATAAACATCCAGATGAAGATGCTGTGGAGGCAGAGGGGCATGAGGTGAAAAGACTCAGATTTGACAAAGAAGGGGAAGTAAGAGAGACAGCCAGTCAGTCCAGTCAGACAACTTCCAGTGAAATGTCTTCTGTTATGGTGGAAGAAACCGAAGCATCATCTTCATCTCAGGATAAAGATAAAGAAAATAGTTGTACCAGACAGCACTGTACAGAAGAGGATGAAGACGACAATGAAGAGGAAGAAGAAGGTATTTAGAAACCATCTGTAAAGGGTGGAGTAAGGAGATCCTCAAATTCTTGTACTTCATTTTTACATGAAAGAATTTAACATAATGGAACTCCTTATAATGCTGATGTTGGGCTTTTCTCCCACCTGTATGTATTTGCTGCTGAGTTTCAGGGGATATGATTTGAACTGTAGAATATCAGAATTCATGAAACTTAACTGTGGAAGTATTTTGAAAATAAAATTTAACTACAACAACATTTGCTTATTTTTAGAATCTTTTATGACATCAAGAGAAATGGTCCCAGAAAGAAAAAATCAAGAGAAAGAATCTGATGATGCCTTAACTGTGAATGAAGAGACTTCTGAGGAAAATTATCAAATGGAAGAAGCTGATCTGTCTCAAGCTGAGAAAGATTTACATTCGGAAGGTAGTGAAAATGCAGGATCTGTAAGTAGTGGTTCTGAAAGCCAGGAAACAGCAGAAGCAGTAGTGGGATCCAATTCCAGTAAAACTGCAGAGAGTCTCTCAGAGTCATTCATGGAAAACGACGAAGCCACCCAAGTGACAGATGAACCTATGGAACAAGACTAATTATTTAGAAACATTTAGATGCAGTATTTTACAAACAGTTCTGGTTTTACACTGTATAAATTTTTTGTGTAATAAAGTGGACCTATAGTTTTACAAGAGAAGCAGGTTGTAAAATTAAGTACTTTATGGAATAAATCCTGAAAGAGTTGTACATTTTAGAACTGTGACTATCAGCTCCTCTGGGTCTTTCTTACTGCTGACTTTTTGGTCTGGTCAAATCAGTGGTTTGTGTATAGATTTTTTTTTTTTAATAAACATTTTTAAACTGAAAGATAATATTATAATTTTGAAAACTTTTTGGAGATTATCACATTTAGTTTATCCATATGCAAGAAAGCTTTTTGTCTTGTCTCGTTCTGACCCTTCTAGTGGTTTTCATATTTTGGTCATAGTTTCAACATTTTCACATGTGAATTATATAGGGTTTCATGCTGGTTTCCAGATTTTATTGTTTGACTATGTACAATGGAACTTTAAGTCATATATACATATATATATAAATATATATATACATATATATATATTATTCTAACGGAAATGTTATATTTTTCTGTTTCTATAAAGAGATGAATACAGTGGATACTTTTTCTATTGGTAATGATTGAGTCCACCTCTTTCAGAAGACAGTTTCTTTTCTCTTCTGAGTAATTCATATAAAATCTGGCCCTTGTGAAACTCTGGCAATCTTAAGTCTGTCGAAGTACCAGGTTAAACACATTCCAAGAAATCTGTTCAAACTTAAATTCTTTTGTATACTTCTGAGGTGCCTGAGAATAAGACTTCATTATTTATGGGAAAAAATGTGCTTTATCTTGGAAATTGTGGTAGAACATTAGGTCACTATTTTGTAGAATGAATGCTTATAAAGCTGACAAAAGACCATCTCAGAAGAACTGAGCAGGTTCCTTGACCTTTTGCTTGCTTTTCTCAACATTGTGAATATTACACATTTATTTCTAAATTATTCTAGGGTATGCCAATGTCAATGGTATGAAACACCACTGTACTGGAAGAATTAATATATTACTTTAGTAATGTACCTGGGCTAAATGACTGAAGCTTTAGGGGTGCATAGAAACCAACATAATTTGTATGACATTTTGAAGTGAATTAAATATTTTTGAACATGCTTCTTCGACAGCCAGTGTTATATTTTCAGATCAACACAAAGCACAATGATTCCTCTAAACTCAATATTTTCAAATTCACATATTTAAAGTCATGCAAGTTGCAACTTCCCTGTCAAAATTACTGGCTGCCAAATTTATACCTGTTTCTTCAGCTGTACCTTTTGATATTTAGAATTTTTAAATTTCTGTAAAGTAGATTTTGTAGAATGTAATGTGTTCACTGCCTTTGTGAAGCGGTAAATAATTGTATAATTTCTGTGTGTAAACTGAATGCTTGGGCTTTCAATACAGTATTCATATAAAGCAATAAATATTAATGTTATGAAATATTTGAGTACATTTTTATCAAAATATAAAATTATCTTTTTTTTCCTTTTTTTTTTATTGTTTTAGTTTCAGATACCTGAAGTACACAGATGAACTTATAAAACTTGATGCAGACAATTTCTGACACTGTATCTCATGCTGGGGTGATTTAGGGGGTCAACATGAGTTTTGCATTTTGACTACTTAAATTCCTGCAACTGAAAGTTAGTTACCACAATGATTGCTGCCCCACTTGTGTCTCTAGGGTAATATACTACTGACTGACTGGACCGGCAGGCTTACAGCAGCTAGATGGTGTAGTAGCTGAAGTAAAAACTATACCTAAGAGAGGTGAAAAATCAAACCGAGTAATTAAAACAAAGGTCTTGCAAAAATAACAAAATTTTAAATGTGATATCCATTTGTAGTGACCTATAACCTTGTTTTGTTAAGGGATGCTTTTGCCAATGAGACTAGATTTTGAACACTTAAAGTTAGAAATTTTGACATTTTCTTTAGAATATTTATGAAGTTATTTTTGGTAAACGTATTCTTTAAGATCCTGAGAACTTTTGATATTTTGATTTTAGTTGTAGTGCCATGGACCATTTGTAAAGAAATCAGTATTTACTTTTGTTAGTTACAAGTTGAAGATTTAGCATCGTTACTTTGAGGTCTGTGGTTTTATTTGTAAACTTGCAATTGCTGTTTTTGCAAGGGCAAATGTATTTCTTTATTAAATAAAGTAAAATAATGGTGAATGTACCAAACTACCATCGCTTAACTCTATGAGAGACCTGCATTTTAATCTATAGTTTACTATTTATTAGATATCCATATTGATCATAGATCAAACTTAATTGCTGTTTATACAGATCATCATAGAATGTTCATGGAATATCTTTTTTTTAGGATTGGGTGGCTATCTCTAGTTAAACTCGGAGACCTAGTTCAACTGGTTTAAGGTATTGAAGGCTATTTGGAAGTAAATTTCAAGTATGCATAGGTGCACTTACATATAGACTTTGCGTAATGAAAATGTCAGTTCCATTAGTGACTGATCCATGTGTGAATTTTTGAAAGTCAAATTTTAGACACACTTCTTGTAATACACATCAAGCAAAGTCTATAAAAGATCTAAATGAAGAACAAGGACCTCAGTGATTAAAAAGAATATTTTATTTTGGGGGGGCCTTGACCTCTTAGACTCCGAACCCAAAGCAAAATACAAAAATAATTTGAAGGTGTTGACAAGGAAAATGAGAATATGTTACTGTTTTTAGCGCCTTTTTTTTTTTTTTTTAAGTGAAAACAAATTGTCCTAGTATGCTTTTGAAAATAATATCTTTTCAATTCTGAAAATATAACAACAGAATAAGCAGTGAAAATGCCATCTTAAATGTTAATTATTAGATAAGTTTAATTGTATTAGGATTTATTTAAACTCTACCATTCAAAAGTGTCAGCTGAACAGCAGAGTTGCCAGTTGGAATCATAATCTTTTTGTTTTAAAAAGGCATCCCAGAAATCCTGGGCCAGAAAATGCAGCCTGTTAGAGCATCGAGGTTCAAGACAGTTTTGTTTTGCTGGTGTAGATAGGCATGTGTTTATGCATTTTTGCATTTGTAAAATCAGACAGCAATTTTTCAAATAATGTGATTGTAATATACTAGTTTACTTATAAAGGTCCTTGGGCAGAATCTAATGCTGCTAATATGTTTGATTATGAAAATGTAACTGTGGTAAGGATGAATTTTGCAACTTGTAGAACCAAAGGAAATAAAGATTTTGGGTAGTGTTTCAAATTGTCTTCTCAACAGGAGTTTCGTAAATACATTGGTTTTTGATAAAATGAAGCTCAGTTCTCTTGGAATTTGTGCTAATCATAAAATGGATGAATGCAAAAACACCTTGTAATTTCATATGGGATTATTAAAATTAGGTTTACTGGATTATTGGCCTAATAAGAATGCTAGTATGTATTGGTTAGAATACATCTAATACTTCACATTTAAAAAATACTTACTACACTTTCTTCAGAACTTTATTTTAACTTGGAGCCTAGATTACTTTGCCAAATAAATGTATTATTTTCATAATGCAATAAAATATAAATTAGATGAATGTCTTTATGTGTGGAATTACTTTCTTACTTGCCGTAGTGGTTCTCCCCCGCATACCCTTTTCACCCACCTCCCTCAGTTCAGATTGCACAGCATTGTTCAGATCTGTAGGGAGGAGAGAAAGCTCAGTTAGTGCCTGACTTCCTACTTATGTGATGACAAAGGTTTTTCAGCAGAGTGCTTCTGATACGAATGGACAATTGTCATTCTTAGTGGACAGCTCAAGCCTGGTGTTTTTTGTTTTTTTTTTTAAATCAGGATTTATTGAAAAAATTTTCTATTGGCATAATTGACACTAGCTTGCACGCATAGTTCTACAGTAATTTAAGTTAGAACCTTTTTAGAAACTTGACATTTCACACAATCTGAAGAAGTTTGGAGGATTGGCCTTAAGGGGAAGAGGGGGGAGCTCTGTGTTCTCACCTCTGGATTTTCATATTGTTTCAGTGTAGATGGTAGTAGATAGCTCTGCTTACTGTGTGACTGTAAACTCCAAGAAGGTGGGAGTGCTAATCAGTATATTCAGTAATTTAGTTAAGTATTTGTGAGTTCAGCTTCTTAATTCATATTTGATCTCTAACTTCTCCCTATTGATGTTTATTGTTTATGAAATGGTAGGGTCAGTACAGAGTTGAGTTAATAAGACTGATGTTGTAATGACTACGAATAAGATACATGGCCTCTGACTAACTGGCTATCTAAAATGAAAAGTATACTTTTTTATTCTAACAATTGTAGAGCAATCAACTTTTTAACAGAACTTAGCAGTTGAATTTTTGTGTGGGTTTATTTGTGAACTTCTGCAGGTTTCCCCCCCTGCAAAAGCAGTGCATTTTTTTACAACTAAAAATGCATAAAGAAAAATGCTGACAGTTGCTTGTAGACTTGTGTCTCTCTCAGTGGCCACAGTTTTGCAGGCTAGCCCTGTGTTTGGCAAGTGATACAGTCAAAGCAAAGCATGGTACCCTGTACACAGAACCCACAAGTGTTCTGGGTCGTGTAGTCACTTAGTGTCCATTTTGAGGATGGTATGTCTACCCTTGAAGTCTGACTTTGTTGCTAGGTTTGTGGAATTGAGATCAGTATACACTGTTGGATGTCTTTGATGGAGAATCAGTGGGTAGTTGATTAGCAGGAAATGTGCTTCCCAACAACGGGAGACTTGCATGACATTAAGAACAGCTGTCCTGGCTTTATGCATACAGAAATGCACAATAGAACCTCACCTAGTTGTGAGTGGCTAGGTGTTTCAGCTGCGTAGATCATGTGACCACTTAGGTCCTGCTTTTTTATTAAGGAGCATTGAGTTGGTTCCGACTCACAGCAACTCTATAGTGTTTCCAAGGCTTTAAATTTTGCTGGGAGCTGAAAGCCTCATCTTTTCTCTGGTGGAGCAGCTGGTGGGTCAAACTGTAGGCCTTGTGGTTTACAGTCCAGTGCTGATCATATGGAGCCATGGCGCTGGGTATGCAATAATGGCATAATATTATAATGGTTAGTAAATGAGTAAATGTGAGTGGATTTTAATGTGTGTGGTAAGGATTTGAGAGAGACGTGGTTGGCATTGTGATGTCTTCACTTTGGATCATACTGTTTGTGTTTGCATTGCTTGCAGTGTTAACAGAAGGAAAAGTAATACCCATGTGCTCTATGGGAAGCATGCAATCTCACTTTCAACCTGCCTTCTTGTGCTGTCCAGTCAGTGCTGACTCGGAGTGACCCGCTTTAGGGTTCCAAGGAATGGCTGGTGAGTTTGAATCGCCAACTTCGGTTAGCAGTCCAGAGCTTATCCTTTAGAGCCTCACCAAGACTCCTTCATCCTGGCTAGGTATCTAAAGTTAGAGTTCAGAATAGCTTCCCATATAATGTCGTTAGAAATTGGACTAGATTTTCAGGCCATTATACGTAAAATTCATTCATTTTAATGTGATTAAATGATAGCAGTTAAGTCTATAAACATTTCACATGGACCCATTTCTAATGTGGATGGTCCAAAAATACTAATCCCAAAGTTCTAGCCTCACAAATGATGGCCATGTGAGCAAAGGTAGGGGAAGACCCAACAGCGCTCCAAATAGCTCGGTTGTTTTAAATCCAGGATAATGGATTTAATTATACAAATTACTAATTTGATGATTCAGATGGTAATTTGGAGAATCTCATGTCAGTGTCGTATTCTTTATATTGAATATTGGAAGCGTATTCTGGATAGTGACTGGTGGGTTTGAACCATCAGCCTTGCAGTTAACCAATCCAGCGCTTTTTCTACAGCGCCACACCAGGACTCCATTCTTGGTGTTAAGTGCCATTGAGTTAGTTCCAACTCATAGCAATTCTGTGTAGATTTGAAATGCTGATTTTAGGGTTCACAGTCCAGATCTGATCTTAAACAGCACCCTACCAGGAAGAGAAATACGTTAACCAATATGTCCCAAAAGACAGTAGAGCACAGAATTAACCTGAGGGCTGAATTTGAATTTCAAGTATGCAGTTATGGTTACCAAATTTCAGTTACCAATTTTCACTTTTTCTGGTGAATATAGAGAAGGCACGGGTGGGACGCGTAAGCTGCAAAAATCAGTCTTGTTAAGGGCCTACTTGTGAATTGCTATGTGTTTGGTGTGGGGCTTCTAAAAGTAGATTCAGTCCATTTCTGGCTTTTGTAGAATCTGGGTGGTCAATGTTGACGAACTCTGTGAACCATGTAAGTTAAGTTTTCAGCTAAAGTTGGCGTGTAGTTTGAAGGGAGGCATAGGAGAGCCGCAGTGGAACTGTAGGAGTCTAGGGAGATGCCACAGATGAGATGATTAGTAAACAACTAACCGAATACTTCCTTTCTGCTCCACACTATCATTAGCATATGTCAACTAGTTGTTGTTAAGTGCCGTGGAGTCGGTTCTGACCCATAGTGACCCTGAACAGGGTTTCCGAGGCTGTCAATCTTTACGGGAGCAGAAAGCCTCATCTTTCTCCCGCGGAGCAGCTGGTAGTTTCGAACTGCTGACCTTGCGTTGGCAGCCCGATTCATAACCACTATGCTACCAGAGCTCCTTGTCATGTAGTAGTACTTCATTTAACCTTTCCATTGTATCCCTATTTTACAGATAAAGGCAACTTGTCCAGGAACCCTTTGGAAGTGGAAGGTCAGAATGAGTAGGAGTTCTGACCTCCAAGCTCATGATCTTTATCCATTCTGAGGGTGCTGTCTGCTCAGAAGCCTGTGAAGCAGGAAGAGGTGGACAGCAGTGGAAACCGACCCAATACACAAAGTTTCCAAAACCTGCTTAAACTTTGCACATTTAGGTACATGAAAACGTATTTTTGTCATTTACAACCAACTCAAGTTCTTAGGTGTCACCATTTGACTCCCTTGTTTTTCTAAAAGCATGAACCATGTTTTCACAATGCAAAACCTCCTCTAACTCCAGTTCAACACAGCAAAAATTCCAAAAAGAGCAATATACTGACTGTTTTCCCCTATTATCCGTATTACAAATGCTAATTTCCCACCCCCAGAAGCAAGTGCTCTACCAGCAAGACAGTGTAGCCTGGTGTTTGAGAGCCAACGTTCTGGAGCCCGGCTTCGTGGGTTCGAAGCCCAGCTTTGCTGTCTGCTAGGTGTGTGAGCTCTGTGAATCGTAAGATAGGAAAGATGACCCTGCCTCACACGGTGGTTGTGAGGACTTCACACTAGAAAAGGAGCTGGTACTGCATGTTTGTGAATTCCAAAAACAGCCTCTAAAAAGTTTACTGCTACTTTCTAGAGTTCCCTGCAGATACCCTAGTGAAGCTCAGTGCTCAACACCCTCTCTCCTCTGCCTTGCTTTGCATAGCTGAAATACTCTGCACACTTAGAGATGCACCTTGGTGTTTCCACGTCAGGATCCAGAAAATCATTTTGTCATCTGCATAGTATTTGTTATTGTTAGCTTCTATCAAGTCAGCCTTGACTTGTGGCAACTCCATGCACTTTGGAAAGAAAAGCTCCCCATTTCTGTACCACCTCCATGATGGGTTGTAGATAGGACCATTGTATTCCGCAGGATTTTTTTACCCGTTGAGTTTTGGATGCAGATTGCCAGGGTCTTTCTTCCTAGTCTTTTTCATCTGAAGGCTCTGCTGTTCAGCTTCATAACAATACCTGAGCCTCCACTGACAGTTACGTGGTGGTGCATTGGCCAGAAATCAAACCTGAGCCTTGTGCATGCAGGATGAAAATTCAGAATCACTACTGCTTCGTTTCCCTGTATTAATGAATTACCATTTATTTATCTGATCTCCCTTCGGTAGCATTTTAATGATGGTATTTTGATTTGTGGCCCAAGTTCCTCTTTAGTTGGAGCAGTTTGATGCTGGGACATTTTAAGTCAACCATGCCCTTCCCTAACATACCCGTAACCTAAATAAATCGTTACACTTTTTTTTTTGTAAAGCTTCTGTTGTGAATTGAGTGATAGTTTATTTGGGAGAACATTAGCTCTGTACTCATCCTATCGTATTTTATTTCATGGCAATCCTTATAATCCCGTCCATGCATCATCGTTCACATTATTTGCTTTCTGGGCATTGTTTTTTTTGGGGGGTGTCCACAGAAACACTCAGGATATATAATCACTTAAACAGCCCAGGGGCACACTCTGCAAGCCTGCTTCCTTGCCACCAGCACACAGCCTTTCTCTCTCCATGAGTCCAGCGTCCTCAGCTGTTCCCTATTTTCATGTCCTCGTCGCTGCCTCTCTGGATAGGGTCCCACATTCCACTCATGTTCTCCCTTGATGGTCCTAGAGTCCTCTGTTTCCTGGAATGTAACATTAACCACTCCTCCCTGCCATAAAACAGAACAAAGTTTCTTCCATTTATGGGTAATTTCGTTTCTTAAAACTTTGCAAAACTCTTGGTTGTTGCTTGGCAAAAAAATACACATTTTCACTCATTCTTGCACGACAAATAATATCCAATTCCTTGCTGCTTTATTTTTGTAATTTCTAGGACATAATAATTTCTCTTGGAGAATCCCATGATAATTTTTTTGGCTCCATGCAGATTCATAGTGTCATTCTTCTAGAGACACAAACAGTAGCAGTTAATTTTAGCACACATTGCATCTCAACCATGCACATCACCTGTCTGAAGTGTGACTGGTGATGACCAACACTGCATGTCCTCTTGAAAGACAGCTATCCAGACAGCCAGTGGCCACTGGCAGTTGAGAGCTGCAGCCAGATAGCAGAGAGGAGTGCCAGGGAATGGTACGTTCCAGAAAGGGCTGGCCATCAAACCCAGCAATAATTTACTCATTTGTTTGTTCCTAAATGTTTACTAGAGACTACTTATACTCCTGAACCTTGGTGTGGCACTGTAGGACAAACACTGGACTGGTCACCGCAAGGTTGGTGGCAGTTCAAACCCACCAACCACTCTCAGAAACCCTGTACAGGGCCATTATGAATCCGAACTGACTTGCACACAGCAACCACAATATATGATCCTGGCCTTGGGCATACAGTAATTAAAGAAAATGGACAAACAAGTTAAAAAAATATATCAGATGGTAGTAAAGTGCTACAGCAGGGGAGGAGAAAGGGTGGTTGGGGGTGTAGTTGTATTTTAACTAAAGTGTCTTTGAAATGACATTTCGTGTTGAGTGCAGTAGCTGTGCCCCATCAGGGCCCCTGCTCCATTGAAGGCGGGGGCTCGATGCCTTCCACCTTGAATGACGTCTCAAAGTCATCTCTCTCTTCCTCATAGTCAATTTAGTAACTTGGTTCAACTCCTTAGTGATGGAACTTAATTGTTTTGCCTTTGCACCCAAGCGGATATTTTGAGATAAATTTTTTAACATATAAAAATACACATTTTTATGGCCAGGCATATCTACCAACAGCTCAATTCTTGTTCTATGAACCCTGGGATCCAAATGTTTAATAAGTGGACTAATGAAACAATTCCTCACCCATTAGATTCTTTTTGATGATTGGATGATACAAAAATGATTAAAATGTCAAAATAACATAGAGCGCTCCCTTGCACCCTTGTCTTCACTCCCCGTCCCCTTCCTGCCTGAGTCTCTTTGCCAGTATAGCAGTTGCTGTCCAGTTAGCCCCAGCTCCTGTCAGAGTAGAACTGTGCTTCCTAGTTTTCAGTGCTGAGTTTTTGGAAGTGTGTGTCCAGGCCTTTCTTCCTAAGTGCCATTTGCTCCTCCCAGAGAGTCCCCAACCCTCTATAGAGAATCGTTTCTACTGGTTTCTTACTAGTTTTTCTTCCAGTATTTCCTGTTGTCAAATACAAATAAAGCATATCGCCTTATGTCTCTTTAGCTTGCATACATAACAGATACGGGTATGTGCCTTCTTTTTCTCCTGGAAATTGCTCCATGTCATCTTGCTTTACACTGTATTCTGTAGGGTAGGTGTGCACTTGACTGGCTTCCAGTCTTCCACTTTGACAAACAGTGCACAGCAGTGTCCGTAGGGTCAGTTCACAGACAAAGGATCTGAAATGAAAGGTAAACTGCTTTGGCAATTCTTGTCAGTTTCCCCTTGTATGAGAATGCCTGTTACAACATCCAACCGCAGGATCTTCTGTGTTTAAGGGCCAATGATATTTTTCACTTGTGTGGTAAAATACATGTAACAAAAACTTTGCCATTTTAGCTGTTTAAAAGGGTACAATTTTGTGACATTAAGTACCATCACTGCTATCTATCTTAAAAAGGTTTTCCTCACCCCCGAGAGAGACTCCACCCTAGTCTGTAGTAGTGCCCCATCTCCTCACCTCCAGCCACTGCTGTTGTGTGTCATGAAGTTGCTTCTACTTCCTAGCAACCTGGGTAAGATTTCCAACAGTGGCTAGCGGGTTAGAAGTCCTATGCTTATCCTACAGCTCCATTCTAGGGTGCAGCCCCAGGCAACCAATAATCTACTTTTGGTCTCTGCATTATCCTATTCCAGCTTTTCATAAAACACTCAGGAATATATAATCATTTAAACAACCCAAGGGCACTTTCTGAAAGCCTGCTTCCTGGCTGTCAGCACACAACCTTTCTCTTTCCATGAGTCTAGGGTCATCAGCTGCTCTCTCTCTCCATGTCCTGTACAATGTTTGTTATTTTCTGACTGAATTATGTCACTCAGCATGTTTTCATTTATATTGTAGCATTTATATGGATTTCACTTCTCTTTATGGCTGAATAATAAAATTGTTTTTTATTCACATGCATACCACCTTCTGTTTATTCATTCTACTGTTGGAGATGAGTTTTTTCTGCTTTGTGGCCATTGTGAATATCATTGCAGTGAACACTGTGTGTAAGTCTCCATCAGAGTTCCTGCTTTGAAATCTGCTAGGTCTATACCTAGAAAGAGAATTGACAGGACCTTTGGTAAGTCTGGATTTAACTTTTTGAGGCATCACCAAACTATTTTACACATCTTCTGCACTATTTTACATTCTAACCCACAATGCACGAGATTTCTAATATCTCCATGTCTTCATCAACATTTGTAATTTTCTGTTTTTTTGATAATAGCTATGCTAGGGGTTAGATGTGAAATATCTCATTCTGGTTTTGATTTGCGTTTTCCTGATGGCTAATGATGTTTGGCGTATCATTGGCTATGTGTGCATCTTCTTTGCATAAATTACTAGAGTCCTTTGTCCCTTTTAAAATTGGGTTCTTTCTCTTTTTGTTGGTGAGTTGTCAGAGTTCTTTATATATTACGGATATTATGATGGTGGTAGTTTTTCTGAGAACTCTCAGTTCGTGTCCTTATTTTCCTATTGGGCTACTGATCTTTTCAGAATTTCTAGGAACTCTTACTTCATTGGCACCATAGACTAAGCTCTGGACTGCCAGGTCAGTTTGAACACAAGGTCTGTGCTTTAAACTCATCAGTCATTCCTCAGAAACCCTATACAGGGGGTCACTATGAGTCAGACCCAACTCGACGGCACTTACCAACTTAATGTAGTAACATTATGGAAATTAACCTTTGCTCTGTAATATGAGTTACAAATATATTTCCAGTTGGTCTTTTTCCTATTGATTTTACATGAAAAAAAAAATCAAAATGATAATAAGCAAACATAACTGTTATTATTTTTAAGTTTTTATTGTGAATTGAGTGATAGTTTACATGTGCGAACATCGGTTTTCATTGTAATGATTACAGTCTCCTCAGTGAATCATCATTCAACAGTATTTGCTTCGATTCCCCCTGTTTTATTTATTTTTTGATATACACCAAAACACTCAGGAATATATAATCACTTAAACAACAAAGGCACATTCTGAAAGCCTGCTTCCTAGCTGTCAGCACACTACCTTTCTCTTTCCATGAGTCTAGGGTCCTCAGCTGCTCCCTTTCTATGTCTTCATCTCTGCTTCCATCTCTGGTGTTGCTGCTTCCCTGGAAAGGGGCCCACGTTCTGCTTGTGCTCTTCTCCCTCGTCCTTTGTTTCTGGAATTTAAGATGAAGTACTCCCCGCTTTTTGTTACAAAGCTTCTACCTTTACAGTTGTGACGGTCGCAAGTAGTCATGATAACAGTTACACACTTTGAATCCTAAGAATCTTATCCCCCATTTCTTTTCACCAGACCCATCTAGACAAAATGAAAACTATTCAGTGGGGATTCTACCTTCCCCTGCACACTCTGAAACTAAATGCCCTCTTCTGAACACTTGTAAATCTGTCACTAAGCTGCCCATGCTTATCAACACTGAATACAGAGGGAAAACGATTGATAATTGATGTGAAGACTCCTTCACTCTGAGTTGGTATTTTGAGCTACTACATTCATAAGCATTAAGTTCATAAAATTTTAGCAATTTACACTTGTTTCCTTTATCAAACCTTTAAAGAAAAATCTTCCTATAGTTGAGTTCTGATGATCAAGCCATCAAAGTTAGATCGAATGGGCACTGTCTGCAAATTTGGGTGTTCTTGTGCATCTCCCCTCACTTGATATTAGCTGGATGCTTCACTCTCAGCTCTAGCCCTCTGTGGCTGTGTCCTTGTCCATGGGCTCAGGAGTCCTCAGGTCTCACCACACTTTGGACCAACCAGCCCTTCCTCTTCCCCTCTCTCTCATCTCCAGGTCAACGGGAGTCTATGGAGCGTGCTTGAATTCAGACCATATCTTCAAACATAATTATTTTTATATAGTTGAACTTGTGAGTCTTCAAAATTATGAGGGTTCTGGATTTTAAGTTACTTTTAAACAACTCCCCCAATTTAAGTTAAATGTTTTTTGATCATTACATTTAATATTTTATCTATTTAGAGTTCATCCTGGTGTGTGTATTATGAGGTTTGAACCTAACTATATTTATGACTGAACATTATTTATTAAAAAGCCCATGTCCTCAGTCTCTATGAGTCAGACAAGAAGAACTAGATGGTCACAGAGTACCCATTGTTCTGAAAGACATCACATTAGCCAGTCCCAGATAGATGGGAGAAAATGTGCAACAAAACTCAAAATTTGGAAAAAGACAGGACTTACTGGTCAAAAAGAGACTGGAGTAACCTGAGATGATGGCCCTCAACCACCCTTCAGGTCTAGAAAGGAACTCACCCGCAATCTTCAGCCAAGTGTTAGATAGGTACATGGGGCGGAACCCAACACTGGTAAGGTCTACTCACCACGGAACGGTCAGTCATTCATTTCCTATGGACCAAATTGAGAAGGGATGGGAAGGCAGGATTGAGAAGGGAAATGGGACTAGGAAGCTCAGGGAGGAAGCAGGAGAACTGTTGTTCATGGAGGGGATTGCGGTCATTCAACTGAAGCAAGGTGTGTGTATTTTATTGAATGTAAACCTTGTGATCTTGGTTGTAAAGCCTCACCCAATTCACCCAATAAAAAGTTAGGGAAGTTTTTTTTTAAAAAGCACATCTTTACTGCCTCAATTTAAAATACTACCACGTGGTTCCCAAGTCTCACTGCTACTAACAAATCCTGCATGCTGTTGGGTGTATTTCTGGATGTTGCTTTGTTCCATTGTTCCCACTGTCCACTACTGCCACTATCTCATCAGTTTAATTCCCATGTTTTACTTTCTGGTGCAAGCCGTTTCTCCTCATTGCTCTTCTTTTTCTAAGTTTTCCAGACCTAATCTTGCGTGCGTATTTCTTTCTTTCATATGACCTGTAGAATCAGCTTTTGTGGTTCCCAAAATAAATGACCTGTTGGAACTTTAATTTTGATAGTAAACGACATCTCTATTATGTTGAGTCTTTCTCACCAAGGACATAAAATAGTTGTATTGGAACACAGCCAGGCTCATTCCTTTATGTTTCTGTATGGCTCCTTTCATGCTACAACGAGAGAGTGAGTGTTTGCAACACAGACCCTGTGATCCACAGGCCTCATGCTTGTTGTCTGGCTCTTTACAGAAAAAGTATGTTACCCCTGCTCAAACTGGTTGTGACTTTAATTTATATACAAGTCCTTCAAGTTTATAGCCACTCATTTCTGGTTTAGTCCTCCTGTGGACAATTTCGAACCTAACTGAGGGTGACGGAAAATTCAAAGACAGACAAGCCGGAAGGACTGCTACCAATCCATGAGCTACTTTAAGCTTGCTGTGTGGAGAATGTCCTAGTACCATAGACTGGAGGTTTGAATTCTGTGTTCTTTTCGAGGTGAAATCTGCTTTCTTCCTTTCAGTGGCATTGTTGCTTGTGAGATGTGCAGAATCTTCTCTGGGGAAAGGAGGGAAACATTCGAACTACCTAGCTACGTGACCTACTCGCAGAACAAAAATGACAACACACCAAGTTGTTCCTTGTCAGTTGTAACCACTGAAGGTCTAGTCATACCAGCCTGGACCAGTCAGATGCTCAGTGCCTGGAGTCCGTGTCGTGAGAGGGTGGACTGTCCTCACTTTCTGTCCAGACTTTATTCCACATGCTTTTCTCTTTGTGGGGCCTTGGGATGACTGACAGCTGGCCACCCATGTGCCCCATGAGAAGACATCGTCCTGTACCTCTCTCTAGATCCCAACCCATTCTAGGGTTGGAAACCTCAGCTCCCTGCTGGCTTTCTATTGTTGTTGTTAAATGCCATCGAGTTGGTTCTGACCCATAGCGACTCTGTATAGGGTTTCCGAGGAGTGACTGGAGAGCTTGAACCACCGACCTTGTAGTGCAAATGGCTTTGCAGTCTGGCGCATTAACCCACAGCGCCACACCAGGACTCCTATAATGGAGTTTTAATCATGAGCTGAAACAGAAACAGATGGGTTTGCAGCCAAACACTGCTTCTCCATTTATGACAGCTTGTGAAAATGTGGGATAGGACTTAAGTCCACTAAAATTTATTCCATGGTCATTTGTAGGTTGTTGTTGTTGTTGTTGTTAAGTGCCATCGAGTCGGGTCCGACCCATAGCGACCCTGTACAGGGTTTCCGAGGGTGTAAATCTTTACGG
>NW_006408669.1:4587821-4595033 GCF_000296735.1 Chrysochloris asiatica
TTTTTTTAATGTGCATTGAGTTTACAGACAACATCATTAGCTTTACAGACAACAAATCATACACTTTGTTTCATTTCAATGATTGCAGTCTCCTCCATGCAAAAACAGTTCCCCTGCTTCCCCCTTGGGGTTCATATTTCCATTCCATCTACCTTCCCATCCCTTCTCAACTTTGTCCTTACGTAAATATTGCCCTTTGACTTTGAATGATTGACCATTCCATGGTCAGTCATAGTACTGTTGCCCCTTCTTAAAAATCTGTCTACTGTTTGGTTGAAAATTGGGCCACAAGGGTGAGTTCCTTTCCAGACCTAATGGGTGGTTGAGGGCCATAGTCTTAGGTTCCTCAAGTCTCTTTCTGACAAGTAAACCCGCTCTTTTATTATTATTATTAATAATAATTTTGAGTATTGTTCCACATATTGTCCCACGCTATCTGGGACCCTCCAATGATCCCTTTCAGTGGAGTTGGTAGTGGTGCGGTGGTGTTTTAATGTTTTACTTTAATTGGTAAAATAGAACTTTGAAAATCTTTGGTTGGGTTCCTTGGCAAACTGTTGAATGGCTACCCGAAAACCACTATAATGTGTTTTTCCCTTTTCTTCCTTTTCGTTGGACTGCAAAAAACAAAACAAAACTTATGTTGGAAGAAGTACCGCTAGAATGCTCTTTAGAAGCCAGTTTGGCGAGACTTGGTCTCTCTTACTTTGGACCAGTTCCTGGAGAAGGATGCCATGTTTGGTAAAGTGGACAGTCAGTGAAAGAGGAAGACCCCTCCCTCAGTATGGGTTCTTTTTCTTAGTCTTTTACAGTAGTGGTCCTCTGCAGTATTTCTCCTTTTGTGACTAATCTCATTCATTGTTTTTTTTTACTGGAGAGATTCTTTTAAGGCAGGAGGTGGACATTTAACATCGTCCCCTTTTCTCCCTCCTTCCCTCAATTTCTCCTCCCCTCCCCTCTCTCTTGTTAAACTTTGCTCAAAACACATGTTGGGTGTTTTGTGGAACACTTATGCTCTCTAAAGTATGTTGAAGCGGCTTTCTTTTTCAGCTACTGACTGCAAGGTGATATCGACAAAGTCTAGAAACAGGTGCTTGAATACATCTTGATCATCTCTGATAGGAATGTCTGAAGCAAATGACAGTTATGAAGGTATGTAACCATTTTCATACATTTCTTTTAATGAAAATCTAGTGAAATATTTGCTAGCATGTCTTGAAGAATGTCTGAGGACCCCAGTGACAATCCATAGCAGAAGTTCTATTCTGTGAAGAATTTCTTTTTAGATTGGCCCCCAAGAAGTGGCATTTCTTGATTCCTACAGCTTGTTCAGATTGGGGCTGAGGAAATACCCGGTGATCACGATGGGCATTTTGGAATCTGTTACATGCCAGGTCATTTGCGTTTACTTTTCCTAACCCTCATAACCCTTAGGTAAGTAGTTATTATCCTCATTGTGTGGATGACAACTCAGAGAGGTAAATTAATCCCTCTAATGACACACAGCTAGTTAAATGTTAAGTGAGATTCTTCAATTTCAAAGTATCTGTTTCATCATTTGTCTCAGCCTTAGGTATGGACAACTTGTAATACTTGCTTGGATATTTGAAATCTTATCCTATTACAACCTGCTTCCCGCTTCTTCCAAGTCATCCTGTTTACCGTATTACTGAAGGTCAAAAGTTTTTCTTTTTTTTTGAGGTGATCACAACGAAAGAAGTTGGGGTTGGGAACATCAATGGTCTCTTACTACAGCAGTGCTAGATCTTCTCCGCACCCCTTCCACCACTCTAGAAGTCATCCTTGGAGGTTCTATTATAGGGAAACATTTTCTGAAGACTGAAATTACAGGAATTGTAGATTTCTCCCATTTATCTTTCTAGTTGATGCTGTGTGCCCTTTTCACTCAATCCTGGTAAAATAACTTACCCTAATGTGTAATTGAGTATATGTGGTACTTCCATAAAGTACCCAGTAACTGGTAGGCTATGGTAATAAACCTGTAAGCACAGCACACACCTGTGTACAGCAAGCAAGGTATGAACGGGCTTCATTGTATTTACTTTCTGATCTGTAGTGAATACGTTCACCTGGGTCTCAACGATGTGGAACCCAGGTGAAATTAATTGTTCATTATACCTTGGTACATACACAAAAATAAGCCTCTATGGACTTTGATTATTGGGTCATCTAACCCTGCTGGAAGGTGTTCTGCAGCACATTACTGCTATTAATGTTGTACCCCACCACTCTTCCATCAGTTTGTCTTACTATGATGGCTTGTGTATTGCTGCAATGCTGGCCTATACCCATGGACCTCACCAGATGGAATACACAGAAGTCAAATTGACTACATCTGTTGGAAGAGTTGTGGAAGAGCTCCAGCTCATCAGCCAAAACAAGGCCAGGGGCAGACTGCAGAACAGACGATGAGTTGCTCATATGCAAGGTCAGGCTGAAGCTGTAGAAAATGAAAAAAGCTCACAAAAGCCAAAATAGGACCTTGAACATATTCCACCTGAATTGAGAGACTATCTCAAGAACAGATTTGGTGCATTAGACACTAGTGACCAAAGGCTATGTTAATTGTGGTTGGAATCAAGAACATTATGCAGGAAGAAAGCAAAAGGTCATTAACAAAACAAGAAAGAAGGAAAAGACCAGAATGGATGGCAGAAGAGACTCTGAAACTTGGTTTTCAGCATAGACATGCTAAAGCAAAAGGAAAAAATGAGGAGTTGAATACCAATTTTCAAAGGGAAGTTCGAGAAGACAGAGTCAAATATTATAATGGAATGTGCAAAGAACTAGAGTTAAAAAACCAAAAAGGAAGAACACACTCAGCATTTCTCAAAAAGAAAAGACCTGAAGAAAAAATTCAAGCCTTGACTTGAAATACTGAAGGATCCCACTGACAAAATATTGAATAATGCAGAAAGCACTAAAAGAAGATGGAAGGAATATGGAATCTCTGTATCAAAAAGAAAGTTCAACCATTTCAATAGGTAGCATATGATCAAGAGCCAGTGGTACTGAAGGAGGAAGTCCAGTGTGCACTGAAGATATTGGCAAGGAATAAGGCTTTGGGAGTCGATGGAATACAGATGGAAATCTTTCAACAAACTGATGCAGTACTGGAGGCACTCATTCATCTATGCCAAGAAATCTGGAAGACAGTTACCAGGCCAACTGATTAGAAGAAATTAATATGTTTACCCATTCCAAAGAGAGGTAACCCCACAGAATGCAGAACTCATCAGACAATATCTTTAATACCACATGCAAGTAAATTTTTGCTAATGCTAATTTAAAAATGCCTGCAACGGTACGTTGACAGCACTGCCAGAGGTTCAAGCCAGATACAGATGAGGACGTGGAATGAAGGTTATCATTGCAGATGTTAGATGGATCTTGGCTGAAAGAAGAGAATACCAGAAACATGTTTACCTGTTCTTTATTGACTATGCAAAGGCTTTTGATTGTGTGGATCATGACAAACTGTGGACAACATTATAAAGAATTGTTTTCCCAGAACATTTAATTGTGTTCATGAGAAACCTGTACATAGACCAAGAGGCAGCCTTTTGAACAGAATAAGGAGATTGACTGAATGGTTTAAAATTAGGAAAGGTATGTGTCAGGGCTGTATTCTTTCACCATACTTATTCAATCTGTATGCTGGGCACATAATCCGAGAAGCTGGATTATATGAAGAAGAACATGGCATCAGGATTGGAGGAAGGCTCATTAGCAACCTGTGATATGCAGATGATACAACCTTGCTTGCTGAAAGCAACGAGGACATAAAATACTGATGATAATTAAAGACCACAGCTTCAGTATGGGTTGCCCTTCAATGTAAAGAAAACAAAAATCCTCACCACTAGACCAGTAAATTACATGATAAATGGAGAAAAGATTGAAGTTGTCAAAGGCTTCATTTTGTTTGGATCCACCATCAACACTCATGTAATTTACATCAAGAAATAAATGATATATTGCATTAGGCAAATCTGCTACAGAAGAACTCTTCAAAGTGTTGAAGAGCAATGATGTCACATTGAGGACTAAGGTGCACCTGACCCAAGCCATGGTATTTTAAATAACCTCATATGCATGCGAAAGTTGGACAGTGAATAAAGAAGATGGTAGAAGAATTGATGCCTTTGTGTTAAACAATATTGAAAGTAGTATGGATTGCCAGAAGAACAAACCAATGTATTTTGTAAGAAGTACAGCTAGAATGCTCATTAGAAGTCAGATGGTGAGACTTTGGACATATGATTAGGAGGGACCAGTCCCTGGAGAAGAACATCATGTTAGTCAAACCTAGGAGAGTAAGCAAAAATGAGAAAGACTTCCAACAAGATGGATTGGCACAGTGGCACAAACTGGGCTCTAGAACAACAGGCAATGTTTCAGTTGTGCATAGAGTCGCTGTGATTTGCAATTCACACGATGGCACCTAACAAGAGAAACAATGCTGGAACAGTATTTGGGTTCCCAGTCCTGTCTTAAGGGTGTGTTACCACCGAGGAGAGTCAGATATTGGAATGAAAATAGGTAGATCTGAATAAGGGCACTAGGGTTTTGTACATTGGACCAGTAGTGCAACCTCATGGTGCCCTCTTGTGGCCGCATGATTAGTTGCATGATGATGGTTGAATTTTTTTTAAAAAAGGAAACAAAGAAAGAAAGAAAAAAGCCCTGCATATGTTTTTAGTCAGCAGCAAGTTTTGAGATGTGACAGTCTTGTCAAAACAATATAATTCAACAAAGTTCAAAGTAACCACAACAGAAGATATGTAGGCAACATTTTAAAGTGCCTTTTAGTGAAATGTGCCAAAACACATTTTGAAGGACAAACTAACATCTGAAAGGAAAAGTAGAGGGAGCCCCATTCAGGTGTGGGAAGGTGGGAACACAATCCCAGTAGACAGCCAGCTGAGAAATAGTGGCAGACTGCTGAAGACAGATGGGGCTGGAAACCGAGCTCCCTGCCCATTTCTTTTATTTTTTGAAAAAGAAAATGAGTGTAAGTTTTGTGGGTCATTCTTTGTGGGTCAATCCACTATATATTTACTGGGCACTTTCTCTGTGTCACTGTCATGGAGCTGACATTTTAGAGAGGAGAGACAGACAGTAAAAATACAGGCAGATGCATAAACAAGATGATCTAAAAGTGGTAAGGGCCGTGGAGAAATAAAATAGTGTATAACAGAGACGGAGAGAGATCGATAAAGATAGATTGATCTCATTATCATTGCCTTTTACTATCAGTAGCTGTATACACACGACCCTCATTTGTCTTTGTTGTTAAGTGTAGTTAAGTCGGTTTAGATTCATAGCAACCCTGTATAGGATTTCCAAGGAGAAGCTAGTGGATTTGAACTACTGATTTTCTGGTTCACAGTCCAGTGCTGATCCTACAGCGCCATTCCAGTAGTCCAAAAAACTGACAGACAGGTGGTGGTGGTGGTGATGTGCCATGGAGTTGGTTCTGACTCATAGCGACCCTGCATAGGGTTTCCGAGACTGTAAATATTTATGGGAAAGGAAAGCCTCATCTTTCTCCCATGGAACGGCTGGTAGTTTTGCACTGCTGACCTTGAGGTTAGCAGCCTGACTTGTAACCACTAGTCTTTAGGAGTTGGAAACATTGCACATAAACTTACTGCTATATTTTAACATTGTATGTGGTATATGTTACTAGCAATATTGCTGTTGTATGCTGTTGTTGAGTCTGTTCCAACTCACAGAGATGCTATACAATTACTAACAATAACACATATAAAACAAGCCAATAGAAAGTACCAACCGGTTGTAAGTGTACCTGTCAAAACTTGAATACGTCATACGTTGGGGACCATGAGAAGACTCTAAATACATGGTATGTATTTAGAGAAGACTTGAAGAGTTTTTAAAGAGTATTGCAAAGGAACTCTGGTAGCGTAGTGGTTACAAATCGGGCTGCGAACCTCAAGGTAAGCAGTTTGAAACTACCAGCCGCTCTGCGGGAGAAAGATGAGGCTTTCTGCTCCTGTAAAGATTTACAGCCTTGGATACCGTGGGCAGGGTTGCTATGAGTCAGAACCGATTCCACGGCACATAACCACCACCACCACTCAAATTACCAGTGGCATAGCTTTCCACATCACAGGCACACGGAAGCCACCACCGTAAGACAAACTGACGGACAGGCGGTGGTGGGATAGAGCTGATGAGATTTGTTAATAGGTTGAGTGTGGACCAAGAGAAAAGGAGTGGAGGTAGCACCACCTGGCCAGGGTCGCTATTAAGTTGGAACTGACTTGAAGGCATTTAACAATAAGAGCAATACTACACTAGGCAGGAGACCAAGTGGGGAGCTCCGTCCTGAGAACGGTGACTTTGCAGTGCCAGCTGGACCACCAAGTGAGATGTGGGCTTGTTGTTAGGGGTGGTTGCGTTGACTGTGACGGCAGCCCATGCCTAACAGAACAAGCCGTCACCTGGTCCTGCACCACCTTCCTGACTGTTGGTCTTCTCAAGTCCATTGTTGTGGCCACTGTGTGTTTTGAGCATCCTTCAACCATGGGCGCTCATCTTTTAATACTTAGCTGTGATCCAAAGGGTTTACACTGGTTGATTTTTGGAAGTAGATCGCTAGACTTTTCGTCCTAGTCTGTCTTGGTCTGGAAGCAAAATGATATCTTTGCTCTTTAATGCTTTAAAGGGGTCTTTTGTAGCAAATGCTCAGTGAAATACGTCATTTGATTTTGTGACTGCTGCTTCTGGGGACTTGATTATCATTGACAACATCAACTTCAATTGTCTTCCTCTAGAAAAAATCCACGAAGACAAAACCATTGCTTGTTGGTGTTGCTAAGTGCCATCTAGTTGGTTCAGAGCCCCCTACAGGGTTTCTGAGAAGCAGCTGGTGGGTTTGAACAGCTAACTTTCTGATTAGCGGTCCAGTGTTTCTCTTACAGCACTACACAACATAGGATTATATATTTGGATATTTAAAGACCACCTAGATTTGGGATTCAATGGACTCTTTAATGGGATTCTGGAACAACCCAGGGAGAACTCTGATTTAAGTGAAATCACACTCCCGTCTGTAAAGTTCCTGGAGCGCTCTGTCCCTTCCTTCTCCTTGGGGCTTGTCATGTTGTTGTCATGTGCCATCAAGTCGGAACCGACTCATAGCGACCCCATGCACAGCAGAAC
>NW_006408669.1:4597210-4623364 GCF_000296735.1 Chrysochloris asiatica
ATTATGGGCATCACTGTGGTGCACAAGGCTTATGCCTACTGCCAACTTTCTTTCTGAGGATTGTTTCCCCTTTCTCTCAAGTTTTTTTTTTTTTGTATAATCAGTGAAGTCCATTCATTTTTTCTGTCCTTTCTTTTATCCCAGTTGGAGTATACATAAAATATACAAATGATATTATTAGCCTTTATTGTACCATACTAGAGGACCAAGAGTGTGTCTTGCTCCTGACGGGCACATGGGAGGCTCTCACAAGACGTTTCTGAAGAGAAAGCTCCACCCCTTGTGGTATTGAGGACACACAAGCTCTTGTTGACAGCAAGGCCAGTAAGGTCCCCATCATTACAGCATCCAGCATCCACTATACAGGCTGACGCCGATGAGGTCATGACCACTCACTGTGGTCCTACTCTACTGATTTTTCTAGGGTTGCCATAATGAAGAATCACCAACTGGTTGGCTTACAACTCTGATGGTTAGGTGTCCAAAATAAGTCCAAACTCTGCCTGTGTTGATTTCTTCTGAGGGCTGTGGGGGACTATCACTGTCCTGTCTTTCTCCTAGCTCCTGGTGATGGTCAGCAATCCTTGGTATTCCTCAGTCTGTAGACCACCCCAGCCTCTGTCTCCATCTTCATTCACATGGCTGTCTTCTCTGTATCTCATCTCCTTCTTTTATAAGATCACCATTCATCTTGGATTAGGGGCCACATTATTTCAGTGTGACCTCATGTTAGCTGAGAACATCTTTAAGTATCCTATTTCCAAACAAGGTCACGGTTCACACACATTTCCCCTCCTGCCCACCCCTGGACTGCATGTTCATCATCTATCGTTCCTCACAGTGTTGGTCCTCTGAGTTCAGTACAATCCCTCCCTTCAGTGTACACATGGGGAAACTGAAGACCAGAGAGAAGATAAGATTTGCTCAAGGTCACACATCTCTGAGGGGAGGAGCAGGGACTGGAATTCACATCTCTGTGACTCCAGACCCAGGTTCTGAAATACGGCGCTAAACTCCTTCATGGGCACACATTGGGTTTCCCCAATTGGCAAATTAAACCATTCACAAGGATAACATCCTGCCAAACATGACACCTGAGAATGTCTCAGGGAAGGTGGCAGGACAGACAATAGCCGATTAAAGAACGCCACAGAAACACCCACGGGTTAACACCGGGTCCCTGTAGGGGACTGAACTTGGAGATTGCAGAACCTGATGCCAGCGGACACCCTTCCTGCCCGGACTTGGCAGAAGGAGCTGTGGGAAGCCCCGAATTGCTGGCTCTGGAGGGGGAACTGGCTGTGAGGATGAGTAGCCCAGGGGAAGGTAAGCCCCCGCCCCTGCCATTTCAAAACAACACACCTGGTTTGCTTCTATATAATATTTTATTGTGTTTTGGTGACGGTTTACACAGCAGGCTAGGTTCCCATGGAAACTTTTGACACAAGTTGTTCAGTGACAGTGGATACATTCTTCACAACGAACCAATGTTCTTCTCACCTCCCTTCTGGTTGTTTGGGGTCCATTACTTGAGTTTCTCTGCCCCCCTTGCATTCTCATCTTTCTTTTAAAGTGATTGTTGACCCTTTTACTCACTTTAAAAATAATATTTATGTACCTGGCTTTTGTTTTGCTTTCTTCCAAGGATCGGAAGCCAGCCGTGGTCCTTGATACTTACCAGGGGACCCCTCTACAGGTGGAGAATGCCCTTTCCCTTAGCTGTCCCGCTTGCCCATCACTACCCGCCTTCTGAGCATGCACTGCATGCCACACCCGGTTCCAGACCCTGGGGGGATGAGTTGTGGTCATTATTATTTGTTTGTGAGAGAGGCTGGATTGTATCAAGTTAGACTGAACTGCATTGAACTGCATTAATTGTAGACCTACTGTGTGCCAGTACTGAGGCAAATAGTATGCAAAACCAAAGAGTAGTTTGGTAGTTTTGGCAGCCTCAAGGGACTCAAATTGTCTTCCTTTTAAAGGTTCTTTGAGTTTTGGGAACAAAAAAACATCTGGAAGGGTAACATTAGGGCTGTAGGTGTGTGGAGTAAAGTCTCCCAATAAAATTCTCATAGGATAGCCTATAAGGATGGCAAAATGGTTGTTTTGATATGGTGTGAATTCAGGAACACAGAATTCTTTGGAGAATCGCTGTTGTTAAGTGTCGTCGAGTTGGTTTTGACTCATAGCGACCCTGTATAGGGTTTCTGAGGAGCGACTGGTGGGTCTGAACCACTGACCTTGAGGATCAAACCAAACCATAGATTCATTTTATATATTTTGAACTGCAAGGTTGGTGGTTCAAGCTCACCAGAAGCTCCTTGGAAACCCTATACAGGGTCACAATGGGTCGGAATCGACTTGATGGCACTTAACAACCACAATAATATGCATACATACATACATATATATATAAGGAACTCGGGTAACGTAGTGGTTATGAGTCGGGATACTAACTTTAAGGTCAGCTAGTTAGAAACTACCAGCCACTCTGCAGGAGAAAGACGAGGCTTTCCGCTCCCGTAAAGATTTACAGCCTCAGAAACCCTACACAGGGTTGCTATGAGTCGGAACTGACTCCACGGCACATCACCACCACATATATATACATACAAGGAATCCTGGTGTGGCACATAAGCTCTGGACTGTTAACTGTAAGGTTGGAAGTTCAAATCCACCAGCTGTTCCTTGGAAACCTTATACAGGGACTCTGTGAGTCAAAACCAACTCAATGCCCCTTAAGAACAGCAACATATATATAAAAGGGCCTTGGTGGTACAATGGTTAAGCAAACATCAGGGATTTGAACCCACCCAGTGGTGTCACTCAATGTAAAGAAAACAGAAATCCACACTACTGGACCAATAAACAACATTCTTACCAAGGGAGAAAAGACTGAAGTTGTCAAGGACTTCATTCTTCTTGGATCAACTATCAACCCTCACGGAAGCAGCAGTCAAGAGATCAGACGATGTATTGCATTAGGCAAATCTGCTGCACAGACCTTTTTAAAGTGTTGAAGAGCAAAGATGTCAGCTTGAGGACTAAGGTATGCCTGACCCAACCCATGGTGTTTTCAATAACCTCATATGCATGCGAAAGGTGGACAGTGAATAAAGAAGACTGTAGAAGAATTGATGCCTTTGAGTTATGGTGATGGAGGAGAATATTGAAAGTGCCATGGGCTGCCAAAAGAACCAATAGATCCATTTTGGAAGAAGTGCAGCCAGTGTGCTCCTTGGAGGCCAAGATGGCCAAACTTCGTCTCTCATACTTCGGACATATTGTCAGGAGAGACCAGTCGCTGGAGGGTCAGAGAAAAGGAGGAAGACCCCCAGTGAGATGGATTGGTCAAGTGGCAGCCTCAACAGGTTCAAGTGTGGGAACAGTAGTGAGGTTGGCCCAGGATCGGGCAGTGTTTCATTCTGTTGTGCATAGGGTTGAGTCACTACCGACTTGATGGCACCTAACAACAACAACAGTGGTGTCACTGAAGAGAGAGCTAGCAATCTTCTTCCTTAAAAGATTGTAACCTAGAAAACCCCATGGGAGCAGTTGTATTGTGTTGTATGGGGTCACTATGCATTGAAATTCACTTGGTAGCATCTAACCACAACATTTGAAGTTCAAATGTAAGTGGGCATCCTGTAGGTGTACGTGCTTGTGTGTGTGTGTGTGTGTACTTTTGTTTGTAAGTCTGGTCCTTCAGGCAGGACACTCCCCAGGGGGCCTGAGCTGCGTTTCCCCAAGGCAGCCTCTAAGTCTGTGGAGGGTGACCTGGTCCTGCATACCTTTTCTATCCTCCTGCCCCCAGACAGCCTTTCCTGTCTGTGGGCAGCAGCAGAGATCCAGAGACTACCCACCGTCTTCCCAGGAGGCTGAGGGCACGCTGACCTGCCCTTGTGGGGTCCAGGCTTAAGCCTGAGTTTGGGGCGGTTCAGGGGTCACTGGCAGGGCAGTGGAGCAGGGAGGATGCTAGATCTGGAAGTACCCCCACCTGGGCCTGAAATCCCACCATTTGTTTTAGCAATAAGCAAAAGAAAACCCAGCTGGCAATCTTATGATGGGGAACTGAAAACAAGCAGAGCCACTCAGGGAAGTCTTGCCACTTTTCTGACTTAAGTTTCCTCACCTGTGAAATGGGGAGAATTCGTGCGCTTACAGGGAGGACTGAGTGGGGAATATGTACACAGTACCCCAAGGTGCTGGGCACCAAGGTGGGGCCCATGAAACACCATCCACGAGGATGAGTCGAATACTACAATATTATGTTGTGAAAGACTGTTGAGTTGGTTCCGACTCATAGCGAACCAACTTGGTTTCCAAGGAGTGCTTGGCAGGTTTGAATTGCCAAGGTTGTATTTAGCAATTCAGTGCTTATCCTACAGGATTCCACAGAATCATAAAATCCTTTATTAAACACAGGGGCTCTTGGGGTGCACTTGCCTTATGGTGGTGGTGGTTGTTAGCGCCGTCAAGTCAGTTCTGTCCCTGTATAGGGTTTCCAAGGAGCGGATGGTGGGTTTGAACCACCGAACTTCTGATTAGCACTCCAATGTATATCCTACAGCACCAAACACAAGGCCTAGGCCCTCTTCCTAACCCGACTAAAGATATTTAGCTACAGAGAGGAAGCGTTGATTCTCCCCTCTCTCAAAGGAGCTACGGCTGTCTGTTGGGAGTGTCTCATTCTCACGTTCATCCTAGGGACTGGAGTCAGTCTTTGTGAATGAAGCAGTTAGACACCTCGCTTCTCCTTGGTGTCCTTAGCTGCTGTGGAACAGGCTAATGGAGCAGACTCACCGAGACCCCATGCACCGTGGCCTGTAACACTGTCCAGGCCGGCACTATAGCCACAATCAGTAATGGAGCAAACCCGTTGTGATCCTAGGGTTTTCATTGGCTGATTTTTTAAAGTGTTCACCAGGCCACTCTTCCTCGCCCAGCCCATCTTAGTCTGCAAGCTCCAGTCAGACCTGTTCACCATCATAGCAACATGCGTGCCTCCACTGTTAGGTGGTAGCTGAACATGAAACATACTGGTCAGGGATCGAACCTGGTTCTCCAGCATGGGAGGGAAATATTCAACCACCGGACCACCACTGCATCCCTTTAAGTGCTGTCCAGTTAGTTCTGACCCCTTATGCGGTTTCTGAGGAGCTGCTGGTAACCTGCGGTCCAGGGCTTATCCTACAGCGCCACCCAGCGTTAATGAACTATTTGAAGTGGCTATTTCTCTTCTTCCTACTTACAGGTGCCTGCTTACAGCTCTTTAGGCTTTTTGTTGTTTTTCACTAAGATATATGTATGACTGTCCCTCAAGGTCAGTAGGGGCAGCTTACATGCATCTTTTCCAAATGTGTGGGACACTGTAAGTTAGCCTGGCATTCAGTTTTAGCCATATACGGTGGCCAGGCAATGGAGTTTTGCTTCTTATGAAAGATGGGGAGTTGCAAGGGTCCTGGTTGTTCAGAAAATGGCAAGGAAGAAAATTGGACATTCACACCTCAAAAAAAAAAAACCAAGAATTACTCAATTCTGACTCACAACAATCCTATAGGATAGAGTTGTGAAGTGCCGTTGAGTCAGTTCAGACCCATAGCGACCCTATATAGGGTTTCCAAGGAGCAGCTGGAGAGCTTGAACCACCAACTTTGAGGTTCAAATCAACTTTGCAGTCTGATGCATTAGCTCACAGCGCTGCACTAGGACGCTGATGGCCCATTAGGGTTTCCGAGTGTGAAATCTTTGCAGAAGCAAACTGCCTCATCTTTCTCCTGAGCAGAGCCTGGTGGCTAGCAGTTGAGCGCTTAACCCACTGTGCCACTTTTAAACGTTGTTGTTATTAATTGCTACCTAGTTGGTTCTGACTCATAGTGACCCTGTATAGGGTTCCCAAGGAGGGGATGGTAGGTTTGAACTGCCGACCTTGTGGTTTGCAGTCCAGTGCTGATCCTGAAGCCCAATAGAAAACTCCATTATTTATCAATAAAGGGGGTGAGACCCTAGCTTCTGGTTTGGAAATATGTATGAAAACAAAGCAACACAAACTATTGCAAGGACATATCTCGATGGAGTTTCTTCAGCCATAGAATTTCCAGCAAGCTGGTACTTGTGGTCATATTAAAATGGGATCAGCTTGCCCACCTTCGGGGCCCACGCATAAAGCCCACTGCCACCATCTGTGTCAAGCTTGGCAGGACCACAACTTCATCTTTCTATCCGTGCACTCTCATCCCTGGTGGATTAGCCCGGAAACCACCTTATGTCTTGTCATTCATTTGCGCCATAGCCATCAAAGCAGGTTGTGTAAGAAATGTTGGCAGCCTAAGGAGACGCTGAGCACTTCAAATCCAGTCTTCTTAGCAACAGGAAGCCCTTTCTTGCCCAGCATAAACAAACTTGAACACGCAGCCCCTCACCTCCCCTCAAGGTTCAAGTTGGCTTTGAAATTCACAGTAAAGGATTCAAGGTGTGGCCTCTTTTTGGCAAAAGCCTCGATTTCTATTATCTTAAGAGTCTGTACCCGTTAACTTCTCCACTCCCCGTAACAAGTCATATGAGAGCGGGGATTTTCCTTCATTTATGTGGAATAAAAATTCATCTGAGTGTTCCTAAGGCCAATTCCCATTGTTCCATGTTAGCAGGCAATGGAGAAGGCATGGTGTGGATATTGACCCTGAAATTGAACAGTGCCCACCAGAGGGCGCACGATGCTTTAAAAACTAGCTGGTTTCTCTTAGTATTTTTAAAAAAGGCTGAGTGTCTAGAGACGGAATCCACTTTGATAGCAGTGGGTAGCAGTGTCTGGACGGAACTTCGTGGCGCAGCATTTAAGCACTTGGCTGCTAACTGAAAGAAGGATGGTTCGAACCCACCAGTCACTCCATTATCGTTGTTGTTATGTGCCTTGGAGTTGGTTGGGAGGGAGGGAGACCTGGCATTCTATTTCCATAAAGATTGTTAAGTGCCCTGGGGTCTGACTCACAGAGACCTTGCACAGGGTTTCTGAGGCTTTACTTTTTTTTTTTTTTTTTTTAAGGCGGGCACAGAAAGCCTTATGTTTTTTCCTCGGATCAGCTGGTGGGCTCTTCTTACATGTTCCAACCAGCAACCTTGTGGTTTGTACATCCCTGCTTATCCTACAGGATAAACACTGTTGTTGCTACATAGCGACCCTATGCACAAGAGAACAAAACACTGCCCGGTCCGGGGCCAACCTCATAATTGTTTCCACACTTGAGCCCATGGATGCTGCCACTTTGCCAATCCATCTCACTGGGGGTCTTCCTCTTTTTCTCTGACCCTCCACCTTACCAAACATGATAACCTTCTCCAGTGACAGGTCCCTCCTGACAATATGTCCCAAGTATGAGAGACGAAGTTTGGCCATCCTGGCCTCCAGGGGGCGCTGTGGCTGCACTTCTTCTGACCACTCTATTCTGTCCTTTAGTGTTGCTATGAGAAGGAATCCACTCAACAGCAGTGGGTTTTAGCTTTTTAGGAGCCTCTGGGTGGTGCAAATAGTTAATGTGCTTGGTTGCTGACTGAAAGGTTTGGGCATTGGAGTGGAGCCAGGGGCATTTCTGAGGAAAGTCCTGGTGATCTGCTTTCCAAAAATCAGCCCTTGCAAACAAACCCCGTGGAGCACAGCTCTGCTCTGACACACATGGGTTTGTCGTGAGTTGGGGACGACTCATCCGTCAGTAGCTGGTTTGCTCCCAACCGTGAACTACATACAAGTTGTGGTCACGTCCATCCCACATGTGAAGCAGCTGCCGAAAGAAAGTGAGGCGTTTCTGGCAGGGAAATCGAGAATTCCAAGAGAGAGACCCGTCCAATAATTCCATCATTGTTGTTAAGTGCCGTCTAAGTGGTTCACACTCACAGTGACTCTCTATAGGTTTTTTAATTAGTGACTGGTATATTTGAACCAGTGACCTTGTGGTTAACAGTCCGGTGCTTATCCTACAGGGCCACACCAGGACTTCTGCATTAAACTCTGTAAATAATTGCCAACGCTATTCAGCTCCTGGCTGTGTGCCTGCTTGGCTGTAATCGGTTGGAGTTAAAGCTGTGAATACAATGGAGAAAGACTTGTTTCCCGCCTTAATGAGGAAGTCTGATCCTGCCTCTGAGGCCCTGTTAATTGTAAAAAACTAATCTTTGAGCAGGATTGTAAACAAGTGACAATTAATAACATTTTGGTCCCCAGAACCTGTTTGGTAATTAACTTCAACTGTCTGCAGCAGTCATAAAGAGACTTAGGCTGTACCTGTCCTAGATAAAATGATGGATTTGGAAGCCCAGGACAAACAGAAGAAGGCACCGCAACTAGGGTAGCTGGGTTTCCTGTAGAAAGCTTTCTCCTGAGGCCTTGCAGTGGGTGGGCCCCACACTCTGGGCGTCCAGGCCTCATCTTGGTTAAGCTTTGTGATGAGCAGTTGAGGGGGGCGCTTTTAACATCACCAGTTCAAAAATAAGAAACTGGCTTTATTTTTCCAGTTCTAGTTGCTGCTGAGTAGATTCCAACTCAAGGTGACCTCTGTGAGTCTGTGCACCATCAGGTTTCAATGCCTGATTTTTTGGAAGATCTCAGACATTTTTTTCTGAGGTGTTTCTTGGAGGACTTGAACTTCCTATCTTTTGGTTATAACTGAAAACGTTAATCATGTGTACCATGCAGGCACTGACTTAGGAAGGCTAGATGTTTACCCAAGGTCATATGGTGGCAGAGCTGAAATTTGAACATGGTTCTCTGTGAATCCATGCATCCATGCATCCACCCATGCATCCATGCATCCATGCATCCATCCATCCATCCATCCATCCATCCATGCATCCGACGTATATTGTATGCTTTTTGTTCCAGGCAGTACGTTAGACGATGGTTATTAAATAAGGAATAAGGAAGATGAGACCCCTGCTCTCATAAAGCTTACATTTTAGTAAGAGATGAACGTTTTGTTAACTAGTAAACAAAACATCAAGATGGGTCTGATGGGTTCTCTAAAGAAAATAAGAGAAGGGATGGATAGACAGTGATGGGGGCAGGTGGGAAAGACTGTTTTATTTAAGTTATTCCTTTGGCTTGAATTAAATTTTTTATTATGAATTGGATGGAGGTTTACATACAGATCATCAGTTTGATACGAAGAAATCATGATTTCATTTCATTTCATTTCATTTCAGTGATTGCCTTCGCCTGCTTTCCTGTTTCCATTCCTCCTCCTTTCCCCATGCTTCGGGACTTGATCCTTGGGTAAACACTGCCCTTTTGAACTTGAATGGTTGATCATTCTGTGATGCACTTACCTCACTAGTGTTGTTTCATCACTACATACCTGTCTATTGCTTGGTTGAAAATTGAGCCATGGAGAGAGTTCAATTCAGGTGACTGAAGGCCATAGACTTGGAGGTTCCACTAGTCTCTATCCAACCAGTCAGCCTGGTCTTTTTATAATTTTGAGTTTTGTTCCACATTTCCCTCCCAGGCTATCCAGGACCTTCTAATTGTGTTTTTTTTCAGAGCAGTCGGTGTGGAAGCCGGTACCATCTACGTCTTCTAGTGTCAGGGTTACGGATGTTTCTGTGGTCCATTAATCCACTGGATGAATTGTTTCCACATATCTTCTCTCTGGACAGGGAGAGATCAATAGTTGCACCTTAGATGGCTGCTCAGAAACTTTTAAAATCCCAGATGCTACTCACCAAAGTAGAATATAGATTGTTGTCTTTGTGGACTATGTTATGACCGTTGGCCTTGATGTCTCCTGAGCCCCCAGGCTCAGCAACTCCTTCCCTCAGTATGTTTGGTTATGCTTAAGAAGTTTTGATAACTTTGTTGTTGTTGGAAGTGCCGTTGAGTCGGTTCCGACCCATAGTGACCCTGTTTAGGATTTCCGAGGAGCTACTAGTGAGCTTGAACCACCAACCTTGCAGTTCAAATGGCTTTGCAGTCTGGCACATTAGCCCACAGTGCCACACCAGGACTCCTTTGCCCCCTGTATATTCATGGGTTCCATTTGTCTCTATCACATATGTAAGTCTGAGAATTTTTATAGATTTGAATTTGGTTTTACCTTTTCCTCCCTCTCTATCTGGGACTTTCTTTCATGATCCTTTTCAGAGTGGTAGATGGTGGTACCATCTAGTTCTTCTGGTCTCAGATTAGCGAAGCCCAGGGCTAATGTGCCTTGTAAGTCCTTTCAACTCATTTTTTCTTGAATCGTTGGTTTTCTTTACTCTTTTCTGCCCCAGATGGAAAGAGGCCAGTAGTGGTAAGCTAGATGGTCACTCACAAGCTTTTAAGACCCTAGAAGCTACTGACAGTAAGGGTGGTGGTGGTGATGATGTGCTGTGGAGTCTGTTCCGACCCATAGTGACCCTGTACAGGGTTTCTGAGGCTGTAAATCTTTATGGGAGCAGAAAGCCTCATCTTTCTCCCGTGGAACAGCTGGTAGTTTCGAACTGCTGACCTTGCAGTTTGCAGCCCGATTCATAACCACTATGCTACCAGAGCTCCTACTGACAATAATAGGATGTGAAATATTGCCAAGAATTTCTATTTAAAGTCCTTTTATTTACACAGTCCTGCACCCCCGATGCTCTATGGGTAGATGCATGGAGAGATATGTAGGCTGAACAGGTGTAGGAGGGAGAGAGGGAGTAGATCCACAAACATATGGTGATTTGACAGAGGATGTTTGTTCATAGTCATTTAACTTTGTGGCAAAGACAGTCAAGAATGTGATGGAGTGTACCGGAGGCAAAGTCATGAAAACTTCGTAGCCAGAACCAAGCACCTTGAAGGAGTGAGTGATTGGACCTGTGGGCTTAGAGTTTTGAGGGACACCAAGTCAATGGACATGTCTGCAAAGACAGTGTTCTATATTCTACTTTGGTGAGTAGCAACTGAGGTCTTATAAGGCTGCAAAGTGGCCATCTAAGGTGCACCTATTGGTCTCTCCCTTTCCAGAGTACAGAAGACAGAAGAAAATTGAAGACCCATGGAAACAGTCCAATAGACTGATGGATCATTTGTATCTCAGCCTCCATGGTCCAGAAGCTCTAGATGATGTCCAGCTACCACTACCAAAGGGATCACATTAGAAGGCCCTGGATATGTGGGAGAAAAATACGGGATACAATTGATAGGCTGGCCCAGGACAAGGCAGTGTTTTGTTCTCACAGAGTCGCTATGAATTGTTACTGACTCAGTGGTACCTAACAACAACAACAAGAACAGCTAACAGAAATGTCTCAAGTGCTTTATTCTTGTTGTTAGGTGCCACTGAGTTGACACCGACTCATAGCGACCCTGTGTACAACCCTATGCACAAAGTCATAAAAAATATCAGATGTACTGGTTGAATAGAAACCAGTGAAACCTCTGAAAACTATGGCCCTTAAATACCTTTTAGGCCTGAAACAGAACTTATCCTCAAGGTTCAGTTTCAGCCAAACAATTGTTGTTAAGTGTACTTGATTCTGTTTTGATGCACAGTGTACAACAGAATGAACCACTGCCTGGTTCTGTGCTGTCTTCTCAATCTCTCCTATGTCTGAACCCATTGTTGCAGCCACAGTGTCGCTCATCTCTTGGGGATCTTCCTTGTTTTTGCTGACTTTCTGCTTTTCCAAGCAGGATGACCTTTTCCAGGGACTGGTCCTTCCTGATAATATGTCCAAAGTATGAGAGACAAAGTCTCGCCATCCTGGCTTCTAAGGAGCGTTTCTGTTGTACTTCTTCCAACACAGATTTGTTTGTTGTTTGGTGAGTCCATGGTATACTCAATGTTATTCACCTGTTCCACAATTTAAATGCATTAATGCTTCTCTGGTCTTCCGTATTCACTGTCCTGCTTTCACGTTTATATAAGGCTATTGAAAATACCATGGCTTGGGTCAGGTGTGCCTTAATTCTCAAAGTGACATCTTTGCTTTTTTATACTTTAAAGAGAGGTCTTGTACAACAGATTTGTCCATTGCAATACATCATTTGATTTCTTGACTGCTAATTCCAGAGGTGTTGATTGCGTATCCAAATAAAATGAAATCCTTGACAATTTCAATATTTTCTCTGTTTATTATGATTTTGTTTATTGTGAGAATGCCAAACAATAGACAGGTCTATAAGGGGAACAGTAATTCAGAACAATCAACCATTTGAGATAAAAAGGGTAGCATGGGTCCAAGGACAAAGTTCAGAAGACAGGAGGGGTTAAGAAGGAAGGAGGAATGAGAACAGCAAACAATGGGATTGAGATTGCAGTTGATGACGTGAAACAAAAGGTGTGTGTCAGTGGAAAATTGATTTGCTCTGTAAACTTTCACCCAATTCACAATGAAGACACACACACATAGACAGATATTTTCCCCTAGAACCTACAGAAAGAGAGAGAGAGAGAGAGAGAGAGAGAGAGAGAGAGAGAGAGAGAGTGCTTCCCCCAGAACATGTGCCCTGAGTTGAAACTTCTAGTCTCCTGCATTGTGAGAAAATAAATTTCTGTTATTTAAAGTCTCCTACTTGAGACATTTTGCTTGGATCAATCATCAACATGCATGGAAGCAGCAGTCAAGAAATCAGAGGACGTATTGCATTAGGCAAATCTGCTGCACAAGACCTTTTTAAATTGTTCAAGAGCAAAGACGTCAGCTTGAGGACTAAGGTGCACCTGACCCAAGCCATGGTATTTTCAACAACCTCATATGCATGCGAAAGCTGGACAGTGAATAAGGAGGACCGTAAAAGTATTGATACATTTGAGTTATGGTGTTGGAGGAGAATACGGAAAGTATGGGCTGCCAGAAAAACCCCAAACAGATCTGTATTGTAAGAAGTGCAGCCAGAGTGCTCCTTGGAGGCCAGGATGGCCAGACTTCTTCTCTCATACTTTGGACATATTGTCAGGAGGGAGCAGTCACTGGAGAAGGATATCATGTTTGGTAAAGTGGAGGGTCAGAGAAAAAGAGGAAGACCCCCAGCGAGATGGATTGGTATAGCAATGGCACCATGGGTTCAGGTGTAGCAATTATTGTGAGGTTGGCCCAGGACTGGGCAGTGTTTCATTCTGTTGTGGATAGGGTTGTTGTGAGTCAGTACCAGCTTGATGGCACCTAACAACAACAACAACAACAACAACAACAAGAACAACAACACTTGAGACATTTCTGTTAGAGTTCTTATTGTTAGGTGCCACTGAGTCAGACACCACTCATAGCAAATCTATGCACAACAGAACAAAACAGAGCCTGGAGCTGAGCCATCCTCCTCATTGTTGTGTTGGAGCCCACTGTTGCTGCCATTGTATCAGTCTGTCTCATTTTGTGTCAGTCTGTCTCATTGGGGTCGTCCGCTTTTTTTTCATCCTCTACTTTACCAAGCATGATGCCCTTCTCCAGAAACGGATCCTTTCTGACATGTCCAAAGTATGAGGGACTAAGTCTGGCTCCTAAGGAGCATTTTGACTATACTTCAGACACAGATTTGTTTGTTTTTCTGGAAGTGCATGGCACTTTCAATATTCTTTGCCAACTTTAATTCAAATGCATTGATTCTTCTATGGTCTTCCTTATTCATTGTCCAACTTTCACATGCATGAGGTGGTTGAAAACACCATGGCTTGGGGTAGCTTCATCTTACTCTTCAAAATGACATCTTTCCTTTTTAACACTTTAAAGAGATCTTGTGCAGTAGATTTGCCTATTGTAATACATCATTTGATTTCTTGACTGCTGCTTCCATGAGTGTTGATTGTAGATGCTAGCAAAATGAAAAATTGACAGATTCGATCTTTTCTCCATTGATCATGATGCTATTTATTGATCCAGTTGTGAGAGTTTTCATGTTCTTTACACTGAGGTGTGATCCATGTTGAAGACTGTAGTCTTTGATCTTCATCAGCAAGTTCTTCAAGTCCTCTTTGCTTTCAGCAAGCAAGAGTATGTCATCTGCATACTGCAGGTTGTTAATGAGTCTTCCTCCAATCCTAATGCCATGTTCTTCTTCATATAATCCAGTTTCTCAATTTAGTTGTTCAGCACACAGCTTGAATAAGTATAGTGAAAGGATACAACCCTGGCACACACCTTTCCTGATGTTAAACCACTCAGTACTCCCTTGTTCTGTTGCAACACCTGCCCCTAGGTCTATATACAGGCTCCTCATGAGCACGATTGAGCATTCTGTAATTGTCACTCATCACAATGATGTCCATAGTTTGTTGTAGTCTACATAGTTAGATACCTCTGCCTCATCAATAAAACACAAATAGAAAAGATTTCTGGTGTTCTTTGCATTTAGTCAAGAGCCGTCTGAAGTCAGCTACAGTCTCTCTCATTCCTTGTCTTCTTCTGAATCTGGCTTGAGTTTCTGGCAGCTCCCTGTTCACGTACTGCTGGAACTGTTTTTGAATTATCTTAAGCAAAATTTTACTTGCATGTGAAATTTTGATCAGAGGGTTTCCACATTCTGTTGGATCACCTTTCCTTGGAATGGACATAAATGTGGATTTTTTTCCCAATTGGATGGTCAGATCTTCCAAATTTCTTGGTATAGATGAGTGAGTGCCTCCAGCTCTTCATCAATTTATTGAAACACTTCAATTTGTGTGCCATCAATTCCTGGAGCCATGTTTTCCACCTATGCCTTCAGTGCAGTTTGGACTTCTTCCTTTAAATACCATTGTTCTTGATCATATGCTACTTCTTAAAATGGCTGATCATCAAACAATCCTTTTTGAGACAGTGACTCTGTGTATTCCTTCCATCTTCTTTTAATGCTTCTTATATGTCGCTCTGTATTTTGCCCATAAAATCTTTCAGCATTACAATATGAGGTTTGAATTTTTCCTTTAGTTTTTTTTCCTGCGTCAGAAATGCCAAGCATGTTTTTCCCTTTTGGTTTTCTGACTTCAGGTTGTTGCACATTTCATTATGATTCTTGACTTAGTCTTGTCTTGCACTTCTGTTATAGGAGGCCTAGGAAACTAAGACAAATAGTTTCTATCCATGGGAAGATATAAGGAAGAGTGTTCAAGGTAAAGGACTCATTTAATGTGTAGGGACTGGCATGGTAGGGCAGGTAGTAGGCTGGTGAGGAGCGCCCTGAGCAAGGCTGGGCATGGTGAGTGTTGCAGTGGGTGAGGTGAGCTGAGCCTGTGGACTCTGTTTTCTTTATTACTGTGTACTGCGCATGTCAGGGTCCAGCTTCCCCAGACATCTGTGGCACTGTCAGATGCAAGATGAGCCTGTGGCTGGATTCCAGCTCATTTCACTTTTTTTTTAAAAAAACATTTAATTCATCCTTGCTGGCCTGTCTGATTCCCAGCGGACGACCCAGCTGCCAATTCCCTCTTTATTCCAATATCTCTCTGGGTTCCTCCATCTGCTTTGGATCATGGCAGAATCTGCCGTCTTCACCTCTGCCAAATCAAGCCTACATCTTTTTTAACCTAACTGGTTCCCAGACACCAAACCTTTTGATCAAGGGCAAGGGCAAGCCAGGTCTTAGGGATGATCAAAGAGCTGCTTGGAAAGCAAACTCAGTCACACTGAGTCTGAAGGGAAAACTGAGAATGGTTCGTGCAGAGGGTGCCCACTCTGCTGCTGGCTGGTCACAGACACAGGAACAATAGGAAACATGTTAACTGTCTCCCTACAGAAGACGGTCAACTCTTGGTTGGCCCTTTAATACTTGGATCCACAACCAATGCCTATGGAAGCAGGAGTCAGAAAATAAAATGACTTATTGCATTGGGCAAAAAAGTGTGCTGAAAAGGTCTCTTGAAATTGTTAAAAAGTAGGAAGTCAGTGTGAGGGCTAAGACTCTTGACCCAAGTCCATGGCATTTTCAGTCATCTCATGTGCAAGTTGCACAGTGATAAGGAAGGATGGAGAAGAATTGATGCGTTTGAACCATCTGTATTTTGCCCATAACATCTTTCAGTATTACAATATGAGGGTGGGATAAGAGCACTGAAAAGATCATGGATTTCCAGAAGAATGAACAAATCTGGTTTAGAAGAAATGCAGCCAAATGCTCCTTAGAAGCAAGTATGGCAAGAGTTTGTCTCACATACTTTGGACTTGTTGTCAGGAAGGTCTAGTCCCTGGAGAAGGCCATCATGCTTGGAAAAGTAGAAGGTCAGCAAAAAAGAAGCAGATCCTCCACAGGATGGATGAGCACACAGACTGCAAAGTGTGCTCAAGCATAGGAATGGTTGTGAGGATGAGCAGTATTTCATTCTGTTGTTTATCAGGTTACTTTGAGTCAGAACTGACTCTGTGGCACCTAACAACAAAAACTATAACAGAGTACCAAGCAGCCATTAAAAGGATGACGTTCACAGACATGGACTGATGACCACAATATATTGCTAAGAGAAATAAGACAGAAAAGAGATTGCGTGGCATGACTCTACATTGGAAAAGGTTTATAGCTCTACATTTGTAAACACAGTTGTACCTCAGAGATATTGTGGCTTTGGTTCCAGACCACCACAATACAGTGACAATGGCAATAAATCAAGTCACACAAATTTTTGTTGTTGCTGTTTCTCAGGGCAAGTCATGTTTACACTATATTGTGTTCTATTAAGTGTGCAATATTGTTGTTGTTGTTAAGTGCTGTCGAGTCGGTTTCTGACCCATAGCGACCCTGACAGGGTTTCCGAGGCTGTAAATCTTTATGGGAGCAGAACGCCTCATCTTTTCTCCGGCGGAGCAGTTGGTAGTTTCGAACTGCTGACCTTGAGGTTCGCAGCCTGATTCGTAACCACTACGCTACCAGAGCAATAGTATTATAAAAAAGTCAGAACTATAGTGAGAACTACCAACATGTGACACTCCACCACCATCAACAATAAAAGGAAAAAGGAATGATGTTCTGATACATGTTACCACATGGATGAACCTCAACAATGGTATGGTAAGTGTAAGAAGTCAGACATAAAAGGCCACATGTGTAATTCCATTCAAATAAAATGTCCAGAACTGGTAAATCCATTGAGACAGAAATCAGGTTAGTTGTTGCTGGGGTCTGGGTGGGCAGAGGACCGGAAGTAACTACTTAATGAGTAAGGAGTTTTATTTTGGATGATGACAGTATTATTGAATTACATGGTGGTGGTGGTTGTACAACATTATGAATGTATTAAATCTCACTGAACTGTTTTCTGTCAAATGACGAATTTTATATTAATGTGATTTATATATAAATTCTAATCATAGTGGTGTAAATGGTTACTATGCCTGGGGGCAAACCCAAAGCTTGGTTGTTCAAATGCACCCAGAGAAGCCCCTCATAAGAAAGTCCTGGTGATTTACATTACAAAAATCAGCCACTGAAAATCCTATGGAGCCCAAGTCTATGCGGACACACATGGTGTCACCGTGAGTTGGAATTAACTCAATAGGAGCTGGCTTTTAAGAATAAGAATTAAAAAAACTTCAGAGGTGTCTGCTGTTGTAAAGATGAATTCACAACAGCCGGCATTACCTGATCTCATCCCTGACCATCTCATGACATGATCTCTCTTGAAGGCCCACAGACTAGCTCTCCTTTCTTTCCAGCAGCCTCATCCCTGCCAGCCACAGGGCTTTTGCGCAGGCTCTTCTCTCTGCCAGGACCGCTCTGCTCTGCCCCTCCAGCTTGGCTTTCTTAGCTCCATAGCTCCTTCCTTGGAGAGTCTTGCCCTGACTTCCGGCCAGGCTTCCTGCCACACATTCTCCCAGCCCCCTGCCTGTCTCTCTGGAGTACCCCCCATATCCCCCCATGCGATGAAATGCTAGTCATACTTCTCATCACATTTGTTCCTAAAAGGTGGGGTAGAATGGCTGGAATGGGCAAAAGGGGGGAAATAATGTTAACATGCTTGGCTGTCTTTTGGGGAAAAAAAAAAAGCAAATTGATAAGGCAACTAGTTCTGTCCTTAGGATCAACTGTTGAAACCCAGACCTATTTTCGGCAGGGCTTTTAGCTGTGCTTTAGGGAGTAGAAACGGCAGCCTCTCCAGGCTACTGACTGGAAGGAGAGTGCATTGGGATGCAAACATTAGTGAAAGAGAAGTGGAAGAGTCTTTACCTGTGAGCACAAGCTAGATTTTCAGTTTCTTGTTCGCCCTCCCCACAACGCTTTTCATAGACATTTTTTTAAGAAGGAAAATCACAGCATAGCCTTACAGAAACTGAACTATGTGCATCATTTCATGTTGCTTTCTCCTTTACACCTGATATCCCTAAAATAGCTTGATTATGGAATGGCTAGCTTAACTATAAAACATTTTCTGTATTACTGTTTATCTTGTTAAAAAAAATAGAGATAGTAGAATAAGTATAATCTTTTGTGGCTATAACTGACCCTAAAATAAAGGTTATTTAACTAATAAAAAAGAAAAAACAGTAAGGATGGGAGAAGAGCACAAGTGGGGTGTGGGACCCTATTCAGAGAAGCAGCGACACCAAAGATGGAGGCAGAGATGGGGACATGGAGAGAGGGAGCAGCTGAGGACTGAGGACTCTGGACTCATGGACAGAGGGGGACTGGATACTGGTGGCCAGGAGGCAAGCTTACAGAATTTGCTCTTCGGTTGTTTAAGTCATTATATATTCCTGAGTGTTTCTGTGTACATCCCTCCCCCTGCCCCCCAAAACATAAGGGAATGGAAGCAAATACTGTTGAATGATGATGCACCCAGGAGATCGTAATCATTGCAGTGAAATGATGGTGTAATGCCCATGTTCTCCCATGTAAACCATCACTCAATTCACAATCAAAACTTTAAAAACAAAACCAAAAACAGGTGGGGTAGAGCAGCTTCATGCCATTGAATCTAGTGGGCAGAACCTGGACTAGCTGCTCAGAGCTCTGTTGAATGAATGGCACAAATAGTTTTCTGTATTGTCTGCGCATTTACATAACTGGCATTGATCACTCCCTTGTGAAAACAATATTGTGGTTGTTGTTGTTAGGTGCCATCAAGTCGGTACTGACTCATAGCGACCCCATGCACAACAGAACGAAACATTGCCTGGTCCTGAGCCAACCTCAAAATTTCTGTCACACTTGACCCCATTGATGCTGCCACTCTGCCAATCCATCTCGTTGGGGGTCTTCCTCTTTTTCTCTGACCCTCCTCCTTACCAAACATGATATCTTTCTCCAGTGACTGGTCCCAAGTTTGGCTATCCTGGCCTCCAAGGAGCACTCTGGCTGCATTTCTTTCAACACAGATCAGTTTGTTCTTTTGGTAGCCCATGCCACTTTCAATATTCTTCTCCAACACCAATTCTTCTGCAATTTTCCTTATTCACTGTCCAGCTTTCACATGCATATGAAGTTATTAAAAATGGCATGGCTTGGGTCAGGCGTGCCTTAGTCCTCAAACTGACATCTTTGTTCTTCGACACGTTACAAAGGTCTTGTGCAGCAGATTTGCCTAATGCAATATGTCGTTTGATTTCTTGGCTGCTGCTTCCATCCGTTTTTTCTGACTACAGTAAGAACATAAGACAACTCAGAAAATGTTGTTACTATTAAATAAATGTGGGTTGCAGAATTGGCTATTCTTAGCTGTTCACGTTGTAGAGAAAAAGGGAAGGAAGCGAAAGCAAGACATATTCATATCCTTTCTTGGAAGCTGTGTTGTGGTTGAATGTGGGCTCTGGGGTCAGGCTGTCTAGAACTCAATTCCTGCCCTGAACCACTCTTACCTAGCTGTGTGATTTGTGCAAGTGGACTTACGTCTCCGAGCCTGATTGAATGTATTCAGTGGAGTTAGTAGTAATGCCTACCTAGGGTTGCTGTGAAGAGTAAATAGGATTAAGTGTTAAGTGTTCAGCATAGGGCCAGCACCTATGAGTACTCAGTAAGGATCATTCATCTTCCTCTTGTTGTTGGTAGGTGCTGTTGAATGGCTTTCGACTCATAGTGACCTCATGTACGACAGAACGAAACACTGTCCAGACCTGCACATCCTCACCATCATTTGGATGCATTAACCCATTGTTGTAGCCACTGTGTCAGTCATCTCAGTGAGGGGCTTCCTCCATTTTGTTGACCCTCTGTTCTTCCCAGCATGATGTCCTTCAATAGGCACTGGTCCCTTCTGATAAGACATCTAAAGTCCATGAGACAAAGTCTCACCACCCTTGTTTCTAAGGCGCATTCTGACTACTTCTTCCAAGACAGATTTGTTTGTCCTTCTTGCAGTCCATGGTATTTTCCATTATTCTTCGGCAATATCATAACTGCGTAAATGCCTTGATTTTTTTCAGTCTTCCTTATTGATTGTCCAGCTTCCCCATGCATAGGAAACAATTAAAAATACCATGGTTTGGGTCAGGTGCACCTTAGTCCTCAAACTGACTTCCCTGCTTTTTAACGCTTTGAAGAGCTCATTTGTAGCAGGTGTGCGTAACACACGAGATGTGATTTCTTGAGTATTGCCTCCACAAGTGCTGTATGTGGAACCAAGGAAAACAAAAGCCTTGACAACTTGTCTTTTCTCTGTTTATCATCATGTTGGCTGTCTGTCCAGTGCCCATCTACCTGTTGGTTGTTTTTGTTGGTGGTGAGTATCGTCAAGTTAATTCTGATTCATAGCCCTGTACAGAGTTTCCAAGGAGCAGCTGGGGTTAAAGAACAGAAATGGTTTTTTTTTTTCCTCACAGTTCTGGAGGCTAACTCTCAGCCATTTCAAGTCCATTTTTGTAGGTAGTCCTGGATGCTCTTTGGCTTGTAGACAGTCTTCACATGGCATCTGTCTCTTCCCTTGTGTGTCTCAGCTGCTCTTTTTCTTACTGATAAGTTTTATACTTACGGATGGCCTAATTAACATAACAGAGAAGACCCTATTTCCAAACAGGATTATGGTCACAGATAATTAGGATTCCAATCCATATTTGGGGGGATGCAACTTAATCCATGAGACCATCTCTCTCTGGTCTGATAGCCACTGTAATCTTTTTGTTGTTGTTAAGTGACATCGAGTCAGTTCCAACCCATAACAATTATGTATAGGGCTTTGAGGAGCAGCTGGTGGGTTTGAACCACCGAACTTGTGGTTAGCATCCAGTTCTTATCGTACAGCCCGACACCGGATTACACTGTAATACAGAACCCTAAATGAACATTGGAAAGACCTCTGAAAACAAAACACTGTTTGTGCCTTGCTGTAATCTCAGTCCTAGGATGGTGCCTAAACAAACAAACAAACAAATAAACACCAAATCCACTTAGTGGTTACGAATCGGGCTGTGAACCGTAAGGTCAGCAGTTCAAAACTACCAGCGGTTCCGCGGGAGAAAGATGAGGCGTTCTGCTCCCGTAAAGATTAACAGCCTCGGAAACCCTGTGCAGGGTCGCTATGAGTCGGAACCGACTCCACGGCACATAACAACAACAACAACCACTACAGTCCAGTGAATTTTGGCTCATGGTGACCCTATAGGACAGAATAGTACTGCACCTTAGGATGTCTGAGAGTGTCAATCTTTATGAGAGCAGATAACCTTATCTTTCTTCCATGGTGCAAGTGGTGGGTTTGAACCATTGACCTTGTGGTTAGCAGCTCAGCTCTTAATTCATTGCAGCTCCAGGTCTCCTAGGATGGTGTAATGAACATCCCTAGAATAAATTTGAAGATGTTGGTGAGACTTATAAGCTGACTCTTCTCTTACCACACACGGAGAGAACAGGGAGGGCAACTTGGACATTGGCTACCCAGAAAGGTGGGGGGGATGCTACAGAGGCAAGAAGTGACTGGCTTACAAGCTTTCAAGAGGGAACCTAGATCCAGAGGTAGAATCTCCCCTGAGTAGTAATCCATTCTGTCTAGTTGGGGCTGATGAAAGGAGATGCGGTTAGGTCTCTTGCGATACAATAGTGAATACTTGTTATCAGGACTGATTGTAAGGGCTGGAATTGTAAAGGTAGATGTTTTGTGGCAAAGGGAGGGGAGTGATTAACTTTGCAGTCTAGGAGCGGATGTCCCTGGGACCATCAATGGAGAAATGCAGAGAACAAAACCCTACCTAGAGAAGCAGTGATGTCAGGGATGGAGGCAGAGACAATGACATGGGGAGATGGAGCAGCTGGAGTCTTTGGACCCGGAGAGGGAGAGGGGCTGTGTGTGGATGACTGGGGGACAGGCTTGTGGGGTATATCCTTTGGTTGATGGTTGATGCATGGAGGGAATTGTAACCATGGCAAGGAAATGATACACAATGGGATCCACGTGAAGCTAATGTCCTCCCATGTAAACTATCACATAATTCACAAGAAAGCTTAAAAAACCGCCCCCAAAACTGGGAAAAACCACTATTGTTTCTTCGTCCCTGCTTATTTTAGAAATCTTCAGAGGTAAGAACTAGGGGAAATAGCAACTGAAATCTCTGAACTTTGGGACTGGTGAGCCATGCTGTTACTGTTAACCAGAATCAAGTCAGCCTCTGACTCGTGGGGACCCCCATGCACAACTGGATGAAATGCAGCCTGGTCTTACAACACTCTTCGATGGGTTGTGATGTCCACCCTTGTTTATCCACAGGATTTAATGAGCTCATTTTTAGAAGCAGATCACCAGGTCTTTCTTCTTTGTCCATCTTAGACTGGAAGCTGTGTTGAAACATGTTCAGTATCACAGCAACACACAAGCTTCCAGTGACAAATGGGTGGTACCTATGCCTGTGGTGCATTAGCCAGGAGTTGAACCTGCGTCTCCTTCGTGGAAGACAAGAATTTCAGTAGCACCCAAGAAATATGAAAATATGAATTGCAGCTGGTTGGTTGACTAAACTGATGCTGCTCCCTTTGCTGGTGAGTAATGGGAGAATATTGAAAGTGCCATGGACTGCCAAAAGAACCAATAGATCCATTTTGGAAGACGTGCAGCCAGAGTGCTCCTTGGAGGCCAGGATGGCCAAACTTCGTCTCTCATACTTGGGACATATTGTCAGGAGGGACCAGTCACTGGAGAAGGATATCATGTCTGGTAAGGTGGAGGGTCAGAGAAAAAGAGGAAGACCCCCAGTGAGATGGACTGGCAAAGTGGCAGCAGCAATGGGCTCAAACATGGCAACAGTACTGAGGTTGGCCCAGGATTGGGCAGTATTTCATTCTGTTGTGCTTAGGGTCACTGTGAGTCGGTACCTGCTCAATGGCACCTAACAACAACAACAACAACAACAACAACAACAACAACAACAACAACGGGGCCCCATGATTTAGAGCTTTGTTTGATTGAGGCTTTGATGTTGCTTTTCTTCTTAGCGTAGTCATCTGTTGTTCAATGCAAAGAGACCCGTCTTTACCGTTAAGTGCCTGCTAAATCTCCAGGAGTTCATCCAAACGCATTGGCTCAGGGCAAACATCAAACTGCTTTTTGCCTCATTCTTTTTGGCCAATAAATTAGATTAAAAATCTTCACTGAAGGCCCTTGCTAATTTCCTTTCTAAAGGGTTTCCACCAGAACGATGAACACATACACTCTGGTCAATATCCAGTTTGTCTCTGAATGTGACAATAGGTTCTGAGAGTTGTCCCATTTACTGGAAATGCTCACCATTTTCTTTCCTTTTTAGGTGAAGATAAGGTCATAACCTCCAAAGTGCCTAAACTGTGCCCAGTGGAACTAGGGTTGTGAGGGATGCTAAGGAAAGCACCAAGTAATTAAAAATATGTGTTGTGTGTATACATACCTAACGTTTCCTGATTATGTACTAGGTGAAGTCAGATACTGTGTATTTGCTTTAAATGCCTGAACTCCTCTGATCCCCATTAAGAGCTCTGTCAACTGGATCATTTTGCATCTTCATCCGTCAATGAAGAAACAGAAGCACAGAGAGACTGATTAACTTTCCTGTGGTCACACAGCTAACAAACAACCTCGTCAGGATGTGAACTCAGAAAATGGCCTCAGAGTTTGCATTTACCTTCTGGGCTTTGTCGCCTCTTACATCAGTTTGTATTGTGACAGCCCATGTGGCACATCCCTGGTGGCTCAGTGGGTGAAGCACTGAGGGTTGCTCATCAGGAGCGCAGCTGCTGGAGGGAGAAAGATAATAGCACTCTGCTTCCATAAAGATTTCTAACCTCAGAAGCCCTATGTGGATTTAGGATTGAGTCTGAATCCATCCCACAGGCAGTGTGTTTGGTTTGGTTTTGTGTTAGGAAATACTTCAGCAGGGTTTTGTATGGTAGAATTTCTCAGAGCCTTTAATATGTTAATTCACATTGTGAGCTTCCAAGATGTGAGAAGGAAACACACCATTTTTCAAGTTCACTGGGCTACAACACTCTTTTATTCAGGCATCCCAACTAACATTTTCAGGATATACTAGAAAGGAAACCCTATGTATTGTGTTAGATTATTTTATTTTATTTTTTGTGTGGGGGCTGTCATTTCTAGAACGAACTGCTATACTGCTTTCAAGAGTTTTGCCGATGAAATTAACTACAAGTCTACAGCTCTTTGTACAAATGAACACAATTTTGATTTGAAGCCTAATTGTTTTTGTAAGTAAATTTACTGGGTCTGCTTTGCTGGGAACTGGAAGAGAGGACAGACTTGGGACTCGTGGGCTCCTGGGGATGTTTGAGAGATGTGATTCTGGCCTAGTCCTCCACTCTCCTCCTGCTGTATGGGGGTCAGCTGGTGTGGTGAGCACGTGTCTCTCACCGTCTGGCCTCCAAACAAATGAAGATAGAAGGCAACAAGCTTGCCAAACCTGCCCTTTAGGCAGCTCACTCAGTCCCTGCGCTCCATCTGCTTGGCGGCAAGGCTTACACACCGCCCTTTGGAAGAAAGGGCATCTGATGCAACCTGACTGATGACCATTGGGTGTGCCCATGACTTATACACACACCCACATCCACACCCATATGGCCCTTCAGCTCTTACTTTCAATGAAATAAAAATTATATATAGATCAGGACTGGGGCTAGTGTTCACCACTCGTCTGTCAGTTTGTCACACTGTTGTGGCTTGTGTGTTGCTGTGATGCTGGAAGATATGTCACTGGTATTTTAAATACCAGCAGGGTCACCCATGGTGGGTAGGTTTCCGATGAGCTTCCAACCTAAGACAGACTAGCAAGAAGGAGAGGCAGGCTACTTTTGAATATTTAGCCACTAAAACCTTATGAATAGCCCAGAACATTGTCAGATATAGTGCCGGAAGATAGACATTATGAACAGCACCAGAGTATTGCCAGTGATAAGGAGCTATGGTAGTGTAGTGGTTATGAATCAGGCTACTCACCTTAGGGTTAGCACTTCTAAACTACCAGCTGTCTGCGGGAGAAAGATTAGGCTTTCTGCTCCCGTAAAGATTTACAGCCTTGGAGACCCTAAATGGGATTGCTGTGAGTCGGAATTCATAGCGGTGCACAACCACCGCCACCACCACCATACACAGCAAATACACAGACATCAATTGACTACCCTATGGAAAGAGACCGTATAAAGGTTACATATCATCAACCAAAACAAAGTCAGGGGCAGACTTTGGTTCAGGCTGAAGCTGAGGAAAACGAAAATAAGTCCATGAAAGCTGTAGACGAATCAGTATATTTGAATTATAGTGTAAAAGAAGAATGTTAAAAGTACCATGGACTGCCAGGAGAACAAACACATCTGTGTGATACAGCCGAGTGTTCCTTATAAGCCAGGGATGGTGAGACTTTGTCTCTCATACTTTTGGACCAGTCCCTGGAGAAGGATATCGTGCTTGGTAAAGTGGACGGTCAACGGTAAGACATGAAGACCCCCAACAAGATGGATTGACACAGTGTCAGCAGCATTGGGTTCAAATGTAACAGCGATTGTGAGGGTAATGCATGGTCAGCCAGTGTTCTATTGTGTTGTGTGTATGGTTGCTATGAGTTGGACCTGACTCAACAACACCTAACAGCAACAACTGAACAACAGTAGACGTAGTATTGGGGTCCTGGTGTAGTGCTAGAATGCTAAACACAAGTTCAGTGGTTCAAATCTACCAGCTGATGCTTTAGATAGCCAATACAGCATTGCTGTGAGTGGGAACCTGTTTGATGGCACCTAACAAGATCAACAACGGGGGTAGCTAGCATTAGAGCTCAGGGTTGGGTGAGGGTTAGGAGTAAACCTTGGTCTAGTTTTAGGGTTATGTTGTT
>NW_006408669.1:4623464-4624390 GCF_000296735.1 Chrysochloris asiatica
TTGAACATTAACCATTTCCTTTTGGTACAGTGACTCTGTGTATTCCTTCCATCTCTCTTGTTGCTTTCTGCATCCTTCAATAATTTGCCCAGAGAATCTTTCAGTAACAAAAGTCGTAACTTGAATTTTTTCTTCAGTTCCCCCAGCATGAGAAATGCTGAGCATGTTCTTCCTTTTTGGTTTTCTGAATCTAGATCTTTGCACATTTTGTTGTAATATTTGACTTTATCTTCTCAAGCTAATCTTTGAATTTTTCTATTCAGCTCTTGGACCTCCTCATTTCTTCCATTTGCTATAGCATCTCTATGCTGGAGAGCAAGTTTCAGTGTCTCTTCTGACATTCATTTTAACCGTTTCCTTCTTTCTTATAGTCCTAATGACTTTTTGCTTTCTTCGTGTATTGTGTATGATGTTCTTGATGTCATCCCACAACTCTTCTGGTCTTCGGTCTTTAATGTTTAATGTATCAAATCGGTTCTTCAGATGATCTCTAAATTCAGGTGGGATATACTCAAGGTCATATTTTGGCTCTTGTGGACTTGTTTTCGTTTTCTTCAGCTTCAGTGTGAATTTGCATATGAGTAATTGATGGTCTGTTCCACAGTCTGCCCCTGGCCTTGTTTTTACTGATGGTCTGGAGCTTTTCCATCTTCTCTTCCACAGATGTAGTCAATTTGATTTCTGTGTATTCCATCTTGTGAAGTCCATGTTTATAGTTGTCTCTTATGCTGTCTAAAGAAGGTATTTGAAATGAACAAATCATCGATTTTGCAGAATTCTATTATGTGTTCTCCAGCATCATTTCTATCACCAAGGCCATATTTTGCGAATACTGATCCTTCCTCTTTGCTCCCAACCTTTGCATTCCAATCACCAGTAATGATCAATACATCTTGATTGCATGTTTGACCAATTTCAGATTGAAG
>NW_006408669.1:4624490-4629606 GCF_000296735.1 Chrysochloris asiatica
CTTGGTCGGGTATTCTGTGTTGTTGTTGGCGGAGCTCTCTGCTATATGTCCACCCGATCCGCCATCTTGTTTGTTCTCCACTTCATGTGGAAGTTTTATAACCACATTATTACTTCACATAATAAGGACTCTCTCTTTTTTACTTGGTGCTTTTGTTGTTGCAAACAGATATTTCTTGTTCACTATATTCAGTCTTGCAGGGAGCTCTGGTAGCGTAGTGCTTAGGAACCGGGTTGCTAATCTTACGGTCAGCAGTTCGAAACTACCAGCTGTTCCGTGGGAGAAAGATGAGGCTTTCTGCTCCCATAAAGATTTACAGCCTCAGAAACCGTATATAGGGTCGCTATGAGTCGGAACCGACTCTACGGCACATAACAACAACAACAATATTCAGTCTTGTAGATTTGTTTTACTTTGGATTTGTCTATGGTGTAGTGCTGTGGGTTAATGCACTGGACTGCAAGGTCGGTTTGAACAGCGGGGCTGGCGGTTCAAACTCACTAGCCATTCTTGAGAAACCCTATACAGCATTGTTATGAGTCGGATCCGACTTGTTGGCACTTAACTACAACAACAACATATCTAGCTTGAGGAATACTCATGTGGTGCTGCAGAATAAGCACCTAACCACAAGATCAGTTTGAACCATAGGTCGGTGGTTCAAATCCACCAGCCACTCTTCAGAAACCTTATATAGGGTGATTATGAGTCGAAACAGACTAGATGGCACTTAACAACGACACAACAATATTGAGGCTGGAATCCTGGTATGTTGCTGTAGGATAAAACACTAGAGCAAAAGCTAAGTTTGAACCAAAAGGTGAGTGATTCAAACCTACCAGTCCCTCCTTGGAAACCCTGTACAGAGTTGCTAAGAGTCGGAACCAACACAACAATGGTATACCTAGAATGGGGAGTGTGGTGGCTGTATAGGATAAACCCTCTATGTGAACCACAAGGTCAGCAGTTTGGGCCCATCAGCAGTTCCACTGGAGAAAGATGAGGCTTTCTGCTTCTACAACAATTTAAATCTTGGAAGCCCTATACAGGGTCATTATGAATCGGAACCAACTTGATGGCATTTAATAACAACAATATTTGGGTTGAGTTCATATATATTAAACTTTTTGTCTGCTGTTGTGGTTTTCTGTCCAAAGAACTTGCTTGATAATTTTTTTGTAATGTTGGTCTGACTTTTACAAATTGTTTTAATTGTTGTTTATATGGAAATGTCCTAATTTCACTGTTATATTGGCGGAACAATTTTACTGGGTGTATGCTTCTTGGTTGGCAATTTTTTTCTTTCAGAAATGTCATGGCATTGTCTTCTTGCCTGCATGGTTTGTGCTGCAAAATCAGAGCTTAGTCTTATTAATTCTCCTTTGTAGGTAATTTCTCGTTTCCCAAGTTGCTCTCAAGTTTCTTTTCTTGTCTTTAGTTTTGGGAACTTTGATATATGTCCTGGTGTGACACTGTAGGATAAGCACTGGACCGCAAAGTCAACTTGAACTGCAAAGTTGGTTGTTCAAACTCACCAGCTGCTCCTAGGAAACCCTATATGGGGTCACTATGAATTGGAACTGATTCGATGGCACTTCACAACAACATCATTGTTAAGTGTTTGGATGGGGATTGACTGAGTGCTACTGAGATTTAGAGTTGCTTTGATTTCGGTGTACCTTAGTGTGTAGGGCAGTGGTCCTCAAACTCTATTGCTGTTGTTAGCTGCCTTTGTGTAGTATGACAGTGAAGGGGACCAGCTAATTTATGTTATGTTATCAAACGAGTGGCCGCTGTGAGCTCCTGGAGTTTGCTCTCCCTGCAGAAATGTAAATACTAGGGGGCTTCACAGTTTCATGGAAAAACCTCATTATCCTTCTATTCCATTTTATCATGAACTTTACATTTTTTAAATAACTTTTTATTATGAATTAAGTGAAGGTTTACAGACGAGATCATTTGCTTTACATTTAGCTAATTATACACTTCGTTTCGTCTCAGTGATTACAATCCCCTCCTTGTAACAACAGTGATCCTATTTCCTCCCTTCACAAATGGACAAAGCAACAATATTTAATGTACGCATACAAAACAAAAAATAGATATTCATTTCAATGCAGGAAGGACACATTTTGTTAGTTAGCCTCCTGCCGACAGGCACACAGCCTTCCTCGGCCCGTGGTCTAGCGTTCACAGCTGCTCTGTTTCTCCATGCCATGGCCTCTTCATCCTATCTACTGTCACTGGTTTTCTAGGTGGGGATTTCACGCTCCACTCATGCTCTTCCTTCTTGATGGCCCTGGGCTCGTCTGTTCCTGAAATGAAAGATTAACTGCTTCCCCCTTTTAGTGACCCAGCTCCTACAATTACTTTGGTATTGCATGTTACTTTGAGGCTGGAAGCTATGCCAAAGGCATTTCAAATACCAGCAGGGTCACACATGATGGGCATGTTTCAGTGGACTTTCCAGAGTAAGATAGTTGTGACAATCACAATTCATTCTGCTAACAAATGACTCACAACTGATTCATAAAATCCTATCCCCATCATCCCCCGTTCCATTTCACCATGCCCATCTGGAAATGAGGAAAACTATTCAATCGTGATAGTCCCCTCCCCCCATTTTTGATAGTCAATGTCTAAATTTTTCATCCCTATCAACCCAGTACCCTGAGGAAAGAAGCTGGTTACTTCATCTGAAGAACCTTTCCATTCCTGTTGGAATTTTGAATCATTGTTTACCATTAACTTTTTGGAGTGTCAACAGGGCAAGGGGGGTGGGTGTTTAGACACTAGCACCTGCCAGTCATGGTGGGGGATGATCTAGGGGTGGTGAGGACCTTGATTCTTGGGCGCTTCAGACCAGAGCAGGGTGTGATAACCAGAGAGAGCCCTGAGGCAGAGAGGTGCAGGTGCTGACCAATGGAAGCCAGACCCGTGTAACACCAGTATCATTTTATATCAGAGTCTCATCATAGTACATCAAAAGTAAGTACTTACTTAAAAGTTAAATAATTTATTTACTCGGCTTATAGTATTCAGTTTGTCCTACTTTGGTATTGCATGTTACAGTGATGATGGATTTACTTCCAAAGATTGGCCAACGAGGACCCTATAGATCACAAGTGAAAAACGTTTCATACATTGCTGGACAAGCAGCCTCCTAGATTGGAAGGCACCCCACAGTAGCCACAGGAATAGACTCAAATATTCCAGCACTTGTGAAGACTGGGCAGCGCTGGGCCACGCTTTGTTTTCTTATACATGAGGTCATACGAGTTGGAGCCAATGTGAAGACAAATAACAGCAATATACTTTAAAATTTAATTAGCTTTTATTGATTTTATGGTGACTAGTTTTTTACATTGGTTTTATTATTTTACTGTATCGTGGTAGGAAAGGAGATACTCAGATACAGTTGCCCATCTGTGACCAGTCCACTGATTGATGATTCCTTTCTCACTTGAAGTGAAGGTAATTTGCTTGAGGAGGGCATCCTTCAGTGCTTCGCTCTCACCATGTACAGTGGACAGATGACTCAGGCCATGCGGTGGTTGGTTTCGGGCGGAGAGTTGTGTGCAGGACTTTTCTGGGGCTCCTAGGAATATGGTCTCCCTCTTGGCTGGGATGCTGAACTGGTGGGCGTCTGCAGGAAGTGGGGTCATGTGTGTCAGGACAGATGCCTACCTGACAGTGAGCACAGAGAAAGCAGAGCCCAGACTAAGAGATGAGCCAGTCATGTTCAAAGCCTTGGACTTTCCCACTTGACAAGCCAATGATTTCTCTTTCTTGTTTTAAAGGCACATTGGATTGGGTTTCTGTTGCTTGCAACCATAGGAGTGTCACTGAAACAGTATCGTCTCTGCTCTTCTGATGTGCAGGCAGTCCCTCCACCAGTGCCCCGCAGTCTTTGATGCTAAGGCCTCTCAGTCCAGCACTACATCGAACAGTATTCATTCAGTGTGAGACCATAGCCTCCTTGCCTTGCCTGGTCCCATGTTCCTAACTACACTGGGTTGGCATCCTCTCTCTGTACTTACTAACTGTGAACAGATTATAAACAGGGCCTCAGTTTCCTTGGGTGTATAATGGGAATAAAAGTCAAAGGGTTGTTAGGAAACAGAAGTGAGGTGATGTAGGTAAGGAAGGCATTACCATGGCTCGACACGAAGACTTGGAGTCCTGATGTGGCATTGTGAGTTAATGGAGCTGGACTGCAAAGTCACTTGGAACCACAAGGACAGTGGTTCAAGCCCATCAGCCACTCCCTAGAAACCCTATGCAGTTTGCTATGGGTCAGAACTGACCCAAGGTACACAACAACAACATGATTACTTACATGTTGTTATTTTATTACTGTTATTATTAATAAGGGATCCTGGTGTGGTGTTGTAGGATAAGTTGAGGACTGCAAGGTTGGTTTGAACCATAAGGCTGGCAGTTCAAATTCACCAGTGGCTCCTTGGAAATCCTACACTGGGCTGCTATGAGTCGAAACCGACTCGATGGCACTTCACAACAACATCATTATTAGTAAGGATTCCCTGGGTGGTGCAAATGGTTAGCAAGTTCAGCTGCTAATCAAAATGCTGGAGGTTCAAGTGTACCTACAGGCACCTCAGAAGCAAGTCCTGGAGATGTACATCAAAAAAACCCTAGCCACTGAACGCTCTGTGGAGCCTAGTTCTGCTCTACAGCTGCGGAACCATGAGTTAGTTGGAATGGTCTCTATTGCAACTGGTTTTATAAAAATAATTGTCTCTGCAACCTTCATTACATACTTATCTTTGTATCTCCCATGATGCCTGATATGTACTGAAGGTTAAACCCATTATAAAATGTGTTCAAGTCCATGAGCTGGTTTTAAGGAATAAAAAGATCAGTATGACGGACCCTGTACCTGCAAGCTGCGTCAAGCTAGTGTGAGCGTCATCTGATTGAAGCCAATCAGGAACAAAGGTTGGATATACCTGAAAGCACCCAGACTAACTAAATTCATTCAACACACATTTACTGAGTGTTCACTATTTGCAGGTAAGTCTGTGTTCTGGCAGAGATGAACTTGTCCATAAAAGTTTAAGAGGAGAGAGGGACAGAGAGAATGAGAGAGGAGAGA
>NW_006408669.1:4632504-4659828 GCF_000296735.1 Chrysochloris asiatica
GATCCTTCCTCTTTGCTCCCAACCTTTGCATTCCAATCACCAGTAATGATCAATACATCTTGATTGCATGTTTGACCAATTTCAGATTGAAGAAGTTAGTAGAATTCTTCTATTTCATCCTCACTTGATTTAGTGGTTGGTGCGTAAATTTTAATAATCATTGTATTAACTGGTCTTCCCTGTAGGTGCATGGATATTATTCTTTCATAGACAGTGTGGTACCTCATGACTGATCTGGATATGTTCTTTGTGACAATGAATGCAACACCATTCCTCTTTGATTTGTCATTCCTGACATAATAAACCATGTGGTCATCAGATTAAAAGTGTCCAATACCAGTCCATTTCAGCTCACTAATGCCTAAAGCTTATGCATTCTATTTCATTTTTGACAACTTCCAGTTTTCCCAGATTCATATTTCTTACAATCCATGTTTCGATTTTCAATGGATGTTTACAGCTGTTTCTCTTTATTTTGAGTTGTGCCCCATCAGCAAATGAAGGTCCCGCAGGCTTTGCTCCATTTGTGTCATCATGGTCAACTCTACTTTGAGGAGGCAGTTCTTCCCCAGTCACATTTTGAGTGCCTTCCAACCTGAGGGGCTCATTTTCCGGCACTATGTCTGACAGTGTTTCTCTGATATTCAAAAGGTCTTTAGTGACTAAATATTCGGAGTTAGTTGGTCACTCCTTCTTCTTATTCTGTCTTCATCTGGAAGTTCATCTGAAACCTATCCACCATGGCCGACCCTGCTGGTATTTAAAATACCGGTGGCATAGCTTCCAGAATCTCAGCAACTCACAAGCCACCATAGTACGACAAACTGACAGACAAGTGGTGGATCCTGCTCAGATAGGGCCTTATTAACCAACCAAGATAACCCTCTTTCTAAACAGGATCATATTGCCAGGCACTGGGTCCAGGATTTCAACACAACTTCATTGATGACATTATATAGTTGCTGTGGCCTAGCAGTTAGATTGTGGAGTCCTGGTGTGGTGCTGTGGGTTAATTCACTGGACTGCAAGATCGGTTTGAACCACTAGGTCGGCGGTTCAAGCTCACGAGCTGCTCCTTGGAGACCCTATACAGGGTCACTATGAATTGGAACCAACTCAACGGCACTTAACAGCAACATTGGGCTGGCAGATGGATGACCCTGAAGACAAGCTCACATAAAGCAAGGGCTTGAGTCCAGTGTCTGCTCTCAGATAGGGAGCTGTTGCTTTTAAATCAAAAGAAAGTGGCATCAATAATAATGATCTTTACATTGCATGGATTTAAAAACGTATTGAGGCAACACAGAGAAAATAAGGATTCTTTTGCCACTGCTACTGGGACTTCCGTGAAAAAAATGTGAATTTCCTCTTGCCTCTGTTCTTTATAAAATACAATCACTTAAGCTAACTTTAAGCCATTTCAGAATTGCAGACATGCAAAATCTTTATGAGAAACATCTGACCTTCTTTCTTTTACTAATTAACAAATAACCCTCCCCTGAATGGCATGTTTCACCCGAAAGCACATTTTTAATCAAGGCATAAATTGTAGCAAACCAAGGTTTCTAAGAGAACCATGAGACACCACCTCAACTGGAAGGATGCGACTGGGTCACAGCAATAACACAGCAGGACCTCGATGAAGGAGGGAGAGTTAATCTGTGGAGGGAAATGAAGACTATGCAATGAAACAACAACTTTAGGCCCTGTCTGCAAATGAAACAAATGGCCACGAGGAGATGCAACAGCAAATGTCTCCCAGAGCAGCTCAAGGTATGATCCGATTGTCATCAAAAGGTGATGGGACTTGATGGCATATGGAGCAATTAAGGGAGAAATAAGATGTCATGAACGCATTTCCATGTTAGCAACTACGTCTGCCACACTGAGACTCAGCAGTGAGAAGTGTCACTGTGGTAGAGAGAATTCACCGTCATCCCATCAGCTCAGGGGAGTAGAAGTCTCAAAGCTCTGCTGGGCTGTGGGGTTGGAGCGTGCTGCTGAAAAGTGTCTTGTGATAAACTCCAGGTGAGTTAACTAACCTCAGTAATGTAGAAATGAAAGACTATCCGAGGAACGCAACTCCCATAGGCGTTTAGGGAGAAAGGTATAATATCTGGCTTTGTTGTTAGATGCTGCTGAGTTGGCTCTGACTCATAGCAACCCTCTATATAACAGAATGAAACACTGCCTGGTCCTGCACCACCTCACATTTGTTGTTACGCTTGAGCTTGTCTGGCGTTAGGGCTGTTTATATTTTGGGGGTATTTCTGTGTTTTATTTTCAACTTTAAAATGTTAGTCTTTGCTGGTGGTGTTTGTAGTTGAGTTGGCTTCAAAGCATGGTGATGGAAGCTGAGTCCAAAAGGAAGAAACTTTGCTAGATGTTGCAACATCTTCTATTTTGATAGTTTCAGTGAATGCAGGTAGTTGCAACTGTCTTCTAAGATTCAAAGAAAACTTCTTAGATATTATCAAACATTTTGAAACAGTGATTTGCTGGGCCTTGGGGTTATGACCGTATTCTCATAGGACACCACAGGATGACATAGTCCATAGAAAGACAATGTTCTACACCCTACTATGATGAGTAGCATCTGGGACCTTAAAAGCTCATGAGCAGCCATCTGAGGTGCAACTATTGGTCTCTCCATGTTAGAAGAAAGAAATGTGATGAAAACTGAAGATACTTGGAACCAATTAGTATAACCGACCAATGGAGCAAGTAAGCCTCAGTTACCTTGACCTGGAAGCCAGAACTAGGTGATGCCCAGTTACCACTACCAACTGTTCTAAAAGGGATCACATTAGAAGGTCCTGGATAGAGTGGAACAAAATAGGGAACACATTCCAAATATTAAAAAGAGAGGAAAAAAAAAAAAAAAAAAAGACTGGGTTAGAAAGAGACTGGAGGAACCCAAGACTATGGTCCTCGGCTCCCCTTCAGTTCTAGGATGGAACTCACCCCCATGGACCAATTTTTAGCCAAGCACTAGACAGGTATACAGGGAGACAGCAACACTAGTAAGGTATGCTCACCACAGAATGGTGAAACATGCAAAATCAAAAGGGTGACATTTACCTAAGGACAGAGTTGAGAAGGGATGGGAAGGAGGGTGGGATGCAAATCTGAACCACAATGATGAAGTGGGATAACTGTTATTGCATGGATGGGATTGCAATCATTGAGATGAAGCAAAGGGCATGATTTTCGGAACATAAAAGTAAAGATCTGCTTTGTAAACCTGAATTCACACTGAAAAGTTTCAAAGAAAGAAAGAAAAAAAAAAGCCCATGAATTGATTTCATCACAGGAGTGTATTAAAACGTTCCAAAAATCTATTTCATAAATATTTTAACTGTGACTTAAATTTAAGGATCCCACTCAGACATATGCATCAGAAAGAAAGGAACAAAATCAGCAACCAAACTTGCCTTTAATAAAGAATCTTTGAGTCTTAGAATGCCTATTTTATACTTCTTGTGTGCCTTTTCCCCTGTTTTTTGAAAACAGTTACTTTTGCCTAGTTTTTTACTCCTGAGGTTTTGCTACTTTTGTCCAGGTTGGGTAAGCTGCAAAAACAACTTACTGGTTTGAAACTTTTTGTCTGGCTCTGGGCTGCAGCCTGCTCTGTGAGTGTTCTATTTTACTTACCTTGCAGGGATTGGTCAATATACTATAGACTATGCAAATGAAGTGATAATAGTCCCCTGAGGGGATTGGCCAGTTTGTGGGCCTGAAGGGAGGGCTGTGCCTTGAAATTAACAAGGAGTTTTCTTGTACATGTCAGAAGCCCTTGTGGCTCTGTAGGTTAAGTGCCAGACTGCTAACTACACACAGCTGCTCCACAGGAGAAAGATGAGACTTTTTGCTTCTGTGAGAATTACAGCCTTAAAACCCCTACACAGGGTTTTTATGAGTCAGAATTGACTTGATAGCAGTAGATTTTTAATATATGTAGCCAACTCTGGTAGCGTAGTGGTTACGATTCGGGCTGCGAACCTTAAGGTCAGCGGTTTGAAACTACCAGCAGCGCCGCGGGAGAAAGATGAGGCTTTCTACTCCCCTAAGGATTTACACCCTCGGAAACCCTGTACAGGGTCGCTATGGGTTGGAACTGACTCGACGGCACTTAACAAGCCAACTCTGGAGAAGGAAGTAGGAATACAAGGAGAGTGACAGACCTGCCAAGGACCGTATGGCAGAGTTGATGATGATGACCCAAACCTGCTGCTAGGAATGCAGCTAAGGGAGTGGAATAAAGGTGCTATTGGCTATGATCTGGGTTGTCTAGCAGTGAAGAAGCCAACAGTCGAGGTCTGTGCAGCTAAGAGAGGGTGTGTAAGGCTGAGAACCTTGTCCTGAAGGAGGCATGCATGACTGACAGGGTACGCATGGCCTAGAGGAACTGAGAAAGAAAGGAGGTATGTGCTCTCTATTTCCGGGGTGGGACTTAACCCACTTAACTGTGAGCACAGTGAGTGAGTTCTGTGTGGCCATTACAGGGAAGTGGAGAGTCTCCAACACATCTATGAGTATGTTGTACTGTGGTGACGTGTGTTGTTGTGATGCTAGAAGTCATGTCCTTGGTGTTTCAAAGCCCACTTGAGTCACCCATGGCAGACAGATTTCAACAGAGCTTCAGGCTAGGGAGAAGGAATGGGTAGTCTACTTATGAGGGGTTAGCCCCTAAAAGCCTTATGCATAGCAATGACACTTTATGTGTATAGTACGAAGTTAGCTCCTCACCTTAAGACACTCAAAATATGACTGGGGAAGACCTGCCTCCTCAAAATAGAGTCAACCTTAATGATGTGAATGTAGCAAAACTTTTGAGAAGTTCATTTGCTGATGGGTCATGATTCAAAATGAGAAGAAACAGCTGCAAATATGCATTAATAATCAGAACATGAAATGACAAAGTATAAATCTAGGAAAATGGGAAAATGTCAAAAAATGATATGGAATGCATATGATTAATATCCTGGGCATTAATGAGTTTAAATCGTTAGATAATGACCACTTTGAATCACACAATCATATGACTTACCAGTTGAAGAGGAATGACATCACATTCCTTGTCAAAAAGAACATCTCAAGATCTATCTTGAAACATAGTCCTGTCTGTGATAGAATACAGTCTATATGTTCATAAGTAACACCAGTAATACAACTATTATTCAAATTTATGTACCAACCACCACAGCCATTGATGAAAAATTTGAAGACTTCTACCAACTTCTGCAGTCTAAAATTGATCAATCATACTATCAAAATACATTGATAGTTGCTGCTGATGGGAATGGGAAAGTTGGAAACAAAGGAATAATCAATATTGGGGAAAATAAGAGCTTAGTGATAGCCATGATGCTGGAGATCACGTAATAGAATTTTATAAGGTCATTGACTTCTTTTTTCCACAACATAAAAGGTGACTATACACATGAACTTCACCAGATGGAATACACAGAAATCAAATTGACTACATCTGTGGGAAGAGACAGTGGAAAAGCTCCATATCATCAGACAAAACAAGTCCAGGGGCAGACTGTGGAACAGACTATTGATTGCTCATCTGTAAGTTCAGGATGAAGCTGAAAAGATTAAAACAAGTCCATGAGAGCCAACCTTGTTTGCTGCAAGTCAAGACTGCTTGAAATACTTACTGATGAAGATCGATATGGATTACAACTCAATGTAAAGAAATCACAAACACTGACAAATGGATCAATAACATCATGATAAACAGAAAAGATTAAAGTTGTCAATGATTTCACTTTACTTGGATCCACTATCAGTGCTATTGACAACAGTCAAGAAATCAAAAGATGTATTGCATTGGGCAAATCTGCTGCTAAATACCTCTATAAAATGCTAATGAACAAAGATCTTATTTGCCTTATATGCATGTGAAAGCTGGACCATGAATAATGAATGATGAAGATTGGAGAATTGATGGCGTTTGAATTATGGTATTGGCAAAGAATATGGACTAGATCATGGACTCCCAGAAGAACAAACAAATCTTTCTTGGAAGAAGGACAGCCAGAATGCTCCTTAGAAGGGAAGATGGTGAGACTTCTCCTGTATTTCAGATATCCCATCAGGAGAGACCAGTCCCTGGGAAAGGATATTAGGCTTGGTAGAGAGGGTCAGTGAAAAAAGAAACTCCACAATGAGATTCATTGACACAGTGGCTGCGACAATGGGCTCAAATATAGCAAGGGTTGTGAGGATGGTGCCTTGAGCCGCTTTGAGTCAGAGCATATTCAATGATACCTAACAACAACAACATGGTATGGAAGTTCTGTTTGGTCATTGAAGAGAAGCCAAGGGTCCCGTGGGAGGGACGCTAGTCCCAGAATTGGTAAAGGGAGTTGGAGAGTAATGGTGTGTTTGACCGTCACCTCGTAGAAATCTGCTTTGGGGTGATTCTGGTTCTTAATCCTAAGTAATCTAACCAAGTTCGGATGCTATTATTGTTACTACTATTATGAGTCCTAGATTGTACCTGTTAATAAAATGTTAAATCATTACAGAAACATATAACCCCAAATATAAGCGTGTCTTATGATCCCATTTCCCATGGACAATGGCTGTTTATAGTTTAGTGTATACTCTTCCATTTAAAAAGAAAAGTACAAATTAATACATTATTAGTTTAAAAAAAAATGAGGCTATTCCTACAACATTGCTCATTGTTGGTGGATATTTCTATTTATGGCTATTCAGTGTATTTGAAGCCCCTCATTGCATTTTGACAATTTTCCACATGCTGATATACTCTTCTTGCTTAATAATCTGTCCTGGAGCCTTTCCTATATTGAGACCTGTAGATGCACAGCTGACTTTAATGACTGTGGCTGCCTGGCATTCTATTATATGGGGGATCTTAGTTTTTCACCCATTTTTCACTGATGCTGTGAAATAGAAAATATAAATTTGGAAATGCTCATTCAGTGGTCCTCTATCTACACACACACACACACACACACACACACACGTAAACATACATCCAAAAAAGTTGGAGTTTATAGTATTTCTTTGTAGGGTTTAAAAATAGAGAAATACACTTGGCTGTATGTGCATGTCTTAGCGTGTGCATGTAGACATGCATGCAAGATCTTGTTATCTGCGTGTTCAATGACAATAGAATCTCTTTGTATTTGGATTAATTATATATGATTATATATCTCACATAGGTTGTGGTACTGGTGAAAATGGCACAGCCAGTGTTCTTCCTACAAAGCCTTGAGAAATGAGAGAGAGACTGTAGATCGTTGGCTGCAGGCATTAGATGTGCAAAGAATAATGGAAGACCCCTGCTTGGATAAGAGAAAGAGACTGGCTCCAAACTCTAGTACTGAAGACCATAGCATAGGAGCAAGTGAAGTGAGTAAATGATGTTTTGACTAAGGCAACATCTGGGGAATTTAGGGGTTAGGAAGAAGAACGCTAGCCCAGAAAGTACTGTTATTCCAAAGTACATTGAAAGGAAAGTGGTGGTGGTGGTTATGTGCCGTGGAGTCAGTTCCGACCCATAGTAACCCTGTACAGGGTTTCCGAGGCTGTAAATCTATATGGGAGCAGAACGCCTCATGTTTCTCCTGAGAAACAGCTGGTAGTTTCGAACTGCTGACCTTGAGGTTTGCAGCCCGATTCGTAACCACTACACTAGCAGAGCTCCTTGAAAAGAAAGTAGAACAGAGTTAAAAAGGAAAAATAAAAATGGGAAATCAAAAGAATCGGTGTGGACACTGTCTTGCCTCTGATTTTTGTAATAAAATTAGCAAGCACATAGCACTCTCATTGTGAATTTCCAGTCTTTTGCTGATGACAAGACATTGCTAATTGATCACAGCATCATTTCCCTTGAACCTAGAGGTGGTTTCACCAGTCTCTCCACATTGTTTCAGGCCTGTTCATCTTAGTCAGATCTGAGTGGCAAAATGAAATCTGTTTGCAGCTGTAGTTCTGTAAGATCCTACTCTATGTGAGGGGCTCAGTGTCTACATGGTGGGCTTCACAATGTTCTTGCTAGACTCTCTTGTTGTTTCCAGTATTTTCTCCTCCTGGGGTGTGGGACAGCATGCGATACTGAAATAAGCAAGGGCTTTGGAGTTCTGGATGATGGAAGTGAGACCATTTATTAGTATGAAGGTCTTGGATAAATTACTTAATCTGTCTTGGACTTAATTGTCTTGTTAAAAAGGAAAAGAATAACAATTCCCAAATGACCACAAGAAACATCACAAAGGAATTAGTGCCATATTTGAAATGACACTCTGGTGCACAAATTTCAGTGCTTGCTAGCTAACTGAAAGAAAGTCTCAGAGACACTTAGAGACTCCATGTGGTAGAAGGGCAGGTTTCTAACATCGGTGGGCCAATCACAATATTCCACTCCTTGCGTACTGTGATTGGTCCAGGAATGAGCATTCCACACACACTGGTCCAATCAGAGTCTTTCTCTGCATTTTCTTGAATTGGAGCTGGGGTTAAAAAAGCCCATGTACTCTCTGGCCAAAGAAGCGGGATGCGAGTCTGACAGGTGCCATTACCATGTCCTCTAGCGTGTCACAGGTAGGCCCGTGGGAGGAGACGAAATAACTGTGCAGAGAAAGGCAGAGACTGGAATGAGGAGGGATGCTGAGAGACTTCCAGCTCTGGTCTTAGCCTTTCCTGGTCCACTCCCACGCCTGCTCACCCCACGGCTTGGGCATGTCATTTGTCACTGAGAACATGCTGACTAACAGAATGGCTAGGTAGTAAGACTTTGAGTTTTAAAATGAAGACTGGCTGTTTAGTGTAATTGCTGAGGCCGGACTGAGCCAAGAGTTAGTTAGATCTTGCATGTATGCTGAGGCCGGACTGAGCCAAGGGTTAGTTAGATCTTGCATGTATGCTGAGGCCAGACTGAGCCAAAGGTTAGTTAGATCTTGGATATACTGCCCTTTGCTGCTTCTGCCGGTTCTCAAAGGCCTCATGTGCCACTGCCCACGGCAGCATGGAAAGGTAGGTGGGTGGACTGTCTCAGGGAGGAGGACCCAGAGTGGGGAGGAAGATGCATCCGAGACTCCATCTCTTCCTCTTAGAACTACACAGCATTTTATTGGGAATTTTTATGTTATAAGTAGCAAAATCAATTCACCACAAGCAGCAGAATTATTGTCAAGATACACGCAGATAGAAGCTGGGTTTCTGAAGCTTTTAGGAAATTAAGGTAGCTATTAATATTAGTGCTCTGGTAGCGTAGTGGTTACGAAGCGGGCTGCGAACCGCAGGGTCAGCAGTTCGAAACTACCAGCTGCTCTGTGGGAGAAAGATGAGGTTTTCTGCTCCCGTAAGGATTTACAGCCTCGGAAATCCTGTTCAGGGTCACTATGAGTGGGAACCAATACGACGGCATTAACAACAACAACAATATTAATATTAGTGAGAATACTACTGTTGTTGTTGTGTGCCGTTGAGTGTATTCCTACTCACAGCGACCTTATAAGGCAGAGGAACGCTACCTCATAGGTTTCCAAAACTGTAAATCTATACAGAAGCACACTGCCATATTGTTCTCCCACCGAGCAGCCAGTGGGTTTGAACTGCCAACCTTTGGGTCAGCAGCCGAGCTCTTAAAATCACCCACTATTATTGTAGATTCATCTATTTATTTCTTCAAATCTATTAGCGTTTGCTTTATATATTTTGGAGCTCATTCATTGGGAGCATAGATATTTATTATGGTTATGTCATCTTGTTCAATCATCCTTTTAATCATGATGTAATGTCCATCTTTATCTATTATGCTGGTTTTTGCCTTAAAGTTTATTTTATCAGAGATTAGTACTGCCACTCCTGTTCATTTTTTATTGCAATTAGCTTGGTATATTGTTTTCCATCCTTTGACTTTTAATCTATTTTTGTCTCTGTGAGTGAGATGTGTCTCTTAAAGACAGCATATTGAAGGATGTTGTTTTCTTATCCATTCTGCCACTCCCTGTCTCTTAACAGGTGCATTTAATCCATTTACATTCAGTGTAATTATCGATAGGTATGGATTAATTGCTGCCATTTTTTTTTTTGTGTGTGTGTGGTGTTGCTGCTTTCTTTGTTCTGTGTGTCTTCCTTTGTTGAGGTCATGCTTTTTGTGTTCTTTCTTGTGAGTTTCCTCATAGTTTTAATGTTTCCATGTTCTTCTTGGATTTTCCAGCCAAGCTTTTAAACACTGGGCATGTAGAGAGTACATCCTGGGAAACCCTATGAGACAGTTCTTCTCTGTCCTGTAGAGTTACTATGAGTTGGAATCTGTTCCATGGCACACAATAACACTAACAGTTGCAATGCAGCCTGGGAAGTACTGTTTTAGGTCTTCTACAGTCTTCCTTATTCATTGTCTTACCTTCACATGAATATGAGGTTATTGAAAATACCATGGCTTGAGTCAGGCACAACTTAATCCTCAAACTGACATCTTTGCTCTTGAACACTTTACAGATGTCTTGTGCAGCAGATTTGCCTAATGTAGTATGATGTTTGAATTCTTGACTGCTGCTTCCATGAATGTTGATGGTTGATCTGAGCAAAATGAAGTCTTTGACAACTTCAATCTTTTCTTCATTTATTATAATGTAGTTTACTGGTCCATTGGTGAGGATTTTTTTTCTTTAAGCTTTTATTGTGAATTGAGTGAAGGTTTACAGGGCAGACCATCAGTTTTACATTCAACAAATCATTGCAATGATTACAATCCCTATTTAAATGCCCAGAGAGCATATTCTGCAAGCCAGCCTCTTGCCTGTAGGCACACTGCCTTTCTCAGCCCTCTGCTGCTCTGTCTCTGTGTGCTCATCTCTGCCACCATCTTTGTTGTCGCTGCTTTTCTGTTTCGGATTCCTGGATCCTCTCATGCTCTTCTCTATGAGCATCCGCCTTGTTCTTCCATTCCCCTCCCTTTTATTGTGTATTGCCCCCACTCCCCCTAGAACCCAAACTATCCTGTGTCTATTCCCTACCATGTGTTCCACCTTCCCCTCACTACTCTCTCCCCACACCCCACATCCTGGTAACCAGCAAATAATTTTTCCCCACCTTTTTAGTACAGGTTTGTTTTCTTAGTCTTTTACAATAGTGGTCCTACGCCGTATTTCTCCTTTTGTGGCTGACTAATTTCACTCAACATAATGTCCTCAAGGTTCATCCATGTTATGCGGTGGCTTACAACTTCCTTGTTGTTCTTCTAGGTAGCATAATATTCCATTGTGTGTATGTACCACAGTTTGTTTATCCATTCTTCAGTTGATGGGCACTTTGGCTGCCTCCATCTTTTTACTATTGTAAATAGTGCTTCTATGAACATTGGTGTGTGTGCATATATCTACTCGTGTTATGGCTCATATTTCTTATGGGTAAATACCGAGTAGAGGAATTGCTGGATCATAAGGTTATTTCTATTTCCAACCTTCTGAGGAAGTGCCATATTGATTACAAGAGTGGTTGGGCCATTTTGCAATCCCACCAGCAATGCAGGAGTGTCCCAGTCTCTCCACATCCTGTGCTGTTTGTTTGTTGTTGTTGTTTTTCTGTACTGTTTATTTTTGATGGTACTGCTGATTTCCTTGTTCTGTATGCTTTCCCATGCTGACTTTAGTTTTGTGTATGTGCTATTTCTTGTCAATTTCTTCACAATTTTAACTTTGCCATAATCTTCTTGGACTTTTCCTTTTCTTGATTTGATGTGGAGATGCATTAATTTTCTTTGAGTTGTTGTTAAGTGCCACCAAGTCAGTTCCAACTCATAGCTACCCTGTATACGGTGTCTGAGGAGTGGCTGGTGAGTTTTTTCCACCAACTTTGTGGTTTGAACCAACCTTGCAGTCCAGCGTATTAACCCACAGTGCCACACCAGGATTCTTTAAGATTACCCTGTATTTTATTAAGTTCTTCCTCTTTTTATGACAGTCTCTTTTATTCTGAAACCTAACTGGTCTCCTTAGCACCTGGATCTATGTTAACAACACTTTTTCCTTCTTTCACTTTGTAGTTGTCCTGATCATAGACTGACCTCCAGACCCCCTAATTTAATTCTTGTAGTTTTGTTCTGCTCTGTACTCTTTCAGTTCTGGTCTGAGTTCTGGGTGGTGTTGTCACGTATATCAATCTCTGGTTGTTGTCCGCTCTTCCTGGTTCTCAGTCCTAAGAACTCCCTTTAGTATGTTTTTCAGCACTGGCTTGGCCTTCACAAAACCTCTTAATTTCTGTTTATTCTGAAATGTTCTGATTTTGCCACCATATATGATTGACACCTTTGCTGAGTATATGTGTATATGATTTTTGTTTGTTTTTTTATCTCCAGGGTTTTGTATAGGTTTCTCCACTGTCTCTTGTCTGCCTGGTTTCTGCTGAGAAATCAGAGCTTTCTCTTACTGGCTTTCCTTTGTATGTAAATACTTCTTATTTTCCCTAGCTACTTTCAGGATTCTTTCCTTGTCTTTGATTTTGGAGAGTATCATTATGATATGTCTTGGTGATTTTCTTTTGGGGTCTGTGCTGCCCAGAGTTCGTTCTGCTTTTGAATGCTTATCTTTTCACCCTTCAAGACATTAGGGAAATTTTCTTCCAGCAGCTCTTTGGCTTTTTCGTATGTGGTTTTCTTTGTCTCTTCTTGTTCTGGAATTCCAATCACCTGTAGGTTATTTCATGTTTATCTTCTCGTCTCTCAAGATGTTAGGGAAGTTCTCTTCCAGCATCTCTTTTACTATCTCTTCAGTAGTTTTTTTTTTTTTTTTTTGGTCCCTTCCTATTCTGGAATTCTAATCAGCTTTAAGTAATTCTTCTTCATGTTGTCCCACATGAATCTTAGGCTTTATTCAGATTTTTCTTTCTGTTTTCTTCTTGTTCTTTTATCTTAGTAGTATTGAGAGATTTATCTTCAAGTTCACTGATTCTGGCTTCCATCCTTTGCCCTTTCAGTGTATTGCCCATTTCTGATATTTTAGCATTGATTGTCTGGGCCTCATTTTTCAGGTTTTTTTTATTGTCTATAGTATTGTCTATATTTTGTTTGATTATTCCTATAATGCTTTTCTGACTTCTTCCATATTTTTCTTGATCTTTCTGTGGAACTTTTGGATGCACCTCAATATCATTCTCCTGAATTCCTTTTTCAGGTAATTCCAAATCCTGATCTCCCTCAAATGACATTCTTAGCTCTTCTTTTTGGTTGTTTGATTGAGCTACTTTTTCTTGTAGCTCAAGACAAAAAATTTGAGCAGAAATTGTTGGCTGCTTTGTAGGCATGTATTGTTGTATTTGTATTGATTAGATGAATGTATGATGCTATATTCTTAAGCACCCTCCAGTTGCCTCCTGGTAGGTGTAATCAGGAGATGGGTATCTCTGTTCACTGCTATTACAATTCAGTTCAGAGTGTTTTTAGCAGGCATTGGTTGGTATACAGCAGCTGGTATTGGCTCTTTTTCAGGTTGCAATGGTATGTCTGTGGACTGTATGTCCCGCAGTTGCTGTCTCTTGTTAGGGGAGGCATGAAGAGATTCAAGGAGGGCCAAAAATTAAGAGTAAAACCCAAAGTCGAAGATTATAAAAATGATGACCAGGGGGCAGGCTTGCAGGATATACCATTTGGTTGGTTGATGATACAAGGAGGGGATTGTAACCATGGCAATGAAATGATATACGATAGGATGAATGTAAAACTAATATTCTCCCATGTAAACTTTCACATAATTCACAATAAAACATTAAAAAAACCAACCACACACACAGCAACAAAAAGGCCATTAAAAGAGGGTCTATAAGGATATTCAGTAAAGTGTTAACAATGATTCTCCCTGAGTGGAGCTATTAAAGGTATTAATTAAAAAAAAAAAAAATCCAGGGGGAAAAATATGTAAAGCTGTAAAATCCCCAAGAAAACAAAGAGAAAGAAAAAAAAGAAGAAAAGAAAATCAAGGGAACATATGAGTAATTCTTTAGCACCACCTAATGAACTCTTGTCTTCAAAGCCAACTGAGAAATTCCACGATGTTCCTGCTGTGTCAATGTGATCTGACTCACACCTTCCTTTTCTTTATTCTCCCTTCAAGTCTGTTTAACTGTGTCTCCTAGTGGGAACCAGCCCAGGGCTGGCCAGATCTGCTTTGGAAAAGACTCCTGAAATAGTTTCTTCCTTCTGTCTCCTCTGGTGTCTGATGTAGGTCCTTCCCCTGTGCAGTGCAGAACAGTGCCAATCCTTCATCATATTGCAGAACGTTGTGCATGGGACATAGGACTTTCTCTGGGAGTGTCTACTTAATGCAAGTCTCCCCGCTGGTTACTAATGTGGAGATGAGTATATAGCGCAAAAGAAAAGATGTGATAAGGAAAAAAACAAATACTTGACCCTCTGTTTCTGCAGATCACTGCCAGTGCTCTCTTATCTCTCTGTCCTCTCAGTCCTGATCAAAATGGCTATGGCGGAACACGCTGGTTGCCCTGAATAAGAAGCCACCTCTTTTCTTGCTTCTGTCCCAAATCGTACTCCCGGTAAGCACTCAAACCACTTATTTATCACTTTATCTGAAGTTCAGAGTTCCTGGAATCTGTTTCACCTGGTTTTCCATGCTTCCACTGACAAGGTTCCGCCTAATCTGTCAACAAGCCTTGCCCTCCTATTACAGATTCTTCTTCATGTAACCCATTTTCTCAGATTATTTGCTCAGCATACAGATTGAGTAAGTATGGTTAAAGAGTATAACTCTGGTGCTCACCTTTCCTAATTTTAAACCATTCAGTGTTCCCTGGTTCTGTTCAAATAATTGCCTCTTGGTCTATGTACAGGTTCCTCATGAGCATAATAAAGTGTCCAGAATACTCATTCTCTGAAATGCTGTCCAAAGCTTGTTATGATCCACACAATCAAATGCTTTTGCATAGTCAATAAAGCAAAAGTAAACATCTTTGTGGTATTGTCTTCACTCAGCCAACATCCATCTGATGTCAACAATGATATCTCTCATTCCACATTCTCATCCTCTTCTGACTTGAAGCTCTGGCAGTTCCCTGTTAATGTATGGTTGCTGTCATTTTTAATTATTTGTAGCAAAATTTACTCACATGTGATAATAATGATGTTGTATGATGATTTCTGTTTTCTTTTGGGTCGGTCACATCTCTTTGGAGGGAGCATAAATATGGATCTCTTCCAAGCTGTTGGCTAGGTAACTATCTTAGAAATTTCTTGGCAGAGATGAGTGATTGCTTCCAGTGCCACATCAGTTTGCTGAAAAATTTCCATTTGTATTCCATCAATTCATGAAGCCTTGTTCTATGCCAATGCCTTCAATGTACCTTGGAGTTCTTCCTTCAGTACTACTGGCTCTTGATCACATACTACATCTTGAAATGGTTGAACATTGATCATTTATTTTTGGTACAGTGACTGTGTATTTCTTCCATCTTCTTTTGATGTTTTCTGCACCATTCAGTATTTTGCCCATAGAATCTTTCAATATTGCAGGTCAAGGCTTGATTTCCCTCCCCCCAGTTCTTTCAGCATGAGAAATGCTAAGCATAGTCATCCCTTTTGTTTTCTAACTCCCAGTCTTCACATATCATTATAATATTTAACTTTTCCTTCTTGAGCTGACCTTTGAAATTTTCTGCTCAGCTGTTTTACCTCTGCATTTCTTCCAATTGCTTTAGCACCTCTATGCTGAAAATCAAGTTTCAGAGTCCCGTGTGACATCTGTTTTGGTCTTTCCCTTCTTTATCATCTTCTTAATGACCTTTTGTATTCTTCTTCTATGATGTTCTTGAAGTCATCCCACAACTATCTGGTCTTCGATCTTTTAGTGTCTAAAGCATCAAATCTGTTCAATTCTGGTGGGATGTGTTCAAGTTCATATTTTGGTGTCTGGATCTTGTTTTAATTTTCTTCAGCTTTAGCTTAAACTTGCATATGAGCATTTGATGGCATATTCCAGTGTTTCCCTGGCTTTGTTTTGGTCAATGTAATGGAGCTTTTCCACTGTCTGTTTCCCCAGATGTATTCAATTTGATTTCTGTGTATCCTGCCTGGTGAGGTGTTTATATATGTATATATATACACATATATATATAGTATAGATTGTCATCTTTCATGTTGTTTAAAAATGGTATTTGCAGTGAAGAAGTCATTGGTCTTGCAAAAATTCTAACATGCAATCTTCTGCATCATTTCTATCACGGAGGCCATATTTTCCAATGCCTGGTCCTTGCTCTTTGTTTCCAACCTTTGCATTCCAACCACCAGTAATTATCAGTACAACCTGATTGCATGTTTGATAAATTTCCAACTGAAGAAGTTGGTAGGATTCCTCAATTTCATCATCACTTGCTTTAGTAGTTGGGGCATGAATATGAATAATAGTTGTATTAACTGATCTTCCTTGTAGATGTATGGCTATTACCCTATCACAGACAGTGTTGTATTTCAAGATATATCTTGAAAATTCTTTTTGATAATAATTGAATCACCAAGTGAATCAGAACAGTTTAAATCACATTTTCACTGTGTAATGTGGAGCTAGTTGCTTTGTCTCTGAGCCTTACTAGTCTCATCTGTAAAGTGGGGCCAATAATGACTTCCAGTGTCATGGAGGTGCCCAGGAGTGACTCTCAAATCTGCAGATGGCCCCCACAAGTACCGGTTGCTGTTGAGCCCATTCCAATGTGTAGTGTCCCCATGTGTGTCAAAGTAGAACGGTGCTCCATGGGGTTTTCACTGACTGCTTTTTCAAAAGTACAACAGCAGGACTTTCTTCTGATGCTCCTCTAGGTAGACTCAAACTGCCAGTGTTTCGTTAGCAATTGATGCGCTAATTCTTTGTGCCACCCAGGGACTCCAGAGGTACCCCCATAGGGGCAAGACAGATGCATATGATGAATGGGAGGGTCCATGTCCCAGTCAAAGGAGCAGCCATAGCTAGGTTCCTACAGAATGTGGAGACAATGGTTTTTTTATGGTAGTTTCTTCAGTTATTTCTAGAGATGCTGAAAATCCAGATTTCTAAACTTAGGATCTGTTCAAACAAAACTACTTTGTGAGCCAACTGAAAGATGTGTATGTGCCAGACTGGACAAGAGAGTTCATGACGTTTTTTTTTTTTTTTTTTTTTTTTTTTTTAAAAAATTTCAATCACTTCCCTCCTTTTGCTACAAAATGTCTACCTTACATTTCCAACCCTCACAGTCAGTCCTGATAGTAATTATTCACAATTGTACCACATGAGTGCAATCCCCATCTCCTTTCATCAGCCTCACCTAGACAGATGGGATAATACTCATTAGAGATTCTACCTTCTTCCGTGCCTTCTGGATCTAGGCTCCCTCTTGAAAGCTTGTAAGCCAATCACTTCTTGCCTTTGTAGCCCCCACATTTTGGGTAGCCAAAGTCCAAGTTGCCCATCACTGTCTACTCTTTGTATGGAGGGGGTGGGAATGATATTCGCTGTAAAGATTTGTTCCCTCTTTTGAGCTACTTCATGCATAGGTATAGGTTAAGTTCATCAAATTGTATCAGATTACTCTTTTTTTCCTCTTCTTTCTTCTTCTAGTTGAGGTCTGATCATCCAGCCATTGAAGCCAGGTCAAGTGGGCATTATCTGCAAGTGTGGGTGTTCTTGTGCATATGCCCTCATTTCTTATCAGCTGGATGCTTCACATCCCACTCTAGTCCTCTGTAACTATGTCACTGACTCTGGATCCAGGAGTCCCCAGGTTTTGCCACACTGCTGGCCAACCAGGTCTGCACCCAGGTTCACCGGAGTCTGTTGAATGTGGCAGGGCTTAGCTTGCAGCTTCATTGCTGTTTTTCCTTCACTTCCCCTTATCGGTGACCAACATGGTCACCAATCAGAGTGCATGTCTGCCCTTGGGTCTTAGTCTTGGAAGGGGGTTTGCCCTGAGGGAACCCAACTACTTGCCTTGATGTCTCCTGGGCATTTTATGACTTTTGATAAAGGCAGAAGGTGATGGTTATGTGCCATGGAGTTGGTTCAGACTTATAGTGATCTTGTTTAGGGGTTCTGAGACTTTAAATCATACGGGAGCAGAAAGCCTCATCTTTCTCCTGTGGAATGGCTGGTAGCTTTGAACTGCTGATCTTGAGATTTATCTGCCCAACTTGTAACCATTACACTACTTTGTGGTTTTTAGGTGCTGTTGAGTCTATTCTGACCCCTAGCTACGAGAACTCCTTAATAAAGGCAGATAGGTGGTGTTGATAGGACCTGAGAGCGACTATAGAGCTCACTCTTTTTCCATCCTCGCTGAGCTTTTTCTACTTAAAGGGAACCCCCAAGCTAAAGCCTAAGCAACAAAAGGAAAAAGAAATACATTCAACGTCATCAATGAAAAATTGTTGTGCTTTAAAGAATACCACCAAGAAAGTAAAGCAACAAACCACAGTATAGGAGAGAACACTTGGAAATAATGCATTTGATTGTTGGTGTTGTTGTTAGCTGCCATCGAGTTGGTACCGACTCATAGCAACCGTATGCACCGCAGAACAAAACACTGCCCAATCCTGTGCCAACCTCACTACTGTTGCCACGCTTGAGACCATCGATGCTGGCACTTTGCATTTGATATCAATGCATTTGATAGGGGATGAATATCTAGAACACATAAACAAATATAACATGACAAATAATCCAATAAAAATGGGTAAAAGATTTAGATAGATATTTCCTTAAAAAATGATGCACAAATTCACTAATAAGCACATGAGAATCAAACAAATCAAAACCATAGTACAATATCACCACACAGTCACTAGGATGGCTATAATAAAAAGATGAACAAGAGCAAGTGTTGGTGAAGATGTGGAGGAATCAGAACCCTCATACATTGCTGGTGGCAAAGTCAACGGGTACAACCACTTTGGAAAATTGTCTGTCAGTGCCTTAGAAAATGAAGCAAAGCGTTCTGATTGTAGTTGTTGGTAAGGGCCATCGAGTCAGCTCTACCACATAGCGACCCTATGTAGGGTTTTCAAGGAGTGACTGGTGAGTTTGAACTGATGATCTTGTGGGGAGCAGTGCAGCCCTTCTCTTTCTGTACCACACCAGGACTCCAGAGTTGCGATAGGATTTAGCAAGTCCACTCCCGAGTATACATTCAAGAGACTTGAAAATATATGTGCCCATAAAAAAATATACACAAATTTCATAAAAAGCATCATTCATTCTTAATAGCCAAAATATAAAAAGAACCCAAATGCCCAAACTGATGAATGGAGAAACAAAATGTGATATACCCATACATTGGAATATTATTCAGCTACAAAATGGAATGAAGTTTTGAGACAAGCTGCAGTGTGGATGAACTTCTAAAACATAATGCTAAGTGAAAGGAGCCAACACAAAAGGCCACATCTATGAATCATTCTGTTTAATGTGAAATGTTCCAAACAGGCAAATTCATAGAGATAGAAAGTAGATTAGTGCTCACCAGGGGCTGTTTGGTGGTTAGGAGCACATGCAGACAAGCACAGTTACTGATAACTCCCTTATCCGCCTCTGAGCTATGGCCTGGAGATGTTCTTAAACCAAAGGAAACCATTGCTAACTAGACTGAGTGTCACCTGGAACCACTTAGCTTCTCATATCACTTCAGTCCTGGGTGCTGATGACTCCACTTGCTTTGATGAATGCCCTCTGGAAGGATTTTACTTCTGTTGAATGTTGACAAATTGTGGGAGGGACTGAGGCCACACAACCTGTTTTCTCTTGGGTTTCAGAGAGGTTTGAACCTAAATCTCGAGATGAAAAATGACTTCTTTAACCCATAACACCAGGAGCCTTCCCTTAATCTAATTCCTAGAGTTAAAAATAAAATAAAGGCAGGCTGACGTGAGATGGCCACACAGCCCTCCCTGGCCTCCCACCATTAATCACAGCGCTGGCAAACAGATCAGCAGCTTCTCCAGGGGGTGCCGAAAAGCAGAGCTTGGCTCAGCTGTGGCTTGCCAATAAACCAGGTGATCAATGAAGCAATGGCAATCAAGCATCCATTTGAAAGCTTGAAAGGAATGGGACATTTACAATGGTGACATGGGATGTTGGGTATCAAAGGATTAGCCCCTGTAGCCATTAAAAGCAAGATTTGGGGATTTTTCACCAACTCTTTAGTTCTTTTCCCTACCTCCACTGTTAAGGGATAAAATTTGAAATATAGCCTTATTGTTAAAGCTCCCATACTAAATGTTATGTATTCTGTTTTCATCAGGAGAAATGATAAAGCTAGAAACTTCCTTATTCAAGCAAAGGATAAAAGAATATTTAGCAGCATTTATTGTGCAGTTGTTATGTTTCAGCCACTGTTTTAAATGATTTACATATATTCACCAAGACTGTAAAACAACCCTGAGAGATACTATTATTATACCCATTTTTATAGATGAATACCCTGAGGCACAGAGAGGTTAAGTGACTTATCCAAGGCCGCACAGAGAATGAGTCTACACTTTAACCATTCTGGTGTACTCACTTTAATGTGCTCGGCTAGTCCCATGTAACCCCTTTATAACCAATAGAACTTAGAGTACCCACCTATATCCTATCTCTGGGGTTTAATTGTTGTTATTGCTAAGTACTGTTGAGTTGGTTCCAACTCCTAGCGACCCTATATAGGTTCCAACTCCAAGGATCAACTGGTGGATTTCAACTGCCAATGTTACGGTTAGCAGTTCAATGCTTATCCTACAACACCACCCCAGCACTGCATGGGAAGCTTTTCTGTTCCACATTTAGTGTGTTTGTATAGCTGTGTGAATCTGAAGAAACGGGCCACATTCCACCATTTTTCACCAATCCCAGAACCAGATACATGTGTCTCACTAATTGTTTTTAAATCCGTATACCTTTAAGAAAAATAATTTTTCCCATTTCATTCAAAATACCTCCTATTACTGAACATAAACATGGTTTCAACAAAAAATGCAAAGCGGAAAATAAGTCAGTCTTGAAAGGGTTAAATTTATTTCTGTACGCCAGGACTTTCTGAGCCTCTAACATGATTAAATAATATGCATTGTAAATCTCTGATATCTGGAGGGGGCCAGTGATGGTCCATGAACGTGACATAGATTGGATTCCTGGCTAGTGTACCTCAAGTGCAGCTGCCACCCATATGTCAGCGGAGACTTTTGGGTGTTGCTGTAATGCGGAATAGTTTGCAGTACAGCTTTCACACGGAGAGAAGGAAAAGAAAAGGTCTGGTGTCCTGCTTCTGAAAACCAGCCATTGAAAGCTCTTTGGATCGCAGCGGTTTGATTCCTGATAGATCATTGCAACAGCGCAGTATTGGACAATGTTTTGTGCCATTGTGCATGCGGTCAACATGAGTCGGGGGCAATTTGGGGTCAGCTAATGAGAAACGTATTGCATTAGGCAAATCTGCCGCACAAGACCTTTTTCAAGTGTTGAGCAAAGATGTCAGCTTGAGGACTAAGCTGCACCTGACCCAAGTCATGGTATTTTCAATAGCCTCATATGGATGGATGCGAAAGCTGAACAGTGAATAAGGAAGACCATAGAAGAATTGATGCTTTTGAGTTGTGGTGTTGGAGGAGAATATTGAAAGTGCCTTGGGCTGTCCGTAGAACCAACAGATCTGTGTTGGAAGAAGTGCAACCAGAGTGCTCCTTGGAGGCCAAGATGACCAAACTTCGTCTCTCATACTTCAGACATATTGTCAGGAGGGACCAGTTGCTAGAGAGGAATATACTGTTTGGTAAGGTGGAGGGTTGGATAAAAAGAGGAAGATCTCCAATGAGATGGATTGGTCACGTGGCAGCATCGATGGACTTAAGCGTGGCAACAGTAGTGAGGTTGGCCCAGGATCGGACAGTGTTTCGTTTTACTGTGCATAAAGTTGCTATGAGTCAGTACCGACTCGATGGCACCTAACAACAACAATGAGAAATGTAATATAGACCAAGGTCAGAAAGTCTGTAAATGAAGAGATGGAATTCAAACTCTCAATTTGTTTCTGGGATCTAAATAGTAACCATTTTGTCACTGTCTTTACAAGTGGACTGCTCTTCCTAAATTGATGGAAATGGGAATTGGAGAATCAGTTTTAGATGCTGATCATCCCTCTGACAGAACTAAACAGTACCCATTTGTCTTGGCAGAAGATGTCTATCATTTTTGCCGTGTTAGTACCTATTCCTTCTTTTTCTTTTTTCTTTTGGATTCCCACACCTTTCCCATTGCATGTGGTCAAGGTGTCTTACATCGTAAGTGAAATAGATATTTGAGCCAGAGTTCTTGGGTGGTCCAATAGTTAATATACTCAGCTGCTAACAGAGAGTTTGGAGGTTTGAGTCTGCCCAGAGGCCCCTCAGAAGAAAGGCTCAGTGATCTACTACAGAAAGATCAACCATGGAAACACTATGAACTGCTGTTCTACTCTGAACACACATCAGATCACCATGAGTTGGAATCAACTTAATGAGAGCTGTTAAATGGTACTTGAGCTAAAAGATTCCAGTACAAAACCTGGCGGGAGCTGATGTGTTAGGAGCTACCTTGGTGCCTTTGCTAAGACTTAGTTGTTAACCAAGTACCAGTGCCATGACAATATTGGGTAATACGCAGTCACAGCCCTTCATTGGCATTAATAGTCAGCAATAGCTTCTGCATGTCTGGGGTCAGCTGGAGGTTGGCTCTACTGATTTTGCCTGGCCTCCCTTACTTGAGTGGGGATTGGCTGGTTGTCGGTAGATCTAGGATCGTCTTGGTTATATCAGCTGGCTCTACAACACATGTTTCATAACCTCTAGCAAGGGAACTGGATATGTTTTCTTGGCAAGATAGAGGTGCAAGACAGTCAGTCCACATACACATACAAGCCCACTTTAAAAAAAAAAAAAATCAGTTTCCTCCCTTTAACAAAATTTATTCCGAGATGATTGTAGATTCATATGAAGTTGTAAGGAAAATACAGAGAGATTCCTTGTACTCTGTACCCTATTTTCTCTTATATCAATTTTTCCTTCAATGAAAACACCTTATAGAATTTTACCCGATGACAACTGGGTTATTGATATATCCACTGATCTTGTTTACGGTTTCCCCAGTTTCACTCAAACTCATTTGTGCGGGTGTTTGTATATGTTTAGTTCGTGATTTGATCACATCCGAGTATCTGCAGTGTTTACAGTCAAGATACAGTATCCTTCACCACAAGAATTCTCCCTGTGTCCTTAAATTTTGCCAACCAGTAACTTAGCCTCTATTTCTATAAATTTGCCACTTTAAAAATGTTATATAAATAGAACTATACAGTATGTAATACTTTCAAATTGGCTTTCCCCACACCACAGCATAATTCTATAGAGATTCATCCAAGTCTTTGAGTGTATCAATAGTTGGTTCAATTTTGTTGCTGAGTATTCTATGGTATGAATGCACCACTGTTTTTTTTAAACCTTCATCTACAGAAAAACATCTGTTTGCAGATTTTGGAGTTATAAATAAAACTGTGAGGACAGATTTTTGTTAGATATAGGCTTTTGTGTGAAGATAAATGACCATTTCTTGGGATAAATGTGCAGGAGTGAAATTGCTGGTAGTTGCATGCTTTGTTTTGTTTTTTTATTGTAAGAAATTGCCCAAGTCAGAGTGGCTGTACCATTTTACATCACACCAGCAATGCACGAGTGATTCAGGTTCTCTACATCCTCATCAGCAGTTGTCACTGTTGTTATTATTCAACTTTTTACAACATTGGTCTCATACAATATTTGTCCTTTTGTGATTGACTAATTTCACTCTACATAATACCCTCCAGGTTCAACCATGTTGTGCAGTGTTTCATAGATTCATCATTATTATTCAACGTTTTGTAGTAATCCATTGTGTGTATGCACCAAAGTTTGTTTAGTCATTCTTCTGTTGATGGAGATTTAGGCTGTCTCAATCTTGTTGATATGTCTCCTGTAGACAGCATGTTGAAGGTTTTGTTTGCTTAGCTGTTCTGTGCTCTATGTCACCTTTTCTTCCCCCAACCTCATTCTGCAGCTAAGCACACTCATAATAGCTTTATAAGCCAGCCATTTCATGCCTTTGTAGCCCCTCATTTTTTTTAAAGCTTTTCTTGTGAACCGAATGATAGTGTACATGGGAGAACATCAGTTTTTGATTCAAACTATCATATTTCATTTCATTGCAATGATTACAATCCCCTCCATGCATCATCAAGCAACCAAAGTGTATACCCCACAGGCCTGCCTCCTGGCCTTCAGCACACAGACCCTCTCCCTCCCTGAGTCCAGAGTCCCCAGCTGTTTCATCTCTCTATGTCATTATCTCTGCCTCCATTGCTGGCGTCACTGCCTCTCTGGATAGGGTCCCGCACTCTGCTTTTCTCCCTTGATGGTCCCAGGGTCCTCAGCTCCCGGACGGCAAAATCAACCACTCCCTTCCTTTTGTTACAAAATGTCTACCTTTACATTTGAAATTCTCACAGTCAATCCTGATAGCAATTATTCACTACTGAACCACAAGAGTCTTATCCTGATCTCCTTTCATCAGTCTCGTCCAGACAGATTGGAAACCACTCAGTGGAGATTCTACCTTCTCCTGCACCCTCTAGAACTAGGCTCCATCTTGAAAGCTTGTAAGCCAGTCACTTCATGCCTTTGTTGTTGTTGTTGTTGTATACCTTGGAGTTGATTCTGACTCATAGTGACCCTGGACAGGGTTTCCGAGGCTGTAAATCTTTACAGGAGCAGAATGCCTCATCTTTCTCCCGCGGAACTGCTGGTAGTTTCGAACTGCTGACCTTGCGGTTCACAGCCCAATTCATAACCACTACACTACCAGAGCTCCTCTTCATGCCTTTGTAGTCCCCCCATTTTGGGCAGTCAAAGTCTAAGTTGCCCATCCCTGTCAACCCTGTGTAGTGAGGGGGTGGGAATGATCCTCGCTATAAAGATTCATTCCCTTTTTTGAGCTATTGCATCTATAAGTATAGATCAAGTTCATTAAACTGCAGTGGATTACTGTTTTTTTCCTCTTCTTTCTTCCTCTAGTCGTGTTCTGATCATCCAGCCATTGAAGCCAGGTCAAGTGGCTACTTTCTGAAAGTATGGGTGTTCCTGTTCATCTCTCCCCACCTCATATCAGCTGGATGCTTCGCTCTCCGCTCCAGTCCTCCATGGTCATGTCCCGGTCCCTGGGCCCAGGAGTCCCCAGGTCTCAACCCAGGTTGATAGCAATCTACTGAACATGGTTGGACTTAGCTCACAACTTCATTGTTGTTTTGCCCTCACTTCCCCTTATTGGTAGACCAGTGTGGTCACCAGCAAGTCCATGTGCCTGCTTGTGCATTCCCCTTGAGTCTTAGTCTTGGAAGAGGGTTTGCCCTGAGGGGACCCAACTGCTTGCCTTGATGGCTTCTGGGTGAAGAACTTGCTTGTTCTTTTGGTAATCAATCAGACTGTTGTTATTGTTTTTGTTTATTCCTGCTGGTCCTTCTTTCAAGAAGTAGCTTCTGTTCTAGAGCTCTAGGTTGGTCTGTTCATCCTTTCAAGTGGCAATTTCCCACCTCAGAAGATTCTGGATAGGGATCAGGATTCCACATACAGTCTCATGCAGTGCAAAGGCTCTGCTGGAAACCTCCTTCACTGGGCAATTTCTAGCTCCATTTTTAAGTATTCCAATCAGTTATAGGCTGAAGATGGACTTACAAGCTTTCTATGGTGATATTTCTGGCTACTCCTTTCTCTCCCCCTCAAGTGTCTATTTTACAATAGTAGGCAAGGGAAACCAAGATTCAAAAGACAGCCAAGCATCTTAAAATTAATTTCCCCCTTTTACCCATTCAAACCATGCCTTGGTCCCTGTATCCCATAGTCCTGTTGTTCCAAGGTTGAGCATACATCATTATTTACCTCTGTCCCACTTAGCCCATGCAAAGCTGCCTAAATGTTCTCCCATCAGCCTTGTTCTTCCATTCCCCTCTGCCTTCTTGTGTATGCCTGCTCTACCCCAGCACCCAAAATATCCTGTGTCTATTCCCTACACTGTGCTCTACCTTCCCCTCGTTCCCCTCACCACACTCCCTACACCCTGGTAAACAACGAAGAATTTTTTTGTTTTCCCCCTTTTATTATGGGTACTTTTTCTTAAGCTTTTACAATAATGGTCCTATGCAGTATTTCTCCTTTTGTGACTGACTAATTTCACTCAACAAATGTCCTTAAGGTTCATCCATGTTATGTGGTGGTTTGCAGCTTCCTTGTTATTCTTCAATGTAGCATAATATTCCATTGTGTGTGTGTACCACAGTTTGTTTATTCTTCCATTGATGGGCACTTAGGCTGTCTCCATATTTTTGATATTGTAAATAGTGCTGCTAAGAACATTGGTGTGCTTATATCTACTACTGTTATGGCTTGTATTTCTTGTGGATAAATACCAAGTAGAGGAATTGCTGGATCATAAGGTATTTCAATTTCCAGCATTCTGAGAAAGTGCCATATTGTTTTCCAGAGTGGTTGGATCATTTTGCAATCCCACCAGCAACGTAGGAGGGTCCCAGTCTCTCTGTATCCTCACCAGCATTTATTGTCCTCTACTTTTTTGATCTTCACTGGTATTGCTTGTGTGAGATGATATCTCATTATTGTTTTGATTTGCATCTCTCTAGTGGTTACGAATTGGGCTTTGAACCGCAAGATCAGCAGTTTGAAACTACCAGCTGCTCCGTGGGAGAAAGATGAGGCTTTCTGCTCCTGTAAAGATTTACAGTCTCGGAAACCCTGTACAGGGTCGCTGTGGGTTGGAACTGACTCTACGGTACACAACAACAACAATAGCTAGTGATCATGAATATTTCTTCGTATGTTTGTTGGCTGCTGGTATCTCCTCCTTGTTCATGTCCTGTGCCCATTTTTTTTTTTTTTTAATATTTTATTGTGAATTGTGTGATAGTCTACATGGGAGAACATCAGCTTCACATTCATTCCATCATCCATCATTTCGTTGGCATAGTTATCATCCTGTCCATGCATCCTCACCCAACCAAGGGGTGTACCCTGTAAACCTGCATCCGCCCCCTCCCCCCCCGCAGTCCTCAGCCCCTTTCTATCTCCTGATCCTGAGCCCTCAGCCCCACCATCTCTTGATGTTGTCTTCTCTGCCTCCATCCCAGGCCTCACTGCCTCTGGGTAGGATACCGCTCTTCGCTCTTCTCCATTGATATTCCCAGGGTCCTCTGCTCCTAGACTGATAAATTAATCACTCCCCTCTTTGTTACAAAATGTCCATCTTTAGATTTCCA
>NW_006408669.1:4661370-4662959 GCF_000296735.1 Chrysochloris asiatica
ATTAGTGGTCCTATGCAGTATTTTTCCTTTTGTGACTGACTAATTTCACTCAACATAATGTCCTTAAGGTTCATCCATGTTATGAAGTGGCATATAGCTTCCGTGTTATTTTTCAAGATAGTATAATACTCTATTGTGTGTATGTACCACAGCTTGTTTATCCATTCTTCAGTTGATGGGCACTTTGGCTGACTCCATCTTTTTGCTATTGCAAATAGTGCAGCTATGAACATTGGTGTGCATATATCTTCCTGTGTTGTGGCTCGTTTGTCTTGTGCCTGTGCCCATTTTTAAATTGGGCTATTTGTCTTTTCTCATAAAGGTGTTGTAGTTTCCTATATATTTTAGAAATGAGTCCCTTGTCTGATTCATCGTTGCAAAAGATTTTTTCTCATTCTGTGGGTTCCCTTTTTACTCTTTGGTGAGGGCTTTTGATGTACATAAGCTTTTAATTTTTAGTATGTACCAATCATCTATTTTGTCTACTTTTCTCTGTGCAATTTTTGCAATGTTTGGTAGTCTGTGTGTGCCCTGTATTAGAGACCTCAAATTTGTCCCAATTTTTTCATTGATGGCCTTCGTAATACTGGAGTTCATATTTAGGTCTTTAATCCATGCTGAGTTGGTTTTTGTATAAGGTGTGAGGTAAAGGTCTTCTTTCAGTTTTTTGCATATCGCTTTCCAGTTCTTTCAGTACCATCTGTTGAAGAGATTATCTCAACTCCATGCAATATACTTAGGCCCTTTGTTGAAAATCGGTTGACTGTATGTGGATGGGTTAATTTCTGGATTCTCGTTTCGGTTCCATTGATCTATGTATCTTTCGTTGTACCAATACCAAGCTGTTTTGACCACTATAGCCATGTAGTAAAAATTGAAATCAGGGATGAGAGGTTTCCAACTTTATTCTTCTTCTTAAGCAGTGCTTTGCTTATCCTGGGTCTCTTTCATTTCCATATAACATTTGTAATTGTTTTTTCCATCTCTTTGAAGAATGTCACTGGACTCTAGATTGGGATTAGATTATATGTGCAGATTGCTTTGGGTAGTAATGACATTTTCACAATGCTAAGTCTTCCTATCCAGGAGCTAGGTAATTTTTCCATTTTTGTAAGTCTCTTTTGGTTTCTTGTAGCAGTGTTTTATAGTTTTCTTAGTATAGGTCCTTTGTTTCTCTGGTTACATTTATTCCTAGATACTTCACCTTTTGGGCAGTTATTGTAAATGGTAAGGAGCTCTGGTAGCGTAGTGGTTATAAATCGGGCTGCAAACCTCAAGGTCCCTCATTCAAAACTACCAGCTGTTCTGTGGGAGAAAGACAAGGCTTTCTGCTCCCATAAAGATTTACAGCCTTGGAAACCCTATACAAGGTTGCTATGAGTTGGAACCGACTCCACGGCACATAACCACCACCATCACCATTGTAAGTGGTATTGCTTTCCTACTGCCCTTTTCAGTGCTGTCATTATTAGTATAGAGGAATCCAACTGATTTTTTTTTTTTTTTTTAAGGTTTTTATTGTGGATTGAGTGAAAGTTTACAGGGCACATCATCAGTTTCACATTCAACCATTCATATGACTTATTTCA
>NW_006408669.1:4664186-4674101 GCF_000296735.1 Chrysochloris asiatica
CTGGCTGGCTCCTTGGTGCTCTTACCGGAGGGGCCTCAATGGAGATGCAGATGCTGTCACTCTTTCAGATGAGTTCCAACTGATTTTTGTATGTTGATCTTATACCCTGCTACTTTGCTGAATGTTCCAATGATGTGTAGTAGCTTTTTTACTGAGTCTTTGGGATTTTCTGTGTATAGAATGATATCGTCTGCAAATAGAGATTATTTTACTTCCTCTTTGCCAATTTTGATGCCTTTAATTTCCCTATCTTGCCATATAGCCCTGGCTAAGACTTTCAGCACCATATTGAATAGGAGTGGTGACAAAGGGCATCCTGTCTGGTTACTGTTCACAGGGGGAAGACTCAGTTTCTCTCCTTTGAGAGTGATGTAGGCTGTTGGTTTTGTATATATGCTCTTAATTATGTTGAGGAATTTCCCTTCAATTGCTACGTTGTTGAGTGTTTTTATCAGGAATGGATGTTGGATTTTGTCAAATGCCTTTTCTGCATCAATCGATATGATCATGTGATTCTTTTCCTTTTTCTTATTTATATGGTGAATTACACTGATTATTTTTCCAGTGCTGAACCATCCTTGCATCCCTGATATGAATCCCACTTAGTCATGATGTATTATATTTTTGATGTGTTGTTGGATTATTTTGGCTAGGATTTTGTTGAGAATTTTTGCTTCTATGTCCATGAGGGATATTGGTCTATAATTTTCTTCCTTAGTGATATCCTTCCCTGGTTTTGGTATGAAGGTTTTGCTTGTTTCATAAAATGTATGAGGAAAATTTCCATCTTCTTCTATATTCTGGAATCATTTGAGTAGCATTGGTGACAGTTCTTCCCAGAATATTTGGTAGAACTCACCAGTGAAGCCATCTGGGCCCGGAATTCTTTCGGTTGGGCGTTTTTTTATGACCTGATCATTTCTTCTTTTGTTATAGGTTTGTTCAAGTTTTCTACTTCACTCTGTAGGTTTAGGTAGGCCGTGTATTTCTAAGTTTTCAAATTTGTTGGAGTACAACTTTTCATAGTATTCTGTTATTATCCTTTTTATTTAGTTTGGTTCCATTGTAATATCACCCATGTGGTTTCTAATGTGTGCTATTTGTGTTTTCTCCCTCTTTTCTTTTGTTAGGTTTGCCAGTGGTTTGTCAATTTTATTAATCCTTTCAAAGAACCAGCTTATTGTCTTGTTGATTCTTTCTATAGTTTTTCTGTGTTCTATCTCATTTATTTCTGCTCTAATCTTTTTTTATTTATTTTGTTTTGGTGACTGTAGGTTCCCTCTGTTGGTCTGTTTCTAATTGTTGGAGATGCTATGTTAATGTGCTAATTTTGGGTCTTTCTTCTTTTTGAATGTGTGCATTTATTACAGTACATTTTCCTTTCAGCACTGCTTTCGCTGTGACCCAAAGATTTTGGTATGTTGTGTTTTCATTCTTGTTTGTTTCTAAGAAATTTGTGAATTCACATTTAATTTTTGTACTACCCAGTCGCTTTTTCAGCAAAGTGTTATTCAGTTTGCAAATATTTGACTTTATTTCCTTGGTCTTCCTATTGTTGATTTCTAATTTGATAGCATTGTCGTCTGAAAAGATGCTTTGTAGTATTTTGATGTTTGTAAATTTATGGAGGCTGGCTTTGTGACCTAACACATGGTCAATTCTGGAGAATGTTCCATGTGCAGTGGAGAAGAATGTGTATTGTGTTGAATCCTCTGTACACATCTATGGGGTCAAGTTGGTTTGTTGTGCTGTTCAGTGCCTCTGTATCTTTGTCAAGTTTATTTTGGTTGTTTTGTCCCTTTTTAAAAGTGGTGTATTAAAATCTTCCACTTTAATTGTAGATATATCTATTTCTTTTGAATTCTAGTAGGGTATGTTTTATATAGAGTCCTGGTGTGGTGCTGTGGGTAAATGCGCCAGACTGCAAACTCGTTTGAATTGCAAGGTTGGCTGTTCAAGCTCACCAGATGCTCTTTGGAAACCCTATACAGGGTTGCTCTGGGTTGGAATTGACTTGACGGCACTCAGCCTCCAACAACATGCTTTACATATCTTGGTGCTCTTTCAGTGAGAGCATAGATATTTATTATGGTTATGTCATCTTGTTCAATTGTCCCTTTAATCATGAGATACTGTCCTTCTTTACCTGTTATGCTGGTTTTTGCCTGAAAGTTGATTTGATCAGATATTAGTATTGTCTTTCATTGCAGTTAGCAATTAGCTTGGTACTGAAACTTGCTCCCCAGCGCAGAGATGCTAAAGCAAATGGAAGAAATGAGGAGGTCCAAGAGCTGAACAGAAAATTTCAAAGGTCAGCCCGAGAAGATAAAGCTAAATATTACAACAAAATGTGCAACAATCTGGAGTCAGAAAACCAAAAAGGAAGAACACGCTCAGCATTTCTCAAGCTGGGGAAACTGAAGAAAAAAATCAAGCCTCTACTTTTGTTATTGAAGGCTTCTCTGAGCAAACTATTGAAGGGTGTAGAAAGCATTAAGAGAAGATGTAAGGAATACACAGAGTCACTTTACCAAAAGGAAATGGTTAATGTTCAACTGTTTCAAGAGGTAGCATATGATCAAGAGCCAATGATACTGAAGGAGGAAGTCCATGGTGCACAGAAGGAATTGGCAAAGAATAAGGCACCAGGAATTGATGGAATAAAAATGGAAATCCTTCAAGAAAGTAAGGTGTAACAGGAGGCACTCACTCATCTATGCCAAGAAATTTGGAAGACAACTATCTGGCTGACTTATTGGAAGAGATCCACATATGTGCCCGTTCCAAAGAGAGGTGACCTAATGGAATGCGGAAATCATCAGACAGTCTCTTTGATATCCCATGTGAGTAAAATTTTAATAAAGGTACAATAGAAATGGCTGCAAGCATACATTGACAGAGAACTTCTAGAGGTTCAAGCTGGATTCAGAAGAGCCTGTGGAATGAAGGATATCATTGCTGATGTCTGATGGATATTGGCTGAAAGCAGAAAATATCAGAAAGATGTTTACCTGTGCTTTATTGACTACACAAAGGCTTTCAGTTGTGTGGATCATGACAAGCTATGGACTATTAGCCTTGGCATTATCTAACTTCAGGGCATTAAGTCTGCAAAAAGTTCATGGGCATCCTTGATGGAGATGTTTCAGTATCTGTTAAGACCATAGCGAAGTTTGAGGGCAAGGTGACCAGCTAAATCCTGGTCTGGTGGTTCTTCAGCTTTTGTAGGTTTCGAGCTGAGCCCATCTGAATTCATGCACAGAAGCAGCATACTAAAGCAGCACAGCCAGCCCCCAACTCACACTGTTGTGGCTCCCAACCACATGGAGAGTAAGGGTCTGCTCTGGGGTGGATGAGGCTGGGAACTGGCTACACCTTTGGGCACCAGGGGAGCATGGGGGAAAAAGAAGAAATCACACCTTTCCCATCACCCATGTGAATCTGTACTGCCAGCCCTCTCCTGCTGCTAAAGCTGCTTACAAGATGGTCAATCCATGTCTGGTCAACTGCTTACCAGTCAGTCTCCCACTCTCACTGTATCTGCTTGTCCTCTTTTCTCAGCAAGAACTCCATTCACCTCTCTTAATTTTCTTCTGAAGTTCAGAGTACCCAGATTTTCATCTGTTTTTTACTCAGTCTCTTACCTCCTTGTTGTAGTGGGTCTGTGTAGTGAGTCTGTCTAAGTCTGTTAATCTTGCTGAAAGTCTCTGTATGATATTCTGGATGTCATCCCACAACCCCTGGTGTTTGGTCATTGGTGTCTAATGCATGAAATCTGTTCTTGACATGGTCTCTAAATTCAAGTGAGATATATTCAAGGTCTTATTTTGTATCTCATAGATTTTTTTTAAAACTTTAAATTGTGAATTGAGTGAAGGTTTACAGATAAGATCATCAGTTTTACATTAAAAAAAAAAAATATATTATTTTATCTTAGTGATTGCAGTTCTCTCCATGCAATAACAGTTACCCCATGTCCTCCCTGTGGTTCCTGTTTCCCTTCCACCCACCTTCCTATCCCTTCTCAAGTGCATCCTTAGGTAAATGTTGCCTCTTGGATGTTGAATGATTAACTGTTCCATCATTCCTAGAGAGCATACCATACAAGTTTTGTTGTTCCCCCTGTAAACCTCTCTACACCTTGGTTGAAAATTGAATCGCAAGGATCAGTTGCTTTCCAGACCTGAAGGGTGGTCAAGAGCCATAGTCTCTGATTCCAATTCCTCCAGTCTCTTTCTGACCAGTAAGTTTAGTCTTTTTTTAAAAAAATAATTCTGTGTCACCCCCACCCATATTTTGCTGTTCAATCTTGAACCTTCTAATGTGATCCCTTTCAGGGCAGTTGGGTGGTGGCAGCTGGGCACCATCTAGTGCTTCTAGTCTCAGAGTCATGGAAATTGATGTTCACATGTTCCATTTGTCCTTTGGGCTAATTGATTCCAAGCATCTTGAATTCTGACTACTTTTCACTCTTCTGCATACAGAGAAACCCATAACTGCACCTTAGATGGTCATTCATGAACTTTTAGTATCCCAGACACTTCTCATGGATTTGTCTTTTCTGGGGACTTTGGCCAGAGGGAGCAGTCTGTCCTTCCTCTCTCTCTCCCTCTTCTTCTTGCTTCTTTCCTTCTTTCCTCCCTCCTTCCCATCTAATTTTCTTTCCCTATTGGAAGTCTTGCTTGTAGGTCTCTTTGGCACTTGCTTCAAGAAAAATGAAATGTAAACGGAAAGCCCAGGGAATTCACAGTGATTTTACTTTTCATGCCCTGAGATCCTTATTCAGCTACCTTCCTTCCAATTTTTATGGTTTTCTGTCAAATTTATTTCCAGGGTATTTCATTGTATTTAAGAGGGGAGGAGCAGCGAACAGTGTTTACAGAATTTTGTTCCCCACAAACCCGTTTTAAGCTTCTGCTATGTCATGTCTGCTAGCACCTTGTTGGCTAAATCAAGTCACACAGCTGAGCTTAGTTTCAAAGGAAGGAGCAGGTTAAACTAACCATCGTGGTGGGCTCTGAATAGTTACCCCACAAAGGATGCAGAGATAAGGAGGAGTAAGAAGTTTGTTCTTTTAAGTAATTCCCCCTTTCCTTCAGTGAGCCTCTCTTGCTTGTAATCAGAGAAACTAGATGATGCAGTTTTGTTCCCCACACTTACGTAAAAAAATGTTAAATCTGTAGATCGTAAATATCACGGGAATTAGGACAATGTTCTCTAGTTAGCTGTTGTAATCTCAAGGTATAGGGGAAGCAACTCAGCAAAATGTGTTGAAATGAATAGCTTGGGATGTGGTACTTATCTTCTGTTTTAGGATGCATCGGAGTCCTGGTGTGGTGCTGTAGGATAAGCACTGGACCATGAGGGCAGTTTGAACAGAAAGGTGAGCAATTCAAATCCACCAGTCAGTCCTTGGAAACCTGGCACAGGGTCACTATGAGTTGGAACTGATTCCACAGCACTTAACAACTACATCAGTCAACAGGATGGAGCTTTGGTCTTTGATCTTCTTCATTGTAGGTCTCTTGCTCAGGGTCATCAAGCCTGAATTTATAATAAAATATCTTTATATTTTAGCGACCTGGCAGTAATTGTGTTCTAGATTTATATTTTAATCATTAACATGCAATATTGTTAAGTGAGTTGCAATAACCCTTGAACTTTGTTTTGTTGGGTACCACTGGCCCCGAGCCCCAGTGCTGAGAACTCCAGTAAGCTGGCCTAGTTCAGGTGGAATTCCCCATTTATCTTAGGTCATTTGGAGTCAGACCAAAGATGATCATGAGCTCTTACTTTGTTTGATCTTCCCGGTACCCAAGACTTGGACTTCATAGCACTTGGGTCAGCTGCACAGAAGGAAGAGTGAACTGCTGCATAGTACCCCGGACACTGACGTGTCCTGACGAACCTGAGCCTTATAGGAAGACAGCAGAGTGGGATTATATTTTGTCATGTTTTAAAGCTAGACATGTAGAAGCATTGTGTCTGTTAGGTTATCATAACTTCCTAAATTGTGGTAAGTAGGTTATTGTTGGATACTACGGAGTTGATTCTTACTCATGTGTCTGAGTAGAACTCTACCCCTTAGGACTTTCATGGCTGTCAGATTTCAGAAACAGATCACCAGGCCTGTCTTCAGAGCCACCTGTGGGTGAATTGAACCCCCAACCTTTTGACTAATAGTTATGCATCGACCATGTGTGGCACGTGTGGTTAAGTGCTGTTGAGTCAGTTCTGATTCAGAGTATCCCTGTAGGGAGTTCATGAGGAGCAAGTGGTGGGTTTGAACCACTATTCTTGTGGTTAGCAGTCCAGTGCGTATCCTTTAGTACCATGCCAGAACTCTAGGGATGGCAAATAGAGAAGTAATAAAACATTTGCCATTTCAGCGTTCATCACAGATACTTTCACTGACACTGAGTTCATCACATCATACTGCCGTCACTGTCAGTTACTTTTATTACTGTTTTGTTTTCTGTGACTTTAATTTTCACGCTAGTGAAGAAGAAGAAGAAGAAGATGTAGAACACCAGTGGGGGTGGTTGTGTGCCGGGGAGTCGGGTGCATCTCATAGCCACCCTGCATAGGGTTTCCGAGGCTGGAAATCTTTACAGGAGCAGAAAGCCTCATCTTTCTCCAGTGGAACGGCTGGTAGTTTCGAACCGCTGACCTTGCGGTTCACAGGCCGATTCGTAACCACTACGCTACCAGAGCTCCTTAATGATACTAGTAGCTAGCATTCATTTAATAGACACTTGTTGTTGCTAAGTGCCGACCAACCGGTTCTGACCCATAGCGACCCTGTATAGGGTTTCCAAGGAGCAGCTAGTGAGCTTGAACTACTGACTTTGATAGAAACCTAGATAAATTTATTAATAACCTAGATAAACAACTATCCTAGGGAGTTGTTGTTGTTTTTATTCCCATTGTACAGATGCAAAAACTAAGCACAAAAATGTAACTTGAATGTAGTCTGTTGGGTCCTCCCTAGTGTGCTGCTGACTGCTCCACATAACCCAGTCTTCGGAGAGGAGGTTATAACAAGCAACTGGCTTCTCAAGGGACACATGCTGCTCCTATCGTCAGCATTTTATCTTGTCCAGAAATTTTGCAGAATCAATACATGATGTCTGATTTACCTATAGATCTGAATGCCAATTCAGAGCTGCATCGGCATTTCCTCATAACTTTGCTTCTATTACCAAGCCTTTACCGCATAGTCCCGGAGCACAGCCTGTCCTTTAGAAGACACTGTCCCTTCAATCTGATCTGCACCCGGTCCTGATACTGAAGGAGTCATGGAGCAGCTGCGCTGTCATTGCTGGGAGTGCCGGGGAAATTAATTGAGAATCAAGTATTTACCTACTCCAGAGTAATTTATCACAATTAAAAGGAATAATTATTTGCCCTTTGGGTCAAGTCAGAGATTTTAAGGGGTTGACTGCTGTATCGTGTAAATAAATCAGGTGAGAGAAGAGTCCTTTTGGATTTCAGTGTGGCACACAACATTTCCATTGTGATGTCAGTATATGCTCTGAGGAGTTAACCCCTATGTGAGGGTGGGTTCTAAAGATGGTATGTCAGGAGCACAGTGAGGGAAGCCCAAATGACCCTTGACAGCTCCTCAGAAAGGCACTGTTTTGGAAACCAAGTTTCCATCTCTGAGTGGGTCCGGTACAATTTGCTTCCTGTCCTGAGTTGAAACTCACTGAAGTTTCTTCAGATGAGGTTGAACCTTGGTTTGGAGCTTAGAGTGATTATTTCCAATTTCCTCCAGGACTTATGTTCACCAAGTGGATAGAGGGTAGAGTCCTTTGCTCTATTTAAACCATTTCTCATTCCACACACCCCCGCCTTTTGTGTCAGTGCACATAACTGAATTTACAGAAGTCAAACCGAAGATGACACAGCCAGTCCACAGTGAGCTACCAAGAAGCTGCAAACGGTTGAAAGTTAGAAAGCTCTTTTGTGGCAGTTCTGGAAAACTACCCCATTGAATATGATGAGAAACTGACTGTCACTAGGGACTCAAATCAAGCCCAGGAGTTCAATGTAAACTTGCATCGGTGGCATAAATATTTGTATTTAGTAAGGCTGTAACTGATAAACTTTTAGATACATGATTTTTTTGAGCTAGAAAAAATGGAGTTGAGTCAAAACTTTTTCAAGGAGAAGGAGGGGTGTTCTGAAACTTGCGTGTATGGAATTTTAGTGTAAAATAAATACGTATCAAAGCAAACCATAGCTGTGACCTTTTGGAAGCACCAGGACTTTCTTCCGAGGCTCCTCTGGGTAGGTTCATGTTGTCAACCTTTTGCTTAGTGGCTGTATGGGTAACCATTTGTGCCATCCAGGGACCCTGACAAGGTATAAAGATTCTCAAAATGATCTGTTTGGAGGCAAGAGTTTACAGCCAGAATATCATGGCTTTTGGAAAAAGAAATAGTGGAGTGGGTTTATTTGATGCTAGAAAATATGGCTTGTGCACGCAGCAGCTAGTGCTATAAGACTGCAGGCTTGCTGGAGCTGTGGAGGAGTCTCCTAATTAACTAGACACAAACAGCCCTCACCTGCCTTCCAGGCTTGCAAGGTCTTTGCCATTCCAGAAACCCATGACCCTGACTTGTCTCCTCCCTAGGGAAGAGCTTGATGGCAGTCTTGCATTTAGATGGAAGAGAGGGGACTGTGAGAATCTGCTCTCGGATGCCCTAACTTCATGAGAACTGCCACCCCTCTGTCATTTTCCTCCTGACTTTCTCTGTTTTTGTTTTTTGCTTTAATGACTGATGCTACCTTTTGGGCCAGCTATTTCTAAATGCCGCCTGTGATTGAAGCTTAAATAGTAAAATATACATAACCGGCCATTTTATAAAGTCATCATTTATGAATATAGCTCGATTAATTTGTTTAGTCAGATGTAGAGGGGCCATAAAAAGTGATTGACTAAAAACAATTAAAACAGTAAAAGTAAATTGTTTGTGTCCATTAAAACCTGCTGAGGCCGTCAGTTGAAAATTGTGGGTCTCAATGTGAAAATTAAAACTATTGATTTTCCCTGGTATGTATGTGAATATCAGAGTTCTAATTTGTTTTGTTTTTACTAGCGGAAAGTCCCTGAGGTCAGAATGAAGGTAGACCTTCAATAAGCTGTTTTGGTGGAGATAATAAAGATTTGGAAAGACAAATATTATAAGAAATGGCCACGATGTTTTAAGGGAGAATTATGTATGTGATCGGTACCCAAGTTGCACTGCTGAATGCTAATACTTGGTAATTTATTGCATTTTGAGGGTGAAAATGGAAAATCAACTGCAAAATATATGATATTCATGGGGTTGAATTTTTAGGGCTTTGCCTTAATTTATGTGAGTGATAGAGATTTTTTTATTTTATTATTGTCATTTTAGTTTTTTATGTGCTACACTAAATCTTGTATTCCATGAACTATTATTTTTTAGTGTTCAATTAAAATACCAACATAAAAGAAATTTTACATGGACAGATCTGGACTCATAATAAGAAAACTTGAGGAAAAAACCTTCTAAATCAGATGAGGTTTTCAATCAAGAGATATGATGGAATTAAACCTCAGAAGGTTGTAAAAACAATGTAACTTGTTTGGAGTCCTAAGTATTCTGCTGAGTATCAAGGTTGGGCATGAGTTAATATTAGGTTTATGCCCTTCATAAATCATGCATAAAGAATGCAAACTGTTATACATGGTAATTAAGTACATGATCGATAAACAAGTTAGACTTTGTTTTAATCTTTAAATTTGTCAGGCATGGTTTTTGAAGAAGAGTTTAAAAGTTCTGGATGAAACTCTTTGAATATGGTGTTTAAAAAGACACTGCAGTTGTAAAGTTACCTGAATTAGATTCATTAACACTGATGTTTTTCCCCCCTTGCATAATA
>NW_006408669.1:4674201-4695424 GCF_000296735.1 Chrysochloris asiatica
TTTTTAATGTATACAAAAACACGCAGGAATATAAACTCATTTAAACAACCAAAGAGCACATTCTGCAAACCTGCCTCCTGGCCACCAACACACAGCCATTCTCTTTCCATGAGTCTAGAGTCCTCAGCTGCTCTGTCTCTCCATGTCCTCATCTCTGCCTCTATCTCTGGTGTCGCTGCTTCTCTGGATAGGGTCCCACATTCTGCTCGTGCTCTTCTCCCTTGATGGACCTAGGGTCCTCTGATTCTGGACTATAAGATTAACTACTCTTCCCTTTATATTACAAAAGTTCTACCTTTACAGTTGTGACTATCACAATTATTCATGATAACAATTACTCGCTATTGTATCAAAAGAATCCTATCCCCATTTCCTTTTACCAGATCCATCTAGAGAAGATAAGAACTATTCAGTGGGGATTATACCTTACCCCACACACTCTGAAATTCAAGTTCCTCTTGAAAACTGTAAGCCAGCCACTTCGTGTCTTTATAGCTGACACCTTCCACCCTTCATTTTAGGTAGCCAGTGTCTAAGTTGCCTGTCTCCATCAGCACTGTGTACTGATGGGTTAGGCTTGATCCTGGATGTGAAGCCTCCTTCCCTCTCAGTTGGTATTTTGAGGTACTACATCCATAAGTATAGGTGAAGTTCATCAAATTGTAGCAATTTACACTTTCTTCCTTTATTAAATTTCTGTATCTTCCTCTAGTCGAGCTCTGGTCAGCAAACCATTGAAGCTTGGTCAATTGGGTACTCCTATCTGCAAAGTTGGGCTCTCTTGTGTGTCTCTTCCCATTTCATGTTAGCTGGGCATTTCACTTTCAGCTCTAGCCCTCCATGGCTAGGTCAATATCCGTGTGTTCAGGAGTTTCCAAGTCTCCCCAAGCTTTGGGTCAAATAGGCCTTCTTCTTCTCTTTCTCATCTAAACATCGACAGGAGTCTATGGAACATGGTCGAACTCAACCCATATCTTCATCACTGCCTTTCCTCCACTTCCACTCACATGCAGACCAACATGGTCACCAGCTAGCTTATATGACTGCTTGTGTGTTCCTTTGAGTTTCAGACTTTGAGGGGAGTTTGTCCTGAAGGGACTTGATTGCTTGCTTTGATGGCTCCCTGGTGAACAACTTGCTTGTTCTTGTAGTAATCAGTCTGCCATTTTTCTTTTTGGTTTTGTTTTATCTTGCTGGTCTTTATTTAAGGACATATCTTTTGTTCCTCTAGTGGCTCTGGGCTAGTCTGCATGTCCTTTCAAGTCAGAATGTCCCACCTCAGAAGGTTCTGGATGCGGTGCAGGATTCCACCTAAGGTTCTATACACTACAAAGGCTCCTCAGGAAGCCTATTTCACTGGGCAAGTTCTATAAACCCATTTGGATATTCCAATAAGTTATAGGTTGAAGACAGACTTATAAGCTTTCTGTAATCATGTTTCCCAACATTCCTTTCTATCTCACTCAAGTGTCCGTTTTACAATAGTAGGCAAGGGAAACCAATATCCATAAGACAGTCAAGCATCTTAACACTATTTCCCCTCTTTTCCCCAATTTAGACTATGTCTCAATCCTGGTATCACAGAGCCCTGTTTTTCCAAGGTTGAGCATGCATGACTGTTTATCTCTGTTCCATTTAGCCCATGCAAACCTGTCTCAGTGTTCCCCTACCTACCTTGTTCTTCCAGTCCCCTCCCACTTCTTGTGTATTGCCTGCTCCTTCCTTGTGTATTGCCCTCCCCAACACACGAGCTATGATGTGTCTATCTCCTACCCTATGCTCTACGTTCCCCTCCCTTACACTCCTGGTAACCAAAAAAGAATCCCCCACCTCCCAGTTTAGTATGAGTATCTTTTTCTAAGCTCTTATAATAATGGTTTTATGCAATATTTGTCCTTTTGTGACTAATTTCACTCAACATAATGTCTTCAAGGTTCCTTCAAGTTATGTGGTGGCTTGCAGCTTCATCATTATTCTTTAAAGTTGCATAATATTCCATTGTGTGTCTGTACCAAAGTTTATTTATCCATTCTTCAATTGATGGGCACTTATGCTGTCTCCATCTTTTTGCTATTGTAAATAGTGCTGCTATGAACATTGGTGTGCATATATCTACTCGTGTTATGGCTCATATTTCTTGTGGATAAATACTAAGTAGAGGATTGCTGAATTATAAGGTATTTCTATTTCCAACTTTCTGAGGAAGTGCCATATTATTTTCCGGAGTGGTTGGACCATCTTGCATTCCCTCCAGCAATGTAGGGTGATCCCAGTCTTTCTATATCCTCGCTAGCATTTATTGTCCTCTGCTTTTTTGTACTTCACAGTTACTGCTGGTGTGAGATGATATCTCACTGTTGTTTTGATTTCATCTCTTTAATGGCTAATGATTGCGAACTTTTTTTAATATGTTTGTTGGCTGTCCAGATCTCTTCCTTGGTGAAGTGTCTGTTCATGTCCTGTGTCCATTTTTTAATTGGATTATTTGTCTTTTTCTTGTAGAGGTGTTGTTTCCTACAGATTTTAGAAATTAGTCCCTTGTCTGATATGTCATTGCAGAAGATTTTTTCCCATTCTGTTGGCTTCCTTTTTACTCTTTTGGTGAAATCTTTTAGTATGCCCCAATCATCTATTTTGTCTACTTTTGTTTGTGTAATTTTTGCAATGTTTGGTAGTCTAGGTGTGCCCTGTATTAGAGTCCTTAAATTTGTCCCTGTTTTTTCATTGATGAACTTTATAATTCTGAGGTTCACATTTAGGTCTTTAATCCATGCTGAGTTGGTTTTTGCATATGGCATGAGGTGTAAAGGTCTTGTTTCAGTCTTTTTTCAGTCTATGCATATCAGTTACCAGTTCTGCCAGTGCTATCTGCTGAAGAGACTATCTCCTCCCCATTCAATGTACTTTGGCCACTTGTCAAAGATGCGTTGGCTGTATGTAGATGGGTTAATTTCTGGACTCTCGATTCTATGTATCTTTCATTGTACCAGTCCCAGGCTCTTTTGATCACTGTAGCCATGTAGTAGATTTTGAAATCAGGGAGTCACACACTGATGTTTCAGGGAATAGAAATCCCCTTAAATGTGCTATTTGTTTGAGGGACGTTCAAACAAATAGCACATTTGCCCCCTCTTGGGGAGTTTTTATTTCATTTTCTAATCCCTCTACCATCCTACCTCCCCTCATGTTTATTCTCCCAATAACAGTTTTCTACAGAGTACATAAACTTTCCAGCTGCAGAAACTTTGGTGGCTTTGGAATATTTCGTACACCACTTCCTGTAGAGTTGATGCAGACTCACGGTGACCCCATGTGTGTCAGAATAGAACTGACTGTGCTTCATAGGACATTTAATGGCTGAGTTTTTGCAAGTAGGTCACCAAGTCTTTCTTCTAAGGTGCTTCTTGGTTGGACTTAGTCTCTAACCTTGCAGTTAGCAGAGGAGCGCTTTAATCATTCCTACCATTGAGGAACTCCATTTCTGTCATCAGGGACTCATGTAGCTTTATGTCACAGGTAGATGCAGATTCCTGGGTTTTATGCCTCCAGGTGTTTTGATGTGAGATCTGGGCAGGTCCCAGGAATCTGCATTTATAAATAATAAAAATGCAGATGGCGCTGATATGGGCAGCCAGAAGATGTATCCGTCCAGACACATGTTTTAAGGCAATGCTACTTAAAACTTTTCACATTAGCTATCCCTTTGAGAATCAATTCAAAATAATACACAAACTTTTTTTTCTTTGTTGAAAACACCTGGATTTTATGACAGTGTAACAGGCTCAGTTACTAACTTCAAGACTGTAGAATTATGTCTCCTCAGAGGTGCTTTAGAGTGAAGGTCTGGAAAGCTTCCAGAAGACCGCAGATATTGAAACCCTTACAGACCACAGTTCTACTCTGATGCACATAGGTCACTGTTAGTCAAAGTCGACTTGGATGACAACCAGTTAAGAACTGCGACAAGATATTTTTTTCTTTAATAAGTTTTTATTGTGAGGTTTACATGGAAGAATATCAGTTTTACATTTATCCTATTGTATTTCATTTCATTGCAATGATTACAATCCCCTCCATGCGTCATCAAATAACCAAAGGGTACCCCCCACAGCCCCCGCCCCTGGCTGTCAGCACACAGCCCCTCTCCATCCCCAAGTTCAGTGTCCCCAGCCGCTCCATCTGTCCATGTCATCGTCTCTGTCTTCATCCCTGGCATCTCTCCCTCTCTGGGTAGGGTCCCGCTCTCTGCTCTTCTCACTTGATGGTCCCAGGGACCTCAGCTCCTGGGTTGCAAAATTAATCACTCTCCTCCTTTTGTCAAAAACCATCTACCTCTATATTTCCTACCTTCACAGTCAGTCCTGATGGCAATTATTCACTATTGTACCACAAGAGTCTTATCCCCATTTCCTTTTGCCAGCCTAGTCCCAACAGATTGGAAATCAGTCAGTGGAGATTCTACCTTCCCCCACTCCATCTGGAACTAGGCTCCCTCTTGAAAGCTTGTAAGCCAGTCACTTCTTGCCTTTATAGCTCCCACTCCCTCACCATTGTGGGTAGCCAATGTCTAAGTTGCCCATCCCTGTCAACCCTGTGTACCGAGGGGGTGGGGGTGATCCTTGCTGTAAAGATTTGTTCCCTTTTTTGAGCTATTACATCCATAAGTAAGGTAAAGTTAATCAAATTGTAGCAGGTTACTCTTTTTTTGCCCCCTCTTCTTTCTTCTTCTAGTTGAGTTCTGTTCATCCAGCCATCGAAGCCAGGTCAAGTGGGTACTATCTGCAATTATGGGTGTTCTGGTACATCTCCCCTCACTTCATATCCGCTGGACACTTCATTGTCCGCTCTAGTCTTCTGAGGCCATGTCACTGCCTCTGGGCCCAGGAGTCCCCAGGTCTTGCCATATTGCTGGACATCCAGGTCTCCACCCAGGTTCACTGGGGTCTGTTGAACGTTCTTAGCTCAAAACTTTATTGTTGTTTTTTCCCTCCTCTTCCTCTTATCAGTTATCAACGTGGTTATCAGCAAGACCACCTGCCTGCTCATGTGTTCCCCTTGAGTCTCAGTCTTGAAAGGGAGTTTTCTCTGAGGAGTCCCGACCACTTGCCTTGATGGCTTCCAGGTGAACAGCTTACTTGTTCTTGTTGTAGTCAATCAGACTGCCATTATTGTTTCTGATTTTTCCTTTCTTTCACGAAGTATCTTCTGTTCTTCTAGCTGCTCCAGGCTGGTCTACTTGTCCGTTTGTTTTTTCCTTTTAATGGGATAGGTAGATATGCAGTTCCACCTAGAAGAAAAAGTAAGAAATACTCAGGGATTTCATTTGGTTCCCCTGTGAGTCCTCTTGGTCTATGAGCTGAGGGTGTGTGTGATTATGTGGAGGCTGCTAACTAATGTCTGCATGTAGGAGAAGCCAGCTACGTGGTGTCAACTAGCTAAGCAGATGTTTTCTCAATATGCAGATGACTTATTTGGCCATAATCCTGAAGTTAGAAAAACTAGATTTAGAAGGAAAATTAAATTGTGTGCAGTTTAAGCTAATGAGTGCTGAATAGGGATTGGGATGTGTTTGGGATGGAGGTGTTTATTCTGAGCCCAGCTGGAGACAATACTATGAAATGTTCCTACCTCTTTCTTGGTGCCGTTTAGGGGTCAACAAGAGCATTAGCTGGCCCTGCCGAATCAGAGGTCTCACAGACTAAGAACGGGCAGGTTTCAAGTATGAAGTATGCATTTTCTGAAGATAAACTGTACACTTTGGTAAGTGTAATACGTTCTTTTCTTGGAAAAAAAAAAAAGTAGAAATGAATCAGTTTATTTAGATAGGCAAAGAAATTGCATGGTTCAAACCATGAGAAGTATAAGACTACAGTGAAAGGTCCCCTCCTATATCAGGTTTCAGTTTTGCTGTGTAACATAGGAGAAATTTTATGCAAATGGAAGAAAATAACAACCCTCCTTTTATTCTAACATAAATGGCAGCATACTGTTGATACATTTTTAATAGTTATATATATATTTTTAAAGGAGCTCTGGTAGCGTAGTGGTTACGAATCAGACTGCGAACCTGAGGGACAGCAGTTCGAAACTACCAGCTGTTCCACGGGAGAAAGATGAGGCTTTTTGCTCCCGTAAAGATTTACAGCCTCGGAAACCCTGTACAGGGTCGCTATGAGTCGGAACCGACTCCATGGCACATAACAACAACAACAGTTCTTTTTTAGGGCAGAATTTCAGAAAAGAATGTGATAGCCCATGTACAAATTTTACTGCTTTCCCCCTCATACTAAAATTGGTGCTGTGGGTTAGGCATTGGGCTGCTAACTGCAAGGCCGGTAGTTCAAATCCATCAGTCATTTCCCTGGAAAAGATGAGGTTGACTGCTCTTGTAAAGACTTCCAGCCTTGGAAACCGTAGGTAGGATCGCTGTGAGTCAGAATTCAATCATGGCTGTGTGTTTGGTTTGGCTAAACATGTGTGTATAATCCAGGGCCTTGAATACGTTCACTCCATTTCAACCTCCTGGTGAGAATTTACATTTCCACCTCAACAAACCATCCAGAGCTCTAGGATAATCCCAAATGGATGGCGAGTGGGAATGAATATTAGCTCTTTCTGTGATGGCCAACTGTTCTGGTTTGGTGAGATGTTAGATTTTCTAATATGCTGCATTTTGAGTATCCACCAAAGACAAAGTTGTTAAGTGCCATCGAGTATGTTGTGACAGACATTGCACTTCAAACTGACTGCGGTCCAGTGTTTATCCTACAGCGCCACACCAGAACTTCATAAAGACACTGTCATTGCTGTTGCTAAGTGTTGTTATTAACCTCCAAGGAGCAGCTGGTAGCTAGAACTGCCGACCTTGAGGTTCAAACTGACTTTGCATCCCACGGCGCCACACCAAGACTTCATAAAGACACTGTAGAAAGAGGAAAAGAAGTGAAGGAAGGAAAGGATACAGTTCATGGCTGGCACAAAGCCCCCCTCAAATTGCTGCTTCTGGTTCCCTCCCCTCCTGGAGTGGTATAAATAGTAAGCACGCTCAGCTGCTGATGGAAACGTGGTGGTGGTGGTTGTTAAGTGCCGTTGAGTCACTTCCAATTCATAGCGACCCTGTATAGGGTGTCAGAGGAGTGACTGGTGCGTCTGAACCGTCGACCTTGCAGTTCAAACCAACCGAGTGGTCAAACCAACCGAGTGGTCGAGTGCTTATCTTACAGTGCCATACCAGGACTCCAGTGGAAAGGTCAGAGGTTTGAATGTACCCAGAGGTGCCTTGGAAGGAAGACTATGATAAAGTTCTAGTGATTTACTTCTGAGAAATCACCCACTGAAAACTCTAAGGAGCTCAGTTCATGGGTTGGCCATGAGGGGAGTCATCTTGATGGCCTCTGGCTCCTCAGCCCTGGGGATCATGGGCGTGTCACTGTCTGACCTGGACAGGAGGCAGGGTACCTTAGCTTAGTAGCTTGTAATAGGCTGCATTTTGAGTATCTACCAAAGACACAGTTGTTAAGTGTCATCGAGTTTGTTCTGACAGACATTGCGGTTCAAACTGACTTGCGGTCCTATGTTTACCCAGAGATCAGACTGGACTTAAGACCCATGAAGTTTCCCTCCTGTCTTCAACTCAACAGGCCTCCCCAGCCATGAACCGCAGAGCCTCAAACTTCTCCCCCAATTGACTGCACAGCTGTGGGTAAGCATTAGAAATAGGTCTATTGCAAGTCAGCCACTTTATAAACATCTCCCACCTGGGAATCGTGGTCCCTGCCCCTCACTCTACAATTCACGATTTGTCTCTGTGTCTATGTCTGTGTGACTATATTTAGAAATAAAGGTTTACTGCTGGCACAGCTTCATCCCACCGTGCCGATGTCCCTTCCAGCTGAGTGGGAGCAGCCCAGCTAACATAAACATCATTTTCCTTTGATCTCAAAATGCTATTGTTACGGTGTAGTGTTTATGATGGTGTGTTCCAGGACCATCTGGGCAGAATCACCTGGGGAGCTTTAGTAAAACGTGCACGTTGCTGGGTCTGAGGGCAGGAGCCCATTGAATCGCAGTGTTTAGAGGTTGGGCTGTGGAATTAGAATTTCAACTAGTTCCCCACAGTGATCATCACAATGAGAGCACCCACATTTCACTGATGAACATTAATGTGTGGGCTTGTGTTACCACGTGCAGCAGGTGAACAGAGGAGTTTGAAACAGCCTTTCTGATCGTTTTCATCAAGAGCTCCTTCCAAACCGCAACAGCAGCCACTAACTAACTCAGAACTTGTTGCTGTTTATACTTTTTCTGTTCAGTCTTACAGCCCAATATTCCCCCAGATTCATGTGTACACGAATCCCCTGGGGCTCTTGCTAAAACGCAGATCCTGACTCTATAGGCCTGGGTAGGTATCCAGGCTCTCTGCATTTCCAAAACTCTCCCAGGTGATGATGCTGTTGCCCATACACGGAACTCCTCATCTGGTGGCTTTCTGCAATTCTGAGGGTGCCCTATCTCCTGGCTGAAAATGTATTCAATAGCGCCTGTTACCACCAGCTGCCTGTCCTGGTACCCACTTCTCCATTGTGTCTTCGTGAGTTCCTCTTGTAGGTGAAGGAAGCCTGAGACCCCAAGGATAAAGAGCCAGGAAGGCAGCCAATGGTATCAGACGGTGGAGGCCTATTGATCTGGGGTGGTGGAGACAGTATTGAACTGGGAAGGGTCAACTCCCGCCTTTCATTGGCAGCCTCAGGAGAGTGGAAGCATTCTTTACTTTAGCTTATTTTGTAATTAAGGGGCAAGAGCCCAACCTAAAACATTGCTTGAGGGCCACCCACTGGGAAGCTGTCAGTTCTGAAATCATTCTCTTTCTCAGTAGCTTCATGCAAATGATTTAACTTCTAGTATTAAGTTTAATGGGGACACCTGAGGAGTCCCAGCCTGAGGGGGATTGGCATGGTTGGATGTGCACAGGCCTGTGATTATGAAATACCTCCTGCTTCATCCTCTCAGACTGTGAAATATGGTGACATCAGCTTTCTCAAAGGCTTGTTTGAGCAGAATGGACCTGAAAGTTCTTATAAATGTGAACTTATCACAGGAGGGGAAAAAGTGCTGAACTTTGAACCACCTTGGGGTTAGTCCTCATGCAACTTTTGACTTCCTCAAATCTAAACTCCTAATTTAATGGAAAGGTGGTTGACTAAAAGCCTTCCCTGTAACATAAACAGTCAATTAACAAATATTCTGTATATTGTTATTGTTGTTAGGTGCCATTGAGTTGGTACCGACTCATAGCTACCATATGCACAGTGGAATGAAACACCGCCTGATCCTGGGCCAGCCTCACTACTGTTGCCATGCTTGAGTCCATCAATACTTCCACTTGGCCAATCCATCTCATTGGGGGTTTTCCTCTTTTTCTCTGACCCTCCACTTTACCAAACATGATGTCCTTCTCCAGCGACTGGTCCCTCCTGACAGTATGTCCGAAGTATGAGAGACCAAGGCCATTTGGCCTCCAAGGAGCACTCTGACTGCACTTCTTCCAAAATGGATCTATTGGTTCTTCTGGCAGCCCATGGCACTTTCAATATTCTCCTCCAAACACCATAACTTAAAAGCATCAATTCTTCTACGGTTTTCCTTATTCACAGTCCAGCTTTTGCATGCATATGAGGTTATTGAAAATACCATGGCTTGGGTCAGGTGCACCTTAGTCCTTAAGCTGACATCTTTGCTCTTCAACACTTTAAAAAGGTCTTGTGTAGCATATTTGCCTAATGCAGTATGTCATTTGATTTCTTGATTGCTGTTTCCATGAGGGTTGATAGTTGATCCAAGAAGAATGAAGTCCTTGACAACTTCAATCTTTTTTCCGTTGGTAAGAATGTCCAGTGGTGAGGATTTTTTTTTCTTGACATTGAGATGTAATCCATACCGAAGGCTGTGCTCTTTGATCTTCATCAGTAAATGTTTTAACTCCTCTTCACTTTCAGCAAGCAAGGTTGTATCATCTGCATATCGCAGGTTGTTAATGAGTCTTCCTCCAATCCCAATGCCACGTTTTTCTTCATAGAACCCAGCTTCTCGTATTATTTGCTCAGCATACAGGTTGAATAATTATGGTGAAAGAACACAACCTTGTCGCATAACTTTCTTAATTTTAAAACATTCAGTGTTCCCATGCTTTGTTCGAACAACTGCTTCTGGGTCCAGGTACAGATTCCTCATAAGCACAATTAAGTGTTCTGGAATACTCATACTTCACAGTGTTGTCCATAGCTTGATTGATCCACTCAATGAAAAGCCTTTGTGTAGTCAGTAACGCATAGGTAAACATCTTTCTGATATTCTCTGCTTTCAGCCAGGATCCATCAGACATCAACAATGATATCCCTCGTTCCACGGCCTCTTCTGAATCTGGCTTGAACCTCTGTAAGTTCTCTGTCAATGGCTTGTAGCCATTTCTGTATTACCTTTAGTAAAACTTTACTCGCATGGTATATCAAACAGACTGTCCGATGATTTCCACATTCCATTGGGTCACCTTTTTTTGAAATGGGCATAAATATGAATCTCTTCCAGTCAGTCAGCCAGATAGTTGTCTTCCAAATTTCTTGGCAGAGATGAATGAGTGCCTCCCATGCCACCTCACTTTCTTGAAAGATTTCAATTTTTATTCCTTCACTTAATAGTGCCTTGTTCTTTGCCAGTTCCTTCAATGCACCTTGGACTTCCTCCTTCAGTATTATTGGCTCTTGATTATATGCTACTTCGTGAAATGGTTGAATATTAACCATTTCCTTTTGGTACAGTGACTCTGGGTATTCCTTCCATCTTCTCTTGATGCTTTCTGCATCATTCAATAATTTTCTCAGAGAATCCTTCAATAATGAAAGTTGAGGCTTGAATTTTTTCTTCATTTCTCCCAGCTTGAGAAATACTGAGCGTGTTCTTCCTTTTTGGTTTTCTGAATTCAGATCTTTGCACATTTTGTAATATTTGGCTTTATCTTCTCTAGCTGACCTTTGAAATTTTCTGTTCAGCTCCTGTACCTCCTCATTTCTTTCATTTGCTTTAGCATCCCTACGCTGGAGAGCAAGTTTCAGTGTCTCATCTGACATCCATTTTGACCTTTTCCTTCTATCTTATCTTGTTAATGACTTTTTGCTTTCTTCCTGTATGACATTCTTGATATCATCCTACATCTTGTCTTTGGTCTTTATACGTATTATATTTTGTTGTAGTTGTTAAGTGCTGTCTGAATCCCTTTGAGGAAACTTTCCTGAAGGAACTTGGTTGGTGACTTTGGGCCTAGTGAACATCCTCACAATCCAGGACCAGCCCAGAATACCTGGCCTTGGGAGCTACAGAGGTGGCTGTAAAGGCTCTGACGGACTCGGCTTTCCTTTGGAAAGTAATGATCATTGTGTCCTTCCTGCTGGTTAGAGCTTGAGGGCATGGGGCTAGGTCTGTTGTGGTTGCCATGGTAATGCTCATGCACACACTGGGTACATGTTAGTGCCCTGTGCATCTTTTGAGTGTGTGAGCTTTCCTCCGAAGAGAAAGGAATAAGAAATTGAAAAAGAAAACTTTATTGATTTGATTTGAAACAAACTTCCTGCTCTAACCAACAGAACAAGTTATCATTGACAGATGGGGTGCCCAGCTTTGTAGCCACTTTGTCCTCACATCCACTAAGTCTGATCACGTGACTGTGAAGAGACTCTGACATAACCCTTTGATAACTTAGTTTTATTCCTTTGCAACAGAATCTCCCATTTTTAGCTGGACACATGGCCACCTAGAATAAAGGCTACATCCCCGGTCTCCAGAAACTATCCCCTTATGATTTTCCGCCTTTCTGCTGGTGGACTGTGGATGTGATGATTGGAGTTGAGCAGCCACCTTGGACCCTGAGGTTGGTAGAAGAGCAGGACTGAAGGACTCAGTGCTTCTGTGAAGCTGCCCCACCAGTAGTACAGTGTCCATTTCTGAACTTCACTTTGGTGAGTTGAGTCACTGTTCATTTGGATTTAATGTCACTCTTAGATGAACCAAATATAACCTAGTACAAGGACAGGACAATTGTAGTTCTTAGAAAGGACTTCTTTAAGCCCTGTGTTATAGGTGAGGGCATATTTGTGACAAGGATTTAGGTGAAGTAATCTAGTGTGTTGCTCTGTGTTAGAAAGATGAGGCTTTCTGCTCCCATAAAGATTTACAGCCTTGGAAACTCAATACAGGGTTGCTATGAGTGGGAGTCGACTCCACGTCATGCAACAGCAATAACAACAAACTAGTATGAAAGCTTGGAGGATGGATTTGGAAGCCAGGCTGGCTGTGAGATGCTGTAAGTCTTTTGGACAAGTTCTTTAAGCTTTTAAGCTTCTTTTCCCCATCTGTAAAATGGGGATGAAAGTGCAGTGTCTGGTTGAGTTACTGAGCCTCCACAAAGCTAACTCCCTCAGAGCCTTCCCTAGGTCAGGTTCCTGCACAGAGACATTTCACTGCAGTAAAACTTTTCTTGTACAATTTTTTTCCTCCTTTCTTTTTAGGTGGCAACAAAATGAAATAACCACAGAGTCATGTTCAGTTCAATATCTACAATAAAAATGGTTTATTGTTGTGACTCAATTATAGAGAGCTTGCCTTTTCCATCTTAACGACACTTCATTTTACACTTCTTAATTTGGCACCCACCAAGTTCCAGGCATTTTGTTAAGTCCTGGGAACAACAGCAAAAACAGTCAAGACATATAACACTATTTATTACAGAACATATAGCAGGGGTTGTACGCCTTTCCGTTCACAAAGCAATTTCATGATAGGCAAATAATATCTTCTTTGGGGCTAGAGCTCTAGAGATACTGATGCTGTAATTAAATTGTTTTGTCTCATTCAGATAGATACAGGGAAACTGGTTGTAAATAAGCTCGGGTCACTATAAGGGGAACCCAGGTGCCAACAGGGCCACCCGCCTGCTCCTAATTTCTCAACCCTCTGAAAGCCCAGAGACTTATTCTCTAGAGTTCTGAAACTTGTTCAGACTTCATTACTCATTGCTTCTCTTTGTCTTGCATTCCAATTTTGGTTTATATGTGAGTTTATTTAGTCTTTCCAACTAGATTGGAGGGGGCTTGATTGTAAGGAACTTGGAAGGGAAAGATAGTGGTTGTTCTTAAGGTTTGTTCACAGTTTGGGGGCAGGGTTATGTGAACAATCCCCCCAAAGCTTGACTGATGAGTGAGGGCTGCCAGGGCTCTTGGAGCATGAATTCTGCCCCTCTTGTTGGTATTGGCTGCCATTGAGCTGTATCCCAATTCATGGTGATGAAAGGTGTGGTTTGGACCATTGTGATCCATAGGGTTTAAAAAATATTTTTTTTTAAGTTTTTATTGTGAATTGAGTGAAAGTTTACAGGGCAGGTCATCAGTTTTACCTTCAACAAATCATATTTTGTTTTTTTTGCGATGGTTACAATCCCCTCCATGTACCATCAGTTAGCAGTATTTACTTGTATTCCTTTTTTTTTTTTTTTTTGATGTACATATCCCGCACAGAAAATATATACTCATTTAAATGTTCAAAGGGCACATTTTGCTAGCCAGCCTCCTGTCCGCAGGCATACTGCCTTACTCAGTCCAGGATCTTAGAGAACGTAATTGCTCGTGCTCTCTATGCCTTCATCTCTACCATGGTCTCTGCTGTCACTGGTTTTCTGGTTACTCATCCTCTTCTCTCTTGATGGTCCTAGGGTCCTCTGTTCCTAAAATGAAAGATTAACTACTCCCCGCTTTTAGTTAAACATCTTTTATATTTACAGTTGTGACAATACAATCACAATTAGTCCTGATAACAATTGCTCACAATTGAATTGTAAAATTCTATCCCCATCCTACCCGTCCCCTTTCACCAGACCCATCTGGAACAAAGGAAGACTCTTCAGTGGGGATTTTACCTTGTCCCCCTTGTTCTTAAACTAAGCACAGTCATGAAAGCTTGTAAGTCAGCCACTTTGTGCCTTTATAGCCCCCCATTTAAAAAAAAATGTTTTTAATTGTGAAATTGAGTGATAGTTTGCACGGGAGAACATTGGTTTTGCACTCATCGTTTCACTGCAATGATTACAATCCCCTCCGTGCATCATCATTAAATAGTATTTGTTTCTATTCCCTCTGTTTTTGTTTTTTTGTGTGTGTCGGGCATACACACAAAAGCACTCAGGAATATATAATCATTTAAACAACCAAATGACACATTCTGCAAGCCTGCCTCCTGGCCACCAGGACGCAGCCTTTCTCTTTCCATGAGTCTAGAGTCCTCAGCTGCTCTGTCTCTCAGTGTAATCATCTCTGCCTCCATCACTGGTGTTGCTGCTTCTCTGGATAGGGTCCCACATTCTGCTCATGTTCTTCTCCCTTGATGGTCCTAGGGTACTCTATTCCTGGACTGTAAGATTAAGTTGGTTGGTTATGTGCCATCGAGTCGGTTCTGACTCATAACGACCTTGTACAGGATTTCCGAGGCTGTAAATCTTTATGGGAACAGAAAGCCTCATCTTTCTTCTGTGGAACAGCTGGTAGTTTCGAACTGCTGACCTTGCAGTTTGCAGTCTGATTCGTAACCATTATGCTATCAGAGCTCCTTTAAGATTAAGTACTCCTCCCTTTTTGTTCTAAGACTTCTACCTTTACAGTTGTGACAGCTGCAATTAGTCATGATAACAATTACTCACTATTGAATCATAAGAATCTTATCCCCATCACTTTTCACCAGATCCATCTGGAGAAGATAAAAACTATTCAGTGGGCATTCTACCTTCCCCTGCACACTCTGAAACTAAACTTCCTCTTGAAAAGTTGTAAGCCAGTCACGTTGTGCCTTTATAGACCCCCATTGTAGGTAGCCAATGTTTAAGTTGTCTCTTCCCTACCAACCCTGTGTATAGGGATGATAGATTGTTGTAGCTGTGAAGTGCCATCGAGTTGGTTCGGACCCATAGCGACCTTGTGTAGGGTTTCCAAGGAGCAGCTGGTGAGCTTCAAGTTCAAACGGCTTTTCAGTCTGGCACATTAACCCACAGTGCCACACCAGGACTGCCAAGCCCCCTATTTTTGATAGCTGAAGTCTAAGTTGCCTATTCCTATCAGCCCAGTGTACTGAGGAGACAAGCTTGATCCTTGATATGAAGAATCCCTCCCTTTCGGTTGGAATTTTGAGCAACTAATTTTGAGGTCCAAGAGCTGAACAGAAAATTTCAAAGATCAGCTCAAGAAGATAAAACCAAATATTATAATAAACTATGCAAAGATTTAGAATTAGAAAACCAAAAAGGAAGAACACGGTCAGCATTTCTCAAGCTGGGGGAACTGAAGAAAAAATTCAAGCCTTGACTATTGTTATTGAAAGATTCTCTGGGCAAATTATTTAATGACGCAGAATGCATCAAGAAAAGATGGAAGGAATACACAGAGTCATTGTACCAAAAGGAAATGGTTAATGCTCAACCATTTCAAGAGGTACCATATGAACAAGAGCCAATGATACTCAGGGAGGAAGTCCAAGGTGCATTGAAGGAATTAGCACAGAACAAGGTACCAGGAATTGATGGAATAAAAATGGAAATCTTTCAAGAAAGTGAGGCGGCACAAGAGGCACTCACTCATCTCTGCCAAGAAATTTGGAAGACAACTATCTGGCCGACTGATTGGAAGAGATCCATATTTGTGCCCATTCCAAAGAGAGGTGACTCAACGGAATGCGGAAATCATCGGACAATCTCTGATATCTCAAGCGAGTAAAGTTTTGCTAAAGGTAATACAGAAATGGCTACAATCATACATTGACAGAGAACTTCCAGAGGTTCAAGCTGGATTCAGAAGAGGACGTGGAACGAGAGATATCATTGCTGATGTCTGATGGATCTTGGCTGAAAGCAGAGAATATCAGAAAAATGTTTACCTGTGCTTTATTGACTACGCAAAAGATTTCGATTGTGTGGATCATGACAAGCTATGACAACATTGAGAAGTATGAGTATTCCAGAACACTTAATTGTACTTCTGAGAAATCTGTACCTGGACCAAGAAGCGGTTGTTTGAACAGAACATGGGAACACTGAATATTTTAAAATTGGGAAAGATGTGCGACAAGGTTGTGTTCTTTCACCATACTTACTCAACCTGTATACTCAGCACATAATACGAGAAGCTGGGTTCTGTGAAGAAAAACGTGGTGTCAGGATTGGAGGAAGACTCATTAACAACCTGCGATATGCAGATGATACAACCTTGCTGAAAGTGAAGAGGACTTGAAACATTTACTGATGAAGGTCAAGGAACATAGCCTTCGGTATGGATTGCATCTCAATGTCAAGAAAACAAAAATCCTCATCACTGGACCAATAAACAGCATTCTTATCAACAGAGAAAAGATTGAAGTTGTCAAGGACTTCATTCTTCTTGGATCAACTATCAACACTTGTGGAAGCAGCAGTCAAGAGATCAGACGACGTATTGCATTAGGCAAATCTGCACAGGAACTTTTTAAAGTGTTGAAGAGCAAAGATATCAGCTTGAGGACTAAGGTGCGCCTGACTCAAGCCATGGTATTTTCAATAACCTCATATGGATGCAAAAGCTGGACGGTGAATAAGGAAGATCGTAGAAGAATTGATGCCTTTGAATTATGGTGTTGGAGGAGAATACTAAAAGTGCCACGGGCTGCCAAAAGAACCAATAGATCTGTTTTGGAAGAAGTGCAGCCAGAGTGCTCCTTGGAGGCTAAGATGGCTAAACTTCGTCTCTCATACTTTGGACATACTGTCAGGAGGGAACAGTCGCTGGAGAAGGATGTCATGTTGGGTAAGATGGAGGGTCAGAGAAAAAGAGGAAGACCCCCAACGAGATAGATCGGCCAGGTGGCATCATTGATGGACTCAAGTGTGGCAGCGGTAGTGAGGTTGGCCCAGGATTGGGCCTTGTTTTGTTCTGCTGTGCATGGGGTCACTATGAATCAGTTAAACTTGATGGTACCTGATTCACTTTGTTAAATTGTAGCAATTTATGCTTGTTCCTTGTACCAAACTTTTTTATCTTCATCTGGTGGAGTTCTGGTCAGCTAGACATCCAAGCTAGGTCGAATGATCCATAGGGTTTTTATTGGCTGCAATTTGGAAGCAGATCACCAGGCCTTCTCCCCGGTCTGTTAATCTGGATGCTCTGCTGAATTCAGCATCCTAACGACATGACAGTTGAGTAGTGGATTTGCTCAGAATACAGTGAGTAGAAATTGAACCTTCAGGGTGAAAATTCTACCCTCAGAACCACCACTGCCTCGACTGTTGAGAAACAAGAAGCAGCTGCCCCAAAGTCCATATGACCCTGTCTTTGAAGGTCAGTACTTGTATTCGCTTCCTTTCCCTCTGCCTTCTTCACTTTATTGTGCCTAGTAAAAACAGAGGAGTAATTTTACTGTTTAATAATTTGTAAGATCAAAGGAAGTTAAGCAGTCATTTCTGCTCTTATTAATTAGTCTTTTCTTTCTCGAATTAATTTTACGTTGATTTCCTGACCAGATAATTGTTACTTATTCTTCTTCATGATGTCCATTTCAAGTGTTAGTGGATTCAGCTTTTAATTTATCCTTGAATTTTAAAAAGGGAAATAAATGCATGTTAAAATAGAAAAGTTTAAAAAGACAGACGAGCATTTTTCTTCTTCTTCTCTCCTGTCTTTTGAGACCTCTTAAGAATCATACATAGCACTACTTGTAGTTTATTGTTGGAGGTAGTGTTGGTGGGTGATGATCTAGTCAGATAGTGAAATAGTTAGATCTGATGCATTCGTCTGGAGTCCTTGGGTAGTACAGATGGTTAAAATCCTCTATTGGTAACTGTAAGGTTGAAGCTTCAAGTCCACCTCGATACACCTTGAAGGAAAGACCTGGCTGTCTCCTTCTGATAAAGCAATCAATGGGAAGACTGCGAAGCATAATCCTGTTCTCAAATATGTCCAGTCTCCATGATCGCAATTGACTAGATGGTTACTGGTGTTTCTGGTTTCCTTATCTTGTGGCAGATGTTCTTTGTTTACTTAATAAATAACATTTTATTCTCGGAGCTCTGGTAGCATAGTGGTTACAAGTTGGGCTGTTAACCTCAAGGTCAGCAGTTTGAAATTACCAGCCATTCCGTGGGAGAAAGATGAGGCTTTCCAGCCTTGGAAACCCTACAAAGGGTCTCTATGAGTTGGAACTGACTCCGCGGCATAGCACTATCACCACCACCACCACCACCACCACTTTATTCTAGAATTTTTTGGAAGTCTTAAAATTTGGAATTTTGCTTGTGTTATCACAGGAAGGATTATTCTCTTGGAAGCAAACCTCCATAGAATTTCACGTAAACATCACACTTCTGAGTGGGTACTAAAACATTCTGCAGTTTCAGTTCCAGGGGGAACCGTGCAATGGCACCATCATTGCAAATCCACTTGAGCATTTGTTTTCCCAAGTATGATTGTGCTAGACACAGTCATCAAACAGGTGCAATTGTTATCTGATTTAGGAAAAAGAATGCTTTGTTTTTTTGTAAACCTGGCAGGCAGGCAAAGCCATGTATCAAAGGCAAGGAGGTTTGCATGGGTTTTTAATTCTATCAGGTTACCTGCTAATTAGAAATTAAAAGACCTAGGACTACCTTGAAGATGAATAAACAAACCTTTCAGGTTAGAGTGAAAATGTTGGTACACTATAAGTTACATTAAAGTTGTCTTGGGTTAGATGTTTCTGTAGTTAAAATAACACTTGAAAAATGTGAGTGCATTAAATGATACCAACACGCAAATATTTGTAGCAAACAACAACAGAAGTATCTCCAGGACTTGAAAGGTGTTGTCTTCCCAGAAGCTAAAGGCTTCAAGCCAAACAAGGTAGAACCTCCCAGTTTGAGATACCAACTCCTCTGGGGAAACGCTCACAGCCACACATATGGCCAGATCCTGGGTTTTCTTTTGATTTTCCCCCCTCCTTTAAACCACAGTTTTGATGAATGGCAAACACATTGATGTTTGGCTGTGTGAAGTGTGGAAGCTTCTCTGCTTCTTCTCGTTGAAGGCTAGGCCAAGGTGGCAAACAAAATCTAATTAATCCTCTTGAAGGTCCTCATCCTTTGATACTCAAATATGAAGTGTGTGGTCTCTTCTGGTGTCTGAAAGGTTCTTGCTTCATTATATATCTATTTAAAATTGGGTTGCATGTTGTTCTTATGAAAGTATTTTGGAAGAAGTGTGCTTACGTCTGTAGCCTACTTTGAAAATATTAAAAAATGAGGTGGGTTTATGGATGGATGGAGGGAGACTAAGTAGGTGCTCATGTGTAGTAAAATATTGTGGAGTCTACAAAGTGAGCTGGTAGGTGTTCACTGGAAAATTCAACTTTTATTATTTTTTTATAATAAAATCTCAGGAGGGGAAAAGACAGAATTCTATTTCTTAGATGAAATTAACCCAGGCTTTAGGAATGAAGTGACGTGTTTTGTTTTTAAACAGGAAAAGCATAATTACTTCCTTTGCTTTTGCAAAACAGATGAGAACAGAACATTCTTGTTGAAATATAGAAAACTCTTTTGATTGTAGCTAACCATCGTCCTTTGGCATTTAAGACATATTACAGGGTTGCTATGGGTTGGAATCGACTGGACAGCACTTAACAACAACAACAACAACAACAACTGTTTTGTAACCTTTGTGCAGCCATGTTTTTATTCTTTTTAAAAGTCAAGTCTCCCAGTAAAAACCACGTATTCACCATATGAATCTTTAAACTCCGTCACGAGAAATGTAGATGCAGTATGCACACACACATTCTGACCTTCTTAGAATATTCTTCACTCTCAGTGTAGCCATTTAGCATGCCTAAACTCTGGAAGGAGTCCTGGAGTGTCCTAGGATAAGAGCTCAGTTGGTTTGAACTGCAAGGCCGGAGGGTCACATTCACCAGTTGCTAGGAGTTGGAACCAATCTGATGGCAGTCAACAGTAACAAACTGTGGCATGATTTGGCACTCAACATTCTTGTTTTCCGGTAAAAAGATTTTCATGAACAGAATTATTGGGCTGCTAGAGGTTTCATTGATCAAGAGAATGTTTCTTAGCAGTTTCTAAGCAAATGTTAAACAAGTTGATCACTGATGTGGGGTCGTCACTCCTCGTAACAGTACTGCCAGACACAATCATGTTATCCCCTGCTTCTGCCCACTTATGGGTAGTGTCAGGCCTACTCCTCCATCAACCTCGAAATGGGGTCCATGAATTTCTGTCCTCCAAAGTCACGTTAGAATGTCTTAATCAAGGCCATATATGTCTGATTGGGGTCCTGGTGTGGTGCTGTAGGATACACACTGGACCTCAAAGTTGGTTTGAACCACAGGTCGGGAGTTCAAACCCGCCACTAGCTCCCGGAAACCTTTGTAAGGTTACTGAGTCAGAATTGACATGATGGTACTTAACAACAATATATATCTGATTGTTTCATGGCACCAAATACTCACCTTTAGTTCCTAGTTTGATAACAAGACCAACCTTCATTCCATTCTCCTGATGGTCTTTCCTCAAAGCTTCTAGCTTTTCAGCAGCCCCCAGATGACAGGTATGCTGACAGGTGTCTCCCATAGTCATTGGCTTCACCCAATGTTACTGTCTGCACACCATCGTGGGCATGTCAAAGAAAGAGTTCCTGACAAACCATGTTTGAAGGCTTTCTACCTCAAGGTGACCAAAGGTGATGCTGGGAACAAAATGTCCATCTATTAGACCAGGTGTAGATAATCAGCCCCAGAGCCCAGCGTCTGGATGCATTCCTTCTCCCCCACCTTGAAATGGCCAGCTGAAATGACCCTTAGCACCATCAAAGTCTTGGTTTGGAGGCAAACTCTGAGGATATTAAATCACCTCAGAAGTTTGGGAAATTTTCAGTCAATGTAAATGTATTGTTTTTCTTTGTTTTAAATGTATGTCATTATAACTTTACTAAAAAAAATACTGCTTTTCTCAGCACTTGAAAATTACTGATGCATATAACTGAAAATTACTGAAAAGGATCCCTGGTGGTACAGTGGATAAGCCCTTGGCTACTAAACAAAAAGTTGGCAGTTCAAACCCACTAGCTGCTCCTTGGGAGAAAGCTGTAACAGTCTGCTTCTGTCACATGTACAGCCTTGGAAA
>NW_006408669.1:4696104-4704039 GCF_000296735.1 Chrysochloris asiatica
AACAACATCAATATAGTTTGCCACTGAATGGCTTAAAATCAGGAAAAGGTGTATGCCAGGGCTGTATTATTTTATCATACTTATTCAATCTGTTTGCTGAGAAAATAGTACAAAAAGCTGGATTCTATGAAGAAGAGCATGGCATCGGGATTGGAGGAAGACTCATTAACAACTGGCATTATATAGATGATAAACCTTGCTTGCTGAAAGAAAGAAGACTTAAAATATTTAGTGATGAAGATCAAAGACCACAGCCTTCAGTGTGGGTTGCAACTCAATGTAAAGAAAACAAAAATCTTTACAACTGCACCAATAAACACCATCATAAGAAACAGAGAAAATATGGAGGTCAAAAACTTCATTTTGTTTGCATCCACAATCAACACTCATGGAAGCAGCAGTCAAGAAATCAAATGGTATTTTGCACTAGGAAAATCTGCTGCATAAGATTTATTTAAAGTGTTCAAGAGCACAGAGGACAATATAAAGACTAAGATGTAGCTGACCCAATCCATAGTATTTTCAGTATCCTTATATGTGTGTGAATGTTGGCCAATAAATAACGAAAACCATAGAAGAACTAATGCATTTGAGTTATGGTTTTGGAGAAGACTGCTGAAAACACCACAGACTGCCAGAATAACAAACAAATCTGTTTTGGAAGACGTCCAGCCAAGGTGGTCAGGCTTCGTCTCTTATACTTCAGACATTTAATCAGCAGGGAATCAGTCCCTGGAGAAGGACATTATGCTGGTAAAGTGGCTGGTTGGTTGGTTATGTGCTGTGGAGTCATTTTTGACTCAACTGAGGCTGTGAATCTTTATGGAGGCAGAAAATCTCATCTTTCTCCCATGTTACAACTGGTAGTTTCAAACTGCTGACCTTGACATTCTCAGCTTAATTTGTAACCACTATGCTATAGCGAAAGGAGCTCTGGTAGTGCAGTGGTTAAGAATCGGGCTGTGAACCACAAGGTCAGCAGTTCGAAACTACCAGTTGCTCCGCGGGAGAAAGATGAGGCTTTCTACTCCCGTAAAGATTTACAGCCTCGGAAACCCTGTACAGGGTCGCTATGAGTCGGAACTGACTCCACGGCACATAATAACAACAACAACATGCTATAGCGAAAAAGAGAAAGACCTCCAAAGAGAGAGATTGGCACAGTGGAAGTAGCAACGGGCTCAAGTGTGACCGCAACTGGGATGTCTCAGGACAGGGCAGTATTTCTGTTGTACACAGGGGTTGCTATGAGTCAGAATCGACTCTCCTAACACTTTAACAAGAAAGCTGACCATGACATGTGAATCTACCCTGTGTCTTCCGAAGGTTCTATAGTATTCCAGTTGTGTCTACATGTTGAAATCAGTGTAACTGATCTTATATTGATGGCTATTGGAATTGTTTCAAACTTGAGATTACTATAAGCAATTCTAAAGCACTATGGTAATACCATGGACTAAACTCTGGTCTGCTAACCAAACATTCAGTGGTTCAAACACACTAGTCACTCCACAGGAGAAAGGTGAGACTGGCTGTTTTCACAAAGATTTCTACTCTCAAAGGTCTTATGGAACAGTTCAACTCTGACCTATAAATGGGTTGCTATGAGTTGGAATCAATTTGATGGCAGACGGTTTTTATAAGCAATTCGACAATGAGTTTACATTTATACACAAAGTGCAATTGCTGGTTTATAGATTATATACATTTAACAACAGATGTTACTTTATCAGTTTGAATCAACTTACATCATTGTTAAAGTGCTGTTGAGTCGGTTCTGAGTCATCCCGACCAAGTATAGGGTTTCTGAGGAGCAGCTGGTGGGTTTGAACCACCGACCCTGTGATTAGCAGTTCAGTGCTTATCCTACCAGAATTATTATTTCTGTTTTTGACATTGCCCACAATCACAACACACCAAGTATTATATCAGTGTTTTCGATTTATGTCAGACTGGTAAATTCATACAGAATAATTATAACTTATTTTGATTGTTAATGATTACATGTTGGTGGCATTTCATTGTGTTTAGTATTTTTTGAGACTTGCCTGTGTATATCCTTTAGCATTTGTTTATGAAGTTATTAGTCTCTTTTGATGTAAAAGATTCTGAATGTTAAAAAAACTAAGCCATTCTTGAGAACGAAGCCTACAAGTATTTTTCTCAAAGTTGATTTTTGCTTTCTAATTGTATATTTTGAAAAATAGTTTCTTATCACACTGAAGACTGCCCATTTTCTACAGGCAACGTTTATATATTTATCACAGTACAAGCTTTCTCTTTTGTGACCTGTCTTTATTCACTTGCCTAACTGGTCCGTTCTTTATCCTCCTAACTAATATTCTCTTCTTCTTTCTGTATCTTAATCACTGAGAACAGAGTTTGACATAGAATAGACTAGGCACTCAGATAGTTGCTAAATGAAGAGGATTTGAATCCTTTTCATTTTGTTTATGATTGGAGACTATGTGATAGCAGTCTCTAAGTATAATAATGACCCCTCCACCCTTCCCACAGTCCTCTCTGTTCAGCTGGGGTTGATAATCTGTTATCGTGGCCACACAGAACTCAGACACCACAGTTACAGGGTTTACTAAGGAAGTTAACAGATTACAATTTAGGGTCTGAAATGTTCAGGTCCCAGTTCTTCCAGTCAGTATGGCCTCTTCTCTGCTGTGCCCACAGGCAAGACTCTCAGGCCCTCAGCCCCTTGGCCTGGCCTCTGACTATGCTACAAAGCTTTTTTAGGGTTGATGATAAATTCCCACAGGGCACAGCGCTTTATCATAAGTCTCAGTCTGAAGGCACTTGGCTCTAGCTCTGTGGATCAGCAAACTTATCTCCCCTAGCAGAAACCTGGAGGCACCCCTCTCTGCAAGCCATTCTCCTGCCCAAAGTCACTCAGCTTTGCTTGCTCTGTGTGCTGGGAAGTCCACTGCTCTGTCTGGTGTTCTGACTTTACATACTGATGATGTGTTTTCTCGTCTGTCACTCCTCTGGTGGCACAGCTTTCTGTCCCTGACTTGAGTTTCAGTGCACAGGGTCTAAGAGACAAGTTCTACTCCTGGCTTTTCCTTGTTGGTAACGAATCCCTGTTCCGATTTCTGAGATGGTTCATTTTATACCTACGTTAGAGTTCCAAGTTTTCATAATGAAGCCTGTTAACAGTCCCTCACAATTGAATCATATAATCCAACAGCATCCTCTACCATCTTCTGTCATCCAGACATAGCAATCAGAAAGACATAGCTTGATGGGTGATACCAAGACTGTGACTAGAAGAGACTTACGAAGTGGTTCACCTCACTGCACTAGGCAAGTGTTTTTGAGCTCAGAGAGAGGTTTCGTCATACTTCATATGCTCTTCCATCTGTGATTCAGAAAGGCTGCTCTAGTTTCTGTCATCACATCTGTATCCTAACCAATAAGAAGGAAAAAGTGGCTAGGGAATTGTTATTCATATCTTTGAAAAATATGACTGGAATTGTCATACATCATTTCCCTTCACATCCTACTGGTCCGAAAGTCACACAACCATACAAAGCTGCAAAGGAAGTTGGGAAATCTAGAGTTAGGATAGGTAGCGAAGCAATGGTTGGTTGGTGATTGATTGTGTACTGTGGAGTTGGTTCCAACTCATTGTGACCCCGTATAGGATTTCCAGGGCTGTACATCTTTATGGGGACAGAAAGCCTCATCTTTCTCTTACTGAACGTCTGGTGGCTTTGAACTGAAGACCTTGAGACTAGCAGCCCAACTCATAACCACTACTGAAGGAGGGAAAAACGGATATTAGACAGGTATTTTCTATGCTACAGGAAGCATACAGAAATGTGACTTTGCATGCCTAAATATTATAAATATTGCACTTTTAAAAATCAAAAGAGATAAAAATAAAAGGTACTTTCCTGAGTGCCTTTAATGAGAACCACTCATCTAGAATATTCTAGAAACAGTTTGCTTAAGAGCTTAAGTCCATATTCTATTTTAATGTGTAGATTTTTTATGCCTTAACATGAGAAAAGAGAGGAATGAAGAAAAATTAGTAAATTATATTGTGGTAATGACCTAAAGAATTAGAAATAAAATGGTTTATATTCATTTCTCTGGGAGTGAAAGAGATATGATATAAAACTCCTGCTTCTCTATTAAGGCCCTTTTAATCATGCATCTGAATTATTTCAGTGCAAATTAAAATGCCTAAAGAATGGACTTTTATGAAAATGAAGACCAGGAGTATAAATTAAAATAAGCAGTGAGTAGTTAAAATCAATAAAATGGCAAACTCAATCGTTATATTGCTTTACTTTGCTTTTTATATCTTCACCTTCATTATAAAAAACAAGATCATACAGCAGTTCTGTGAACCAGGGTCTCCTAATAAAAGATAAGCTGTAGGTGCTATGAATATAGCGTTACCTGTCATAGTGAGAGAAAGATGGATTTCTTACGGAAGCTAGGTTCTACTTTTGTTCAGAACCATTTTCAAGAGCTTTGTCTGTCCCCCTAATTTATGTATTTTAAGAATTATGTGTGTAAAATAAATCGGTCCTTTACCGCTTTCTTTTTGACATAGCTATTAGATTTGAGATACCTCAGATGTTAAGAATTTGATCTTATTCATATGTTATCTTTTAAGTAGTAGTTGTTGATTTGCTGTGAAGAATAAGATTTATGCCCTGGTATGGTGCTGTGGGTTAATGTGCTGGACTGCAAAGTGGGTTTGTATCGCAAGACCGGTGGTTCAAACTTACCAGCTGCTCCTTGAAAACCTTATACAGGGTTGCTATGGGTCAGAACGGACTCGACAGCACATAACAACAACAACAATCCTGGGTGCTCGGTGCCTTCTGTGTGAGAGACCTGGGTTCAGTGTACCTCAGACAGCTACCACTCGTCTGTCAGTGTAGGCTTGTGTGTTGCTGAACACATTTCAGCAGAGCTTCCAGACTGAGACAGACTAGGAAGAAATGCCTGGCAATCCACTCAGCCAGTGAAAACCCTAAAGGTCATACCAGTCTGATCTGCAGTCAAGTATGGAGCTGGCACAGGATTAAGCAGTGTTTCCTTCCCTGGTGCATGTGGTGACCATGAGTCGGGCACTGACTGGATGGCAGCTAACAACAATCATTTAATACCTAAACCGTCTTCAACTGTAGGGCCATGGAGAGACTTCTTGGAGTAATTCGAATTCCAAATTCTTAGTACTCCTGTTTTACTGGGCCCTGCCTGAATGTGACTATCACTCTGTGATGAGCGACAGGACCCTGGGAGGTAGTATGTTCCGGGCATAGTCTCAGGGGAAAACACTGGATTTGTAATTAAACCTGGTTCAGGTCCCTCTTGGGTTCCTCACCTGCACATTGAGGACACTCCTAGGGCTGCTGGGAAGCTCAGAAAGGAAAATATATGGAGAGTGTGGGGTACAATGCCCAGGCTACCATGAACAGCAGTGTTAAGTAAGTCTCATCATCCTCATCTTTAAGGAGCAGACTGGTTGTACTTCTTCCAAGATAGAGCAGTTTGTTTTTTTGGCAGTACATAGTAATTTCAATATTCTTTGCCAAAACCATAGTTCAAATCCACCAGTTCTTCTCCAGTCTTCCTTTTCCATTGTCCAGTTTTCACATGCATATGAAGTGCTTGAAAATACCTGAGTCAGGTATGTGTTACCCATCAAAGTGACAGCTTCGCTCTTTAACATTTTAGAGAAGTCTTTTGCTGCAGATTCGCACAATGCAAAATGTTGTCTGATTTCTCGACTGCTGCTTCTATGAGCATTGACTACGGATCTTAGTAAAATTAAATCCTTGGCATCTTCAATCTTTTCTCTATTTATCATGATGTTGCTTATTGGTCCAGTTATGAGTATTTTTGCTTTCTTTATGTTGAGATGTAATACTGAAGGGCATATTTTTTGATCTTCATCAGTAAGTGCTTCAAGTTCTCTTCCCTTTTAGCACACGAGATTGTGTCATCTGAATATCACAGGTGGTTAACGAGTCTCCCTCCAATCCTGATGTTGCCTTCTTCATATAGTCCAGCTCCTCAGACTGTGTGTTCAGTATAGAGATACTTGAATACATATGGTAAAAGGATGCAACCCTGACACACACCTTCCCTGATTTTAAACTATTCAGTATCCCCTTGTTCTGTTCAAAGGACAGCCTCTTGGTCTGTATACAGGGTTCTCATGTGCGCAATTAAGTGTTCTGGAATTCCCATTCTATCCAATGTTATCCATAGTTTGTTATGATCCACACAGTTGAACACCTTTGCATAGTACATGTAAACATCTTTGTTACATTATTTGCTTTTTGCCAAAACTTACCTGATATTGGCATTCCTTATATGTTGCATTCCATGTCCTCTGCTGAATCTTGCTTCAATTTCTGGCAGCTCCCAGTTAATGTATAGCTATAATCATTTAAAAATTATCTTCAGCACAATTTTACTTGCATGTGATATTAATGATACTATTATGATTTCCACATTCTATTGGGTTAACTTTCATTTGAATGGGCACAAACACGGATCTCTCTCAGTAGGTCACGTAGTTGTCCTCCAAATTTCTGGGCGTACACACAGGTGAGAACTTGCAGCACTACATCAATTTGTGAAAAGTTCCATTTGTATTCTGTCAATTCCTGGAGTCTTGTTTTTTGTTTTATTTTGTTCTGCCTGTATCTTCAGTGCAATTTGGACTTCTTTCTTTAATACTATGAGTTCTTGATCATACTCTAACTCTTAAAATGGTTGAAATTGGTCATTTCTTTTTCATACAGTGACTCTGTGCATTCCTTACATTTTCTTTTGATGCTTTCTGCATAGTTGTTGTTGTAAAGTGTCTTCAAGTGGGTTGCAACTGATAGGGACATTTGAGTTAGCAGTCCAGTGCTTATCCTACAGTGCCACTCCAAGAACTCTGCAGAATAGTTAGTTGAGACTTGAAATTTTCTTCAGTTCTTTTGGCTTGAGAATGCTGAGTGTGTTCTTCACTTGTGGTTTTCTAACTCCAAGGTCTTTGCATACTTCATTATAATACTTGAGTTTGCCTTTTGGAATTTTCTGTTCAGCTATTTTATTTCCACATTTCTATGCATCTCTATGCTCAAGAGCAAGTTTCAGAGTCTCTTCTGACATTCACTTTGGTCTTCTCCTTCTTGCTTGCTTTATTCGTATGTGCTGTTCCAGAGTCATCCTACAACTCTTCCAATTTTTTTGTCATTAGTGTCTAATGCATCACATCTGTTCTTGAGATGTTCTCTAAATTCAGGTGGGATATTTTCAAGGACATATTTTGGCTCTCATGGACTTGTTTTAATTTTATTCAGCTTCAGCCTGAACGTGCATAGAAACAATTGATGGTCTGTTCGATATTGTCCTGTGACCTTGTTTTGGTTGATGATATGGAGCATCTCTGCTGTCTCTACCCACAGATGTGGTCAGCTTGATTCCTGTATATTCCATCTGGTGAGGTTCATGTGTGTAGTTACCTTTTATGTTGTTTACAAAAGATACTTGAAATGAATAAGTCGTTGGTCTTCCAAAATTCTGTCATGTGATCTCCAGCATCATTTCTATTACCAACATCGTCTTTTCCAACTACTGATCCTTCCTCTTTATTACCAACATTTGCATTCCAATCACCAGTAATTATCAATGAATCTTGTTGTATACTTGAGTTCTGAGTGAAGACATTGATAGAATTCTTTAGTTTTTTTTTTCATCATTGACTTTAGTGGTTGGCGAGTCAATTTGAATAATAATTATATTGCCTGGTAGTTGTGTGGATATTATCCTAGCACAGACAGCATTGTACTTCAAGATAGATCTTGAAACATTAGTTTTAATGAGGGATGTTAAACGATTTCTCTTCAATTTGGTATTCGCAATATAGTAAACCATACGATTGTCTGATTCAAAATGGTCAAC
>NW_006408669.1:4704779-4705337 GCF_000296735.1 Chrysochloris asiatica
TGATCCCAAATGTGCCAGTGTGACCATGCTTCATCATCATGGTCAGGAACTGGAAGATGACTTTGGAGTGTTGCCAGATAAGAACCTGGCATTTGCCTCTCTTCTTGTCATTATTGATGCTCTTAAGAGTATCTGCCAGGATGTTCATGCCCACAATGATGATGGCATGGACAAATGGCAAAAAACTCCATTATCTTTTATTTCCATTTGTTCATGAAATTTCTGAAGCCACCTGTATATGTGCAAGTCTGTTTTAATTCTCTCAGAATGTCTTTCTCACTTCCTTTTGTTCATGCTGCTCATTTATGTATCCCAACTCTGGTTCCATGATGCTGTCTTCAATGTCCATTGTGACCAACAGTAGAAATTCCAGAGTCCCTAGAGAGAGAATCTTATTGGTCCAAGTAGGACATGACCTGTTTTTTTGTTTTTTTTTTTTAATGTTTTATTGTGAATTATGTGATAGTTTACATGGGAGAACATTAGTTTTACGTTCATTCTATCATATATCATCTCATTGCCATGGTTACAATCCCCTCCATGCAATCCTTCCCCCAT
>NW_006408669.1:4714807-4715717 GCF_000296735.1 Chrysochloris asiatica
CATTTACTGCAATACATTGTCCTCTCGCCACCACTTTCATTGTGTCCCACAGATTTTGGTATGTTGTGTTTTCATTCTCATTTGTTATTAGGAATTTTGTGAATTCAAGTTTTGTTTCTTCTACTACCCAGTTGCTTTTCAGCAGGGTGTTATTCACTTTTCATGTATTTGACTTTATTTCCTTGGTCTTCCTATTGTTGATTTCGAATTTGATAGCATTGTGGTCTGAGAAGCTGCTTTGTAGTATTTTGATATTTGTAAATTTATGGAGGTTTGTTTTGTGGCCTAACACATTTTCTATTCTGGAGAATGTTTCATGTGCACTGGAAAAGAATGTGTATTATTCTTTTGTTGGATCTAATGCTCTGTACATATCTATGAAGTCCATTTGGCTGATTGTGTTGTTTAGTTCCTCTGTGTCTTTGTTAAGTTTCTTTCTGTTTTTCGAAAGCGATGTATTAAAATTGCCCACTATTATTGTTGATTCTTCTGTTTATTTTTTCAAAACTATTAGAGTTTGCTTTATATATTGGAGCTCTTTCATTGGGAGCATAGGTATTTATTATGGTTATGTCGTCTTGTTCAATTGTTCCTTTAATCATTAGATAATGCCCATCTTTATCTATTATGCTGGTTTTGTCTTAAAGTTGATTTGATCAGAGATTAATCCTGCCCTTCCAGTTCATTTTTTTTTTTTTGCAATTAGTTTGGTATATTTTTCCCCCATCCTTTGACTTTTAATCTGTTTTTGTGTCTGTGTGTAAGATGTTTCTCTTATAGACAGCATATTGAAGCATCTTGTTTTCTTAGCCATTCTGCCACCGTCTGTCTCTTAACTGGTGTATTTTATTTGTTTACATTCAGTGTAATTATCGGTAGGTATGGATTAATTGCTGCCATTATGTTTGTT
>NW_006408669.1:4716772-4721221 GCF_000296735.1 Chrysochloris asiatica
TCTTCAATTCTACTCCTTTGCCTTTTCAGTGTATTGTCTATTTCTGATATTCTATTATTAATCATTTGGACCTCTTTCTGTAGGTTTTGAATTGTTCCCAGTGCTGTATCCATCTTATTTGATTGCTCCTGTAGTGCTTTCCTGACTTCTTCCTTATTTTTCTCAACTTCATTGTGAAGTGTTTTGATACATTTTATGATGTCTCAGCCATTTTATCCCGTTTCTGGACACTGCTGATATGATCATCTATTTTTGCTTCTTGGACATGTTCACTGGTTAGCTATGGCCTTAATACTTAATTGAGTGGGTGTTTTAGTATTTTTTTATGCTTTTTGATTGCCTCCAGGTAGATGTGATCAGGAGGTGGGCTTCCATTTTCACTTTTCTTAACTTTTACAGGTTTTTTCTGCCTTTATGGTGCATGGAAGTTGGTATTGTTTCTTGTCTGGATTGTGGGGTTTTATAGGGTGTGATTGTAGCTTGACTATATAGCAGCAATTGCTCTCTTCTTACCCTAAAGGTAAAAGGAGCTCTGGTAGTGTAGTGGTTAGGAATCGGGCTGCTAACCTCAAGGTTGGCAGTTTGAAACTACCAGCTGTTCTGTGGGAGAAAGATGAGGCTTTCTTCTCCTGTAAAGATTTGTAGCCTCGGAAACCCTGTGCAGGGTCACTATGAGTCAGAACCGACTCCACGGTATTTAACAACAACAACAAAGATAAAAGGGGGAACAACAACAACAACAACAAAAAACAACAACAAACAAAACAGCAACCGCAAAACAAAACAAAACAAATAAAAAAATAGTTGGAAATTGTAGTCTATAATCAGCATACAAGAGAGAGGAGAGAGAGAAGGAAAAAAAAAAATGTAGCCTAGTATGAGTATGACTTTAATATCTGTTTTCAGCTTCTTGTCTTCAAGGCCACCTGATAAATTTAAAGATGCCACTGTTGGTTGTTATGCTGTACCTCAGAATTTAATTTTTGGCCTGTTTTGTTTTCAGTCTCTTTCCCAATGCACAACCTGTTCTGACCTTTTCCCTATTAATAAACAGTTCAGGCCCACCTGTGGCTGTTTCACACTGCTGGTTGGTTTTAAGTGGGAATTGGCCCTTAAACACTGAGAGGATCTGTGTGCATGCATGGTAGGAGGACCCTCCAGTGGTGGGGGTGGGGGCGTCCACTTGCTCAGGCACCCCCTCTAGTCACCAGAATGGAGGTGCACAGACAGCGAGAGGCCAGTAAATACATACCAAAAAAAAAATCAGAACAAAACAACATAAAACAGAGAATATTGTCTTCCTTTGTCTCTGAGGTTCTCGCAAGTGTTAGTCCATGGCAGGTCTACTTGCTCCCCCACTTTGTCTTGCTGTTTGGTCTCGCCCAAGTTTTTGGCTCCTGGCTACTGAGCCTGGTAGACACAAAAGTACTAGATTTCTTCCTTCTGCTACAAGTTCCACTAGCTATAAGCCTTCAAACTTTTTAAATATTCCTACATATGTGGTTCAGAGTTTTGGAGCTCTCCCATGAACCTGTTTCACCTGGTATTCTGTGTTATTGCCTATGGAGATCTTCACTGCACTTCTACCCTCTCCACCATCAAGCTCCACTGCCTTACTTTCTATTTTATTTTGCTGCTTTCTGCATCATTCAGTAATTTGCCCATAGAATCTTTCAATATTTCAAGTTGAGGTGTGAATTTTTTCTTCACTTCCCTCAGTTTGTAAAATGCTGGGCGTGTTCTCTTTTCATTTTCTAGCTCCAGGTCTTTGCTCATTTCACTATAATATTTGACTCTGTCTTCTCAAGCTGACCTTTGAAATTTTCTGCTCAGTTCTTGTGCCTCCTCACTTCTTCCATTTGCTTTAGCATCTCTAAGCTGGGAAGCAAGTTTCAGAGTCTGTTCTGACATCCGTTTTGGTCTTTTCCTTCTTTCATGTCTTCTGAATGACCTTTTGCTTACTTCCTGTGTGGTGTTCTTGATGTCATTCCACAACTTTTCTGGTGTTCGATTTTTAGTGTCTAACACATCAAATCTGTTCTTCAGATGCTCTCTAAATTCAGATGTGTTTAAGGTCATATTTTGGTTCTCATGGACTTGTTTTCATTTTCTTCAACTTCAGACTGAGTTTGTATATGAGTAATTGATGGTCTGTTCCACCATTTTCTCCTGGCCTCATTTTGGCTGATGATACAGAGTTTTCTACCATCTCTTTGCACAGATATAATTAATTCAATTTCTGTGTATTCCATCTGGTGAGGCCCATGTGTATAGTCATCTTTTATGTGGTTTATAAAAGATATTTGCAATGAACAAATCATTGGTCTTGAAAAATTCTATCATACTATCTCCAGCATCAGTTATCTCACCAAGGCCATATTTTCCAGCCACTGATCCTTCCTGTTTGTTTCCAACCTTTGTATTCCAATCTCCAGTAATTATCAATACATCTTGATTGCCTATGTGATCAATTTCAGAATGAAGAAGTTAGCAGAATTCTTCAGTTTCATCATCACTCGCTTTAGTGGTTGTGAGTAAACTTGAATAGTGGTATTAACTGGTCTTCCTTGTAAGCTTATGGATATTATCCTGCCACAGACAGCATTGTACTTCATGACAGATCATAACATGTTCTTTTTGATGATGAATGCAATGCTATTCCTCTTCAGTTTGTCATTCCTGGCATAGTAAACTATGTGACTGTCAGATTCAAAATGGCCAATAGCAATCCATTTTATCTCACTAATGCCTAGGATATCGATGTTTATGTGTTCCATTTTATTTCTGACAATTTCCAATTTTCCTAGATTCATACTTCGTACACTCCACGTTCTGATTATTAATGGATGTTTACAGCTGTTTCTCTTCATAGGGTTTCCCAGGCTGTAATCTTTACTGGAGCAGATTCCCAGCCCTTGGAGCTATTCATGGGTTGGAAGCGTGACCTTTCAGCATGACACTTGACCATTGTACCAGGGGGATATTCAGTTGCTAATTGGTTTGTTTTTCTGCCTTTCTGACACATCTGAGGGAACTTCATAAATTTGTGGTAAGTTGGAATGAAACTTTCCCATGGATACTTTGGAACCCCCCTGGTATATACTCCAATTGAAGAACATATACAGGAAAACTAATGTGTGGTGGTGTAAGATAAACACTGAACTGCTAACCAGCCACTTCCTAGAAATGCTATACAGGGTTGTTATGAGTCGGAATCAGCGTCACTTAGATGCTATCAGTGTCACTTAGACAAAAGTCAAAGGCAGTTTTAACAACATAACAATAATCTTGGACTGAGCTTTTCACAGAGTTTATCTTACTTAAATGTTGCATTCTTATGCAGAGTATATCATATTTTGTCTTATACAGATAAGGAAAATAATGCTTGCATATCATATGTTGTTTTTGTTAAGTGCGGTTGAGTCGGTTCTGACCCATAGCAACCCTGTATAGTGTTTCCAAGGAGCGGCTGGTGAGCTTGAACCACCGACCTTGCAGTTCAAACTAACATTGTGGTCCAGGGCATTAACCCACAGCGCCACACCAGGACTCATCATATATAAGCTCATAAATACCAGAGCTGGAATTCTAATCTAAACCTGACTTTGGAATACAGGTTGTTTTCTTTTAGGTTACACTCTTGTATAGAATTATTCTTCTGCCCTTCCAGACTCACTCTGTCTTCTTCATCTTTTTGTGTCCACAAAAGGCTGACCTAGGAGCAACAACAATGGTTGTTGATCAGCAAAAGGTTGATCAGCAAAAGATCGGCAAAAGGGATCTTTAAACTTATTTTTCATTGGTGAAGTGAGTAGTAACTGAGAAATATGGATTGGTTCAAAATATTGTGTAGCCATTCCTGCCTTGCATGAATAAGATTTATCAGGCTCAACAAGCTTCTTTTCTTTTCTTTTCATGAAGGGCTCTGAGACCATATAGTTTCTACTGCAGTGCCTCTGTTCTGCTCTTATAGTGTAAACGCTACCATAACATAAATTCCAAAATGAATGAGCACAGCTATGTTCCAATAAATCTTTAGTTACAAAAACAGACAGCCTGTAGGATTTAGTCACTGGCTGTTGGTTGCCATCCCCTGGTGTGTCAGAATCTAGCAAGCTCAGGATTTTATTCACTCTAAAAGGGCCCCAGGTCTGGATTTCTCTTATCCCTGTGTACAGTCATTAGCAAGAGATTCTGTCATGAGGCCTCAGACATCTAGAACGGTAGTTACTAGAATATTGTTGCATTTTTCTTTTCTTTTCTTCTTCTTCTTTTTTTTTAATTTAAGGTTTTTATTGTGGATTGAGTGAAAGTTTACAGGGCACATTATCAGTTTCACATTCAACAATACATATAACTTGTTTCATTACATTGATTATAATCCCCTCCATATACCATCACTTAAAAGTATTTCTCTTTATCCACTTTAGCTTTTTTTTTTAAAAAAAC